>NW_027412088.1:184093772-184693772 GCF_047663935.1 Musca autumnalis
GTCTAAAACCATTATTTCGATGAGGCACATTTTTGGTCGTATCAAAGTGTAAATAGCCTCTTTAGCCTAAAGGCTGAGGGTATAAAAAACAAGTCAAAAATCGTTTTATATCCTTCACCCTGAAATATTCTGAACTAAGGACTTCTTGCTAAATATTAAAATTTTTTACTTCAGCAGTGTCACCGGGGCAGTCTGTCACTTGTCACTTAACACCTTTATATAGATAATCTCTATTTTATTTTTTGTTATTTCTTTCTTTAGAGTTGGGTGAAATTCCACACGTACCCGTTGCCTTCTGACACATCAGTCGTAGAGTCCAAAAACCAATACAAATAAGCTTTCTAACAAATTATCAGAATTTTTAAATGCCAATTTTTTGTTCCCAAAAAAGTCTTTAAACTTTATCAATATTCCCTCACTAATGAAATTATTTTACAATTAAGATTAAAATATCGCTGCACTTGAAAATAATCGCAAACACAAATAGACGTTAACAGTGAGTGACAAACGCGTCATCCATCTAAGGCATAAAACAAAGCGTGCCAACAGCTAGTGCCACATTTTGTGCCAATTCCGACATTTTGTTCAACAACAACATCGAGACCAATAAAAAAGCAACAAATCGTCCGTCTCGCAACAATTGGTTTACGCCAGCATTATCGGGTCACAACAAGATTTTTATATGCTGTTGTTTTTTTTTTATTATATTTTTGTTTATTTTTTATCTCAATCTCAAGATTAGACAAAGGTGGTATGCCATTTATAATGTTTACCTAAATGTAAAAAAATCAAAAGGAAAAACAGGAAAATTAACATACGGATATCCATGTGATTCTGATTACGCATTAGGCCGGGGCGATTTGTGTGGAAGGAAAAAACCCTTAGTGGGCCCTTCGCGTTTCTAATTCCTGGGATTGAACTGAGCAAAAAAGTCTACTGGACCATATGTCTACCGCGAAAATTGAGCCTCCCGATTTTGACTTTAAGTTTTTTATTGACATTTTTTGGATATTTTGGCATATAACAGCCAAACCATTGAGATTTGCGACCCAACACACAGGCCAAAATTGTAGCCAACACAATAATTAAGAACTCTCTAGTACATCGCGAAATTATTGGAATGCTTTTTCATGCCGTTTTAGCCTTGATAAAGTGCACCTTAGTCGGTAAATATCGATAAATGACATTGTGCTACAAAAGTTGACCAGAAAAATATTCAAACGTTCTGTTACAAAATTCTATCGTGTTGGCGTCCATGGACAACGAAAATACTTTTGGTTCGGTTGGGTCACTTTGTTTTATTATTTTATAACATTAAAAGCAGTAAAAATCTGGGTTTCTTACATTTTCAAATTTAAACGGTCATATC
Source organism: Musca autumnalis (assembly GCF_047663935.1). Lineage (NCBI taxonomy): Eukaryota > Metazoa > Arthropoda > Insecta > Diptera > Muscidae > Musca > Musca autumnalis. Next base: position 184,095,142 of record NW_027412088.1, read on the forward strand.
TTCATTTTTCACTACGGATTTCTAATGATCCCTTTTCCTATTAAAGGGGTGAATAATATCTTCCGAATAAGCTATTATTTGTACAAATCGGTTAATTAATGGCTAAATTATAATGGTTGATTCATACCAATACAATTACTTATCCAACGAAAATTTTATTTAATTTAAAAGTTGGTTTAGGTCCAACCGAGCCTGTGTAGCTGTCGGGAAAATCGACACATCCTTTTTAATATTATTTTTTTCTTTGTTTGTCTATTTGAATCCTCCATTCTGACTGACTATGGAATGGGTATATCAATATTTTCTTATTTAAATATTCCGTAATCTGTCGCCTAAAAGTATGCAAACATTTTTATTCATCTCAGGCACAAAAGAAGTTTGCCAAAAAAAAAGAATTACAAAATTGAAGAATAGGTGGCGTTCTCTTCTAAAATATTGAATCATATGCGATATTTAATATATTTATACCCTCAGCCTTTAGGCTAAGGAGGGTATATGAGGAAAAGTCAAAATTTTTTAGTTTCCATGAAGCCAAGGTTTGCACTATTATAATACGCGAACTATTGTAGTTTACCAGTAACTATGACTATTGCTGGATTAATTTAGATGTTTTCGTACAAAGCTCAAAAATTTAGCAAAAAAATTTAATTCACGTGGTAGTTACGACCGCGTAAAGGAAAAAACATAGGTAAAACACGTTGAATCTAAACAGGTTTTTTACATTGCTATTCGATTTCTGATTAAACCATTTAAATGACGGACATCTGTCCAAAGTAAAAGTAGGAGAATACAAAATGAAGATTACACTTCTAATGTATCACTTTCCAAAATTTCCACTGCATCCACCTTTTATGGATGCTGACATTTTGAAGCCGGATTTCAGGTGTTTTTTGTATTTTTTATGTAACTGGGACGCGCATTCGGATATTTCGAAAAACCAATTATAGGATTAAAGAACTCGCGATTTCGCATAATCTGATATGTATATTAAGTATGTAGCCCACACAGCACCAGAGTAATCTACTGCCAAAGGCCAAAATTTAGTGCGATATTTTTTCTAAAAAACCTATTTTTTGGGTACAGTATTTACAATATCGTTTTGAGTGTGCTGGTACCCCGCGATATTTTAGTTTTTCGACCATCCGGATCATATGAATCACAGATCGTAAAAATCCATCTACTAGAACGGCGGAAATGGCTACTGCAAAAATTGAAAAATTTGCGAAAAATGTTTTTGAAAATATCGCGGATTAAATCGCGTTTTCTGTGGATCGTTTCCTTTTCAATGAAGAAACTGACACATCCCTCGAGTTTTTGCGAAAAAAGTGGTTTAAAAAATTTAGTGCCATGGGAGCTTTATCCGATTTATCCCAAAAATAGTGTGTGATGCTACATCCACGGTTCTTAATGGATTTTATCGAAATAGGTTTAGATCGATGTATTTATTCACGGTTGATAGTGAAATCGGATGCGCATAAAAAGTGTATGCACTTTGTGCAAATTATAAGCGTTATACCGTTTTTTGCACACTACGCTGCAGGCGATGCTACATCTTAGCCGCCAAAGTAAATCCTGCCAAAAGTGTACAAATTAAAAGAGAAGAATTCGCTGTATTGGTAAACCGCATGCGCATCAAGTGATTTTGAGGATTTCGCGATTTACACGCATTTCAAAATGAACATTACCCGATACAATTTTATTTCAAGATTATACCCCATTTAAAGGAACCCAACATTTATTTGAAAGATATCCATATCTTCTGCTAGATGTTAGCGTGTTTTCGAGAAGTGATTAGAATAAAAAATGTGATTTTTTGCGTGAAATTTAACTAAAATAGAAGAAAAACTCCGACCTATTTTTCTTACATTTTGTTCAACTAACTCACAAAATAAATTTTACTAAATATTTTCTCTTACAAAAATTTTATAAATTTCCTCAATATATTTTTTGTTTTTTGCTATAATATGCAAACCGCTAAACGGATTTGTATAGTTTTGGTTTCATTTGAATCTTCGCGATGTTTAGATTACGTGCATATTTTTTTATATATTTTTCAGATGCATAAACAGCTTGAATTTTATTAGAACAAGTTGTAAACTACCAATTATTTTGAATGCTTTCCTAATTTCCGCGAAAATTTACAACTTTTTCACTAAAGTTATGGGACCTCAGTAAACATATAGTATGTAGGGAGCCCCTAATTAAGAGAGTTTCTCAATGTAATGATTAGAGTCTTTTAAAGATTTTTTTCTTTTTATCAGAATTGAAACCGCCATAACTTTTGCGCGCAACAACCAAAATTAGTATCTCGAACAGATTTAAGAATGGGATTTTTTTCCCAGTCTATGTACCAAAAATCTTTCATGTAGCTTAAAAAAATTTTTTTAATTTTTTTTTTATGGAAAACTAAAAAATTTTGTCTTTTCTTCATATACACTTTGATTGTGGCTTTCGTAATATTTTGCCCAAACTTAGTTTAAGTTCGAAGATGGGAAGATGGGTCTACTCCTTCCGGTACCTCCCCCAGAAAAGTTCGAAAATGTTCGGAAAATTGGCACACGATAACTCTTGAAGGGAGTAACCGATTTGGTGCATACTTTGCAAATCGTGAAATGTCTACCAGACTTAGATGTAGTTCCAGTATGGACTAAATCGGTCCAATCCTACGGGTACCTCCCACACAAAATTTGGAATAAGTCAGTTTAGGACCTGCTCTCGAATCACTTTGATATTTGTTTTAGAAACTTGTATTCACTGCCCCCCATACGACGGTACAAGTTTCATCAGGGGCAAGTCCATACTTCCTGAGAAAATAGCTTGAAAGATGCAAAAAGCCACTCTGACACCGCGTGTAGTGGTTGGAGCGCAAGATAACTCTCGAACGGATCTGCCGATTCGGTCCAAAATGTGGTCTTAGTAATATGTTGTTCAAACATAGTTTAAGTTTGAAGATAAGCCATATCGGTCCACTCCTTCAGGTACCTCCTCCACAAAAGTTGAATAATGTTCGGAAAAATAGTGCGCACGATAACTTTTGAACGGAGTGACCAATGTAATCCATACTTTGGACATCCTAATATATCTACCAGATATAGAACAGGTTCGAATATGGACTATATTTGTCTACTCCTTCTGGTACCTCTCACACAAAATTTCGGATAAGTTCACTTTAAGACCTGCTCTCGAATCACTTTGTTGTTGGATCGATTTGCATTCGCTACCTCCATTATGACGGTAAAAGTTTTTTATGGGCAAGTCCATATTTCTTAGGAAAACAACCCGAAAGTTGTAAAAAATCTCTATGTCACCATATGTGGCTGTCGGAGAGCACGAAAACTCTCGAACTGTTCAACCGATTTGGTCCAACATTTGGTCTTCGTCATATTATATCCAAACTTAGTTTCATGAGGCAATACCGGTCCACAACTTCCGGTTCTTCTACCCAATATTTAAAAAATGTCAATAAAATGCTAGGACGATATCACTTGAATGGGGCACCCAACTTGGTCCAAACTTTGGATGTCCTAATATTTTGTCAAAATTTAGTTTAACTTCTAAAATGGCTCATATAGTTCCTCCCTAAGGGTACCTCCCCCACCAATATTCAACATTTGTGTCTTTGTGCAGTTAATTCCTAATCCACATTTTTGTCGGCATGTTCAAATGTTTAAAAAGGGCCACCAAATTCTGAAGAGACCTTAAATACATTCGATCTGTCCGTAGGTGAAAGTTTCCCTTCACATTGGCTGAGGGTATATATCTGTCGGCAAAGCCGACTGACACTTTTTTATTTGTTTTTTTTTTTATTAAATTTCCTAAACAAATTAAAAACTCGAGGAATAGATGACGTTCTCTCCTAAAATATTGAATCATATAAGCAATATTTTATATATGTATGTAAATTTATTTTATATATTTTTGGGAATTTTATTTATATATTTTATATAATATAATTTTATTTGTTATTTTTATTATTATTTTTTTTTTTGAATTATTATTATAACAATAATTATTAATACAATTTGCTTTCTTTTGTAAAAAAAATTATTAATATTTATATATTACTACATTATTATTTTTATTATAATTAAAGTTTTCGCCTTGATGACCAATTATCACATACATAATTATTTGTACCCGACCCCTTCAAATAATACAATCAGCCACGTCATGTTAGGCACGTTTTTGGGACAACAGCTAAATGACGTTTACATTCTAATATCCAATGTTTGTTTAGTAGTATTTTTTTTTTTATTATATGTGAGTAGAATTGTAAAGAACAATAAGCAATAGATTGGCTGGATAAGACAGACACACGATAGACGTTTGAAAATGGTAGTAGGCTTGAAATATTTCTGTTAATTTAAATAAAGTTTTTTTTTTGTGTTCTGATAATTTTGTATTAACGGTGACACCTATAGCTATCTTTACACATTTCTTTACGTGCTTCTTTGTGTGGGTTTATTTTTTGTGAAAACTTTTTTATTTTCCTGCCTTTGTTGTCTTCTGGGAATATCAACATATGTTTCGATGTTGTGCTTTTTTGTCTTCAGAATATTTGTATGTTAGTGGCGCATATGTTCGGCTGAGCCAGACAGACGACGACAATATATTGAATGCCTGTGTAATATGAATTTTGTCTGTTGACCCAGTTGTATAGCTACTTTTTGGCGCAACTAATTAAGGTAGAGTTTCATGAGAAAAACAAAATAAATATAAAGTAAGAAGTTCTCAATTTTAGTGAGTAGCTTCCATAGGGAGATATATTTATAACTTCTTAAAAGGACAATTTACCTTCAATATGATGCTCTTAAAATATCTTATAAAAAGGTTTTAATGGTCTCCGTCATAGACTTACTCAAGGAGGCAATCATAGATACATCCATACACACTCTTTATATCAAATTCGGTTGGTATATCCCTAAAAGGAAATATGAGTCTATATCGTTTCCAAAGACATTATACCCCTGACCCCAATGTGGTGGTGTAGCGTATAGAGCATAGTAGGTTTACGTGTTGAAATATTTAACTAAAATGTAATTATACCTTTTTAATATTACATTTTATTTATATATTTTTATTGTCATAAAAGGCCACAAGTTGTTTATCTCTGTGGCCCCCATTATAGAAGAGAATATCCTCATTTTTATTTTTATCTTTGTTCTTTATTCTTCTTTCCATTTTATGAAACTCTTTGATTTTTCTTTATGTTTCTCTACAGTATTGAAATACACAACAATTCTAGTTGTAGAGCAATTCGTAGAGACTTTGCGCCAATATGTCTGGAGCAAGAAAAAAAAAGATACCTATATTCGCAGAAATTGAAATGCACAAACCACTATGTATATTATGTGAATGGATTATAACGTCATTTCGTTTCGATTATATTTCTACTAATAATATGACAATATCCATATTATGAAGAAGTGTTTAGTTTATTACTTGGACATAAAAAAAATCCAATTTACTTGGAAATAAAAATCTAATTATTAACTATTAATTTATTATTCAAGCTGTTTGTTTGTTCCTTTTAACAAACATGGCAAATAATTTACAATAATAACAATATTAAACAATAAAAATTTACTTTAATCGGGGATTTTATTGATTTAAGTGTTTTGTGTTTTTCTTCCTATCTCACGATAAGCATCCACGCGTTAGACGATTATCTTTATAGATGTCTTAAAATAATAAAAATCCCCCCACTTGAATAAATTAAATTCTGAGGAGTGTATAATTTTATAATTGTGGTTAAGCAGTGGTCTATAAGTTGGAAATGAAAATGTTTAGAATTAGAAAATAACTATTTTATAAATGAAAGTTAGACATAAGTTTTCACAAGCTGCAAGAATCTATTATTTTTGAAATTTTTACAATTTTTACTACGATAACAATGTTTCTTTTATGTTATCAGAAAAAATAGTAAAAATTAGTCGATTCTTGCAGTTCTGGAACAGACCATATATTTGCCACATTAAGAAAGGAATAAAATAAGTTTCATATGTAATTTCCCCATGAGTCATTCTCATTGTCATCATTCCATATTACCTTGCAAGACAATTTTGGAAAATTCCCCTGTTGTTTTTTTTTAAATTACAAACAATGACCTCTTGTTAATTGCAATTAACAATAACAAACAATTGAATCATAACCAAAAATTTCCATCTAAGTTCTGAAAAGTGTAATGGCTAACCAATTTTTGCGTGTTATATGCTGAAGAATAAATATGTGCATATAAGGGTGTTTTTTTAAGCCCGATAGAACTTGAAATTGTAAAAAATAACACAAAAAATTAAATTGTAAACCAAATTTTTTTTTTATTCGAAAGATCAATACGTGACATTAACATTTGAAAATGATTTCGGGCATATGGGCACCGCGGCTGTTCTTGACGAAGTGCATTCTGGACGTCCAATTTTTGGCCACTTTTTCGAGCACTGCTGGCCGTATGTCACGAATAACACGAACAATGCTGGCCTCCAAGGCATCAATTGTTGCTGGTTTATCAGCATAAACCAGTGACTTCACGTAGCCCCACAGGAAATAATCGAGAGGTGTCAAATCGCACGACCTAGGAGGCCAATTGACAGGTCCACTTCTTGAAATCAACTTATCGCCAAATTTTGATTTCAATAAGTCCACCACAAAACCACATCTCCTCCGGATCAATGTCATCCATATTTTCAAACAAAAAATCATTGATCATGGTGCGATAACGATCTCTATTGACCGTAACGCGAGCTCCGGCCTCATTTTTGAAGAAATATGGTCCGATGATGCCACCAGAGTGAAAACCGCACCATTACTTACTTACTTACTTAGCTGGCCCATTACAGAACATTGTTCCATAGACCGAACTAAGAAAAGATCTCCAATTCTCTCTATTTGTTGCTTCGCACTCTGGAATACCGCGCCTTGTCATCTCATCATCCACTTGTTTGCGCCATCTATTCTTTGGCCTGCCAATTCTGCGTGCACCGCCATGTGGCTCGAATTTATACGCCTTTTTAGCGGGTTCATCATCGCTCATTCTTATTATATGGCCTAGCCAACGCAATCGCTGCATCTCGATACGTTTAACTATATTGATGTCGTTGTATAGCAGATACAGCTCGTGGTTCATACGACGTCGATATTCACCGTCAACGCAGATTGGTCCGTAGATCTTTCGAAGAATTTTTCTCTCAAACACACCAAGCACTGCCTTGTCTGCTGGCGCAAGTACCCAGGCTTCTGAACCATACATCAGCACGGGTAGTATCAGTGTTTTGTAAAGCGTTGTTTTTGTTTGACGAGATGTGGCTTTGTTTTAAAACTGCTTACTTAAACCAAAGTAGCATCTGTTGGCCAATACAATTCTTCTTTTTATTTCACAACTGATGCCGTTTGTTGTGTTTACGGAGGTGCCGAGGTAGACGAAGTCTTTTACTAACTCAATATTATAGGCACGAACTTCCACAGTCGGTCCGAGCTCAATGGACGCATTGCGCGTCGACACCATCAACTTGGTCTTCTCACCGTTTACCGCCAGACCCACATTAGCAGATTCTTCTTCGACCTTCATAAAGGTATCGGTTACTTCTTTTACTGATCGTCCCATGATGTCTATATCATCAGCATAAGCAAGTAACATGTGGCTATTGGTGTAGATTGTGCCACTTCTTTTGACGTTTGCCTCTCGTATAACCTTTTCTAGCAGGATGTTGAAAAGGTCACACGAAAGGCACCATACGGTGCATTTTTCTGGATGTAATGGAGTCTGTAGGGTCTCTTGTGGATTGGTCTCACTCCATATGCGGCAATTTTGCTTATTAACAAACCCGTTAAGCCAAAAATGCGCCTCATCGCTGAACACAATTTTGCGATAAAACAAATGACGAAGTCGTCTATAAGTTGCGCGAATCGACGACTGATTTTCAAAGTAAATTTGGATAAAATTTAATTTTTTGTGTTACTTTTTACAATTTAAAGTTCTATCTAGCTTAAAAAACACCCTTTATTTATTCGTTCGAATTGTTGTCCATGACACGCAAACCTTGAAATAGGTCGTCATGATTTTGTAAAAAGAAATTCCATTTTCCCGAGAAATTAAAATGCATTCGAACATACGCATAATAATTTAAATTAAATAAGGTAAAAGTTCGAATTTAGACAATTAGACCTGAATTTTGAAGGCCACATTGACGACAACAAATGGAAATTTTGAAATGTTTTTTGTATGTAGGTTCCAAAAACTAAAAGAAAATGGATTTTTTTATACCCTCCACCATAATATGGAGGGTATAATTAAATTTGTCATTCCGTTTGTAACACATTGAAATATTCATCGGAGACCCTATAAAGTATATATGTACATATATTATTTATCAGGGTAAAATTCTAAGTCAATATAACCATGTCCGTCTGTTGAAATCAAGATACAGCTCGCAATTTTTAAGATAGAGATTTGTAATTTGGTATAGAAGTTTCTATTACTCCTAGGATGTTTGGTATTGCAAATGGGCTATATCGGTCCACGTTTTGATATAGCCCTCATATAACGGTACCACCCGATTTTCGATATTTTTAAGGTTTTAGCTTCATTATCACACCGAAATGGCTGGAATTTGGTACTTAGTCTTCGTTGGGGGTATACAACTTTCCCCCAGAATTTAGAACGGTACCTCCCGACTTTCCGTATTTTGAAGGTTGCGGCCTCAATATTCCACTGAAATGACTGAAATTTTGGTACTTAGTCTTCGTTGGGGGTATACAACTTACCCCCAGAATTTTGTTGGTATGGGTCCACGCCTTCAAATAGCCCCCATAGAACGGTACCTCCCGATTTTCCGTATTTTGAAGGTGGCGGCCTCAATATTCCATCGAAATGGCAGAAATTTGGTATTTAGTCTTCATTTGCAGTATGAAACTTTACCCCAGAATTTTGTTGGTATAGGTCCACGCCTTCATATAGCCCCCATTGAACGGTACCTCCCGATTTTCGGTATTTTGAAGGTTGAGGCCTCAATATTCCATCGAAATGGCTGACATTTTGTATTTAGTCTTCATTTGGAATATAAAACTTTTGCTCAGAATTTTGTTGGTATAGGTCCACGCCTTCATATAGCCCCCATTGAACGGTACCTCCCGATTTTCGGCATTTTGAAGGTTGAGACCTCAATATTCCACCGAAATGGCTGAAATTTGGTATTTAGTCTTCATTTAGAGTATAAAACTTTCCCCCAAAATTTTGTCGGTATAGATCCACGCCTTCATATAGTCCCCATTGAACGGTACCTCCCGATTTTCGGTATTTTGAAGGTTGAGACCTCAATATTCCACCGAAATGGCTGAAATTTGGTATTTAGTCTTCATTTAGAGTATAAAACTTTCCCCCAAAATTTTGTCGGTATAGGTCCACGCCTTCATATAGTCCCCATAGAACGGAACCTCCCGATTTTCGGTATTTTGAAGGTTGAGGCCTCAATATTCCATCGAAATGGCTGAAATTTGGTATTTAGTCTTCATTTGGAGTATGAAACTTTACCCCCAGAATTTGGTGGTATAGGTCCACGCCTTCATATAGCCCTCATTGAACGGTACCTCCCGATTTTTGGTATTTTGAAGGTTGTGGCCTCAATATTCCTCCAAATTGGCTGAAATTTGGTGTTTAGTCTTCATTTGGAGTATGAAACTTTACCCCAGAATTTGGTGGTATAGGTCCACGCCTTCATATAGCCCTCATTGAACGGTACCTCCCGATTTTTGGTATTTTGAAGGTTGTGGCCTCAATATTCCTCCAAATTGGCTGAAATTTGGTGTTTAGTCTTCATTTGGAGTATGAAACTTTACCCCAGAATTTTGTTGGTATCGGTCCACGCCTTCATATAGCCCTCATTGAACGGTACCTCCCGATTTTTGGTATTTTGAGGGTTGTGGTCTCAATATTCCTCCGAATTGGCTGAAATTTGGTGTTTAGTCTTCATTTTGGGGTATAAAACTTTGATATGAAATGTGGCGGTATAGGTCCTTGCCTTTATATAGCCGCCATAGAACGGTACCTCTCGATTTTCGTAATTCTATAATTGTGACGTCAATATCCCACCGAAATGACTGATTTTTTGTTATTTAGTCTTCCAGGGGGTTATAAAGTATTCCTGAAAAGAATTATTAGTATATGTCCACGTCTTCCTTTATCCCCCATAGAAGCATAGCTCTTAATTTTGTGGTATTTTTTAGGTTTGAGCCACATTATCTTACCGAAATATCGAAAATTTGGTCTTTAGAGTCTAATCTAGTCTTCTTAGAGTCTAAAAACTTTCCGCAGGAATTTGTCGGTATTGATCGACGAAATTTGCTGTAATTTGGTAATTAGTCTTCTTCATAAACGAAAGGAAACTAATTGTTCCATTTTGCTTTAATATAGCTCGTGGTGGAGGGCCGTATTTATTTATTTATTTTTATTTATATTATTTTTATTTATTTATTTATTTATTTTTTTTTTTTTTGAAGACAAAAAAGACAAAAGCTTGGATTTTCCTAAAGATTTTTGTTGAAACAACATTTGCCCTACTAGTGGAAGGGGGGTGTCCTACACGTTGCATTTGTTTAACTGCTCAGCTAAACCCACTTACCTGTCTCCTCATTCTTAATGGACGCATCCAGTCACGTTTGCCGAATTTTGGAATCTGGGCACAGTGGAATCAAAACCAGATAGATAACTGAAAAAGATTGAGTTGCTACAACAACAATTAATGAGCACAATAACTGAAAAATTAAGTATACGATTTGCCCGAAATTTTGCATATCGTTTTTTTTTTTCTTTCCAAGAACACTAATTTGGTTACCTCTTACAAAAATTCAAAATTTTAGCTTAAGTGCCGTTTAAGGGCTCTTCGATGATCATTTTGGAACTTTCACGGAAGGTAGGAGTTGTGGTCCTGATTAAAATGACTTAATTTCTTTCTTGGGCAAGAAAATGACTCCAGACTTTATGACCCAATTAAAATTAGTTTTGGACAAAACGAGGATCGTTTTGAAATTTTCACGCAAGTTAGAACTTGTGGTCCTAATTACAACGATATAATTTGTTTCATGGGATAGCCCATGCTTCCTGATATAATGGCCTGAAAGCTCTATAATTCCCAAGGTAGGTGGTCACAAAATTTGTTATTCGAGAGAGTGACTGATATTGGCCCAGCGTTTGCACATTGCAATATATTTCTCTCAAATTTAATTATGTTCGTAGTTCGATATACTCCATATCGTTCAACTGATTCGAGAATTTTATATGAGCGTGGACCCCAAAAGATGCTATTCATTTTTGGATCCAGAGCATGTCATTTATACCAATGCTTTGGCATGTCATTTGCACCAACCCTTTGCAATGACATTATCATTACGACGAGAGTTTTGACAACGTTGGTTGTGATATCGAGTCTCCGAAAAAATTGTATAAATAAAAACACAAAATTCATCTCTATTGGATCGATGGAATGGGTTCAAATGCTGATGAAAATATCGGATCTTTCACGACTTCCTTTGTATTGGTTCAAATGCTAATGAGAAGATCGGATTTTTCACTACTTCGTTTGAACCAATGCAAAAGATGCCATGAAATCACGTCATCGCATGGGACCCCTTCCTTCAAATTTTGCTGGGAATGCTCTCAAACTTAAACCAAGTTCGAAGATTAACTATATCGGACAACTACTTCGGGGACTTCTTCCACAAAAGTTCCAAACTTTCGCTTAAGTGCAGTTTAAGGGTTGTTCAAGTATGGTTTTGAATTTTTACTAAACTCCACGTCTATTCATAGAAGACCTTCTAAAGGTCTTCTGTCCGTAGAAGACTTTCTAAAGGTATTCTGTCCATTGAAGAATTTCTAAAGTTCTTCTGTCAATAAAAGACTTTCTAAAGGCCTTCCGACCATAAAAGAGCTTCTAAAGATCTTCTGTTGATAAGAGACCTTCTAAATGTCTTCTGTCCATAGAACACCTTCTAAAGATATTTTTTTTTTCTATAAAAGACCTTTGACCGATCTTCTGTACATAGAAGTCCTTCAAAATGTCTTCTCTTAATGGAAAATATTCTTCTGTCCATACTCCCTAAACCAGTTTTTAACATCAAAGTCAACCATGATGGTATTATCAATGATATGACCCTCATTTTATCGTGAAAACTTGATATATTACCCCTATTACCTATTTTCATATTATATAAGGACTCAGTCCAACTTAAACATGGTCCCACCAATCCTGGCATTGGTGTCGTTGCCACTTTCCCCCATAAAAGTGACAAGCATTTGCATAAGGTTAAATCACTTTATTTGTTTTGCTGTTCCATTTATATAGACGATAAGATAATAATCTTCTCATCCGCATTGTATTGACCTAAATTGATGGAAGCCACCACCATGTTGCCGCCGCACCATAAACTCCTCACTTGGTTGGCAAGCAACAAACAATTGCAATGGCAAATGTTGAACTATCTGACCCAGTTATCACAAGCACAATGTGAATGGATGCGTTGGGCAGGAAGGAGGAGGGGCGAAATGATTTAATAACAAAAACAATAAAGAAGAGTAAACACCGCACCTGGTGGCAAGAACGACGAACACACATTTTATTATGCCAACAAGGTCAACATTATTTTGTTTCCAAACATCGTTAACTTCCAATCAATCGCACATTATAAATCAATTCCAAGGACATGAAATATTAAATTTCCTATTTTTCCTCTCTCTCTCTTTATTTACAGATCCTGATAATATTTCCAATTACCTGATAGTGAATTTCGATTATTTTCATCAGTTGAAAGAGAACACAAACCCACAGTGGTTGGCCAAAAATCAGCAAAGTACACCCACCACCACCCCACATTTGTTTGTAGCAACTGTTGCTAATTTATTTTAAACCGAGACGTCGGACAATTGCTTAAACTGTTTTACGTGGAAGGGTATGGTATATTTTCTGGGGGACTGGGGCATGGGAGATTCTGACTGTGCGTCATATCATCAACATGTTCCAAATACAATACAACAACACCACCACCATCATCAAAACCAACAGCAATATCATCACAATGAGCATGATTTGCAACAACAACATCATCACCACCACCACCAACAACAGCAACATGTTGGCCAAGTTGCCCCAACTTTAAATCAATTGTCACCAATACAATTTGGTAGTACAACTGGTTCAGTTACTTTTCCGCCATCAACAGTTACATCGCCAACAGCAGCAACAACCACCACCACCCAACAACCCCAACAAAATGTTGCTACAAGCTCTTTGGTCACTGCCAATTTGCAGCAATTGTCTGTAAGCAGTAATAATTTAAAATCTAACAGCACCAACAACTCCAGCACCACCACAACCCTTGAACATCCGTTGCAACAGCTTAACAACAATCAGCAGCAGCAACAATCACAACAACAACAATCTCATTCTTTGGCCAGTGCTGCAGCTGTCCTACATCAGTATTTAGGACATCAACGTCAACGTTCCGAATCGTGTGCTGGTTTAACCACCAACAATAGTGCCGTTGATTTCATAAGAGCCAAACATGCAATCTCTGAAACTTTATCCGGGCAATCAGCTGCACTTGGCAACAAAAACACTTACAGCCAAAAGGGTAATTTTAATCTCAATGGAGGAGGAGCCACAGCATCTTTAGCTACAGCAGCAGCAGCAGCAGCCGTACAACAGTCTTTTAAACAACCACAACTGCAGCAGCAACAACATCTCCAGCATCAGTTCCAGACCCAATTGAGCAAGGATCATTTGGAAAGTGAAGATGAAGTTGCTCTACAGCCGCTATCAAATCAGGTAAGTGGGAGAAATAAAATTAAGTTTTATATGATTTAATAATGAGTGTGTTTTAGAGTAATTTAAGGAGAAGGGGCAAATGAAATGAGGATTTTTTTTGAAGAATTTAGGAGCAATCAAGGACCTGGTTTCAAGGGCTACAAAAATCAAAGAGTTTTTAAATAGCGGCAATGGATGAAAGTTTTGAAAACGGTTCCGATGGAACAAAGTTTTAGAATATGTCCAGGAAGTACCATAGATGAGGAATTTCTATAAGTTTCCATGGACGCAATGGATGAGGAGGTTGGGAGGCCTAAAAAACCAACAAACTCAAAGTTTTGTTCCATATACGATATAGACGTGTTTTCAAAGATATTGAAGAAGTTCTTAGACAACACAGTCGTGGATTTTTAGTCACCAAGGACGACAATATACGTGAAGTTATTAAATATGTTCAGGAGATCGTGAAGATTGTAATAGGCGTGAGAATTTTAAATATTTTTAGGAGTTTACGAAGGTGACAATAAACAAATAGCTTTTGAAGATTTTTTGGAGGGCACAAAGATGACAATAGACGTGCAGTCTTTAAGGATTTTTTTAGAGGTCCCAAAGACGACAATAGACGTGGAGTTTTTTAAGCATTTTTAAGAAGTTTTAACAGTACAAAAGTCATGCAATTTTTAAAGATGTTTAGGAGCTCCCAAAGATGGCAATAAATTTTATTTTTAAGAATTTAAGGAGGTCCCAAAAATGATAAAAGACGTCTAGTTTTTAAAGATTTATGGGAGGTCCCAAAGATGACAATAGACGTGGAGTTTTTGAACATTTTTAGGAGGTTCCAAAGATGACAATAGACGGGCTATTTAAAGAATTTAAAGAGGTAAAAGACGTAGAGTTTTTAAAGATTTTGGGTTTTTAAACATGTTAGGAGGTCCCAAAGATGACAATAGGCAAGGAGATTTTTAAGAATTACAGTAGGTCCCAAGGATTATATTGGACGTGGAGTTTTTAAAGATTTTTAGGAGGTCACAAAGATGACAATAGACGTGGAGTTTTAAAAGAGTTTTTGGAGGTCTCAAAGATTCCAAGAGACGTGGCGTTTTTAAACAATTTTGGAGGTCCCAAAGATGACAATATACGCGGAGTTTTTAAGAATTGCAGGTGTTCCCAAATATGATAATTGACGTAGAGTTTTTAAAGATTTTTAGGAAATTTCAAGTTTTTAAGAATTGCAGGTGTTCCCAAATATGATAATGGACGTAGAGTTTTTAAAGATTTTTAGGAAATTTCGAAGATGAAAAATAGACGAGGATTTTTTTTTTTTTTTTTTGAGCAGTCAAAGATGATGACGGGCGTGGAGTTCTTAACTATTTTTAGGAGGTTCCAAAGATGACAATAGACTTGTCGTTTTAAATATTTTTAGGAGGTCCTAAAAATCACAATAGACCAGTAGTTTTTTAAAAATTCCAGGAGCTCCCATAGATGTCAATAGACGTGGTGTTTTTAAAGATGTTTAAGAGGTCCAAAAGATAACAATGATATTAGGAGGTACCAAGGAGGTTCAAAAGATGACAACAGGCATGGAATTTTTAGAGATGTTTAGGAGGTCCCAATGACGCCCAAAGACGACAACAGCCGTTGAGTTTTAAATGATTTTTAAGAGGACTCAAAGATGAAGCTAGACGTGTAGTCTTTAAAAAATTTTAGGAGGTCCCAAATATGACAATATACTTGGAGTTTTAAAGAATTTTAGGAAGTCCCAAAGATGTCAAAAAAACCTTGGAGTTTTGAGACATTCTTAGAGGGCCCCACAGATGGTAGTAGACGTGAAGATTCCAAAGACTTTAAAGATGTCTCAAAGATGACAAAAGATGTGCGTGCAGTTCGGTAAAAAAAAAACAGTAAGGAAAGGATCAAAGTCGGACGGGCCCTACACCACTGTGAATATGTAAAATATAAATCGGAGCTATATCCAGATCTTAACCGATTTTGATATAATTTGGCACATTTATTTCCAGACCGAATTCAGTCACACATTCCAAATATCATTGAAATCGGACTTATATATCGTGTTTGGAGCAGAAAATACACGAAATCGGCCGAAAATATATATGAGTGCTATATCCAAATCTGAACCGATTTCGATGTAATTTGGCACATTTATTTCTAGACTGAATTCAGTCACACATTCCAAATTTCATCGAAATCGGAAATATATAGCGTGTTTGGTACAGAAAATACGTGAAATCGGCCGAAAATATATATGGAACCGATTTCGATATTATTTGGCACAATTATTTCTAGACCGAATTCAGTCACACATTCCAAATATCATTGAAATCGGACTTATATATCGTGTTTGGAGCAGAAAATACACGAAATCGGCCGAAAATATATATGGGTGCTATATCCAAATCTGAACCGATTTCGATATATTTTGGCTCATTTATTTTTAGACTGAATTCAGTCACAAATTCCAAATTTCATCGAAATCGGACATATATAGCGTGTGTGGTACAGGAAATACGTGAAATCGGCCGAAAATATATATGGGAGCTATATCCAAATCCGGACCGATTTCAATATAATTTTCCACACTTATTTGTAGACAAAATTCAGTCACACATTCAAAATTTCATCAAAATTGGACGTATATAGCGTGTTTGGTACAGAAAATACGTGAAATCGGGCGAACATATATATGGGAGCTATATCCAAATCTGAACCGATTTTCACCAAAAGCAATAGCGTTCTTCCTATGGCTAAAAAAGTTGTAGTCCCCAATTTTCAGCTGAATCGGACAAAAAATGCGACCTGTATGTTGCGAACAAAAATACATGGACAGACAGACAGACGGACGGACACGCATAAATCGACTCAGAAAGTGATTATATGTATATCCCCAAAAGGGGAACTGTGGGTCTATTTCGTTTCCTTTTGTATGTTACATACAAATGCACAAAGACATAATACCCCTTACCACTGTGTGGTGTAGGGTATAAAAACTATCCTCGACCAGCTCCTTTCGATAGTTATCGTGCCCATTAGTCATTTAAGTTGGTCACAGTAGGAATTTTAGATGTTTCAGACCATTATGTCAAGTTGCATGGACTTGCCCAAGAAAAAATGTATGTCGTATAAATCAGGAAAACCTTCTGTGAAAATTTCCAAACAATCCCTGAACAGCTATTAAACTGTCTTGTGCCAAAATTTTGAAGGATTTGTCCATCTTTGAGCTTGATTTAAGGTTGAATGAAATATTACGATGTGCCAAGAAGGTTGGAACAATATCAGTCACTCTTATCGATAGTTATCGGTGCCTGTCACCCATTTTAGTTGTTGTTTTTTTTACGAGCTACCGGGTTATTACTTCAGGAAACATCAAATTACACACAAAACAAGTTACATATACTGCTGTAACCGGGAACACAGAAGGAAGTCCTTTCTGTGAAAATTTCGAAATGTATTCTGAAAAAGCCCTTAACTGAACTTAAGCGAAAATGTTGAACTTTTTAGAGGTAGCTATCCGAGGTATTTAGTTGTCCGATAAAGCCCTTCTTGGAACTTGATGAATGTTCAAAAGAAATATGTCAATTCGCAAAGTTTCGACTAAATCGGATACTGAATCCGTGAGTTGTCGTTGCCCATTATTTTAGTTGGTAACCGTAGGATTTTTAGAGCTTTCAGGTCATTATGTTTGGAAACATGAACTTGTGCACGAAACAAATTTTATCTTTGTAATCAGGACCAAAAGGACTATCTTTCAAAACTATACTCGAAGAGACCTTAAACTGAACTTAAACCAAAATCTGGAACTTTTGTGAGTGAGATAACCGAATATAGACATTCTTGGAGAGCAAGAAATATAATGAAAAGTTATCGTGCTCATCAGTCATTTTAGTTCTTGTTGTTGTTGTAGCGACGATCCTATCTAAAGGCTCATTGATATAGAGGTTCTGAAACCATTATTTTGTAGTCATTATGCTGAGGGTATAAATAGGCGATCTGGTAATGGAGGTCGTTTTTCCATGTTTCTACATAATCTCTTATTATACCCTCAGCCTTTAGGCTAAAGAGGGTATATACACTTTGATACGATGAAAATGTGCCTCATCGAAATAATAGTTTTAGACCCCAAGTATGTTTGGACGAAATGTGTTTCAGACAATTTGGAGTCAATCTAGCCATGTCCGTCTGTATGTCTGTCTGTCCTGCTGGCTGGAGTGCACAATTTGGCCTTCGTAATATTTTGTCCAAACTTAGTTTAAGTTCGAAGATGGGCGATATCGGTCCACTCCTTCAGGTACCTCCCCCACAAAAGTTCAAAAATGTTCGGAAAATTTGTGCGCACGATAACTCTTGAAGGGAGTAACCGATTTGGTCCATACTTTGTACATCGTAAATTTTCTAACAGGGTTAGATAAGGTTCAAATATGGACTCGATTGGTTCACTCCTTCGGGTACCTCACACACAAAATTTCGGAAAAGTTCGGTTTAGGGCCTGGTCTAGAATCGCTTTGATTTTTGTTGTAGCAACTTGTATTCACCGCCCCCTATACGACGGTGCAAGTTTCATCTAGAGGAAGTCCATACTTCCTGAGAAAATAGCCTGAAACCCCGCGAAAAACCCCTATGACACCGTATGTAATGGTTTGAGCGCAAATAACTCTCGAACGGATCTGCCGATTCAGTCCAAAATTTGTCTTTCGTAATATTTTGTCCAAACATAGTTTACGTTCGAAGATAATCCAAATCGGTCGATTCCTTCAGGTACCTCCCCCACAAAAGTTCAAAAATATTCGGAAAAATTGTGCGCACGATAAATCTTGAATGAGTGAACGATTTGGTCCATACTTTACACATCTTAATACATCTACCAGATATAGATCAGGTTTAAATATGGACTATATTTGTTCACTCCCTCGGGTACCTCCCACACAAAATTTCGGATAGGTTCACTTTAAGACCTGCTCTCGAGGCACTTTGATTTCTGTTGAAGCAACTTGCATTCGCTACCTCAATTATGACGATAAATTTTTTTTCCGGGGCAAGTCCGTACTTCTTGAGGAAACAGCCCGAAAGGTGTAACAACCCCTATATGTAGTCGCTGGAGAGCACGAGAACTTCTTCGCCTTAGGGTACCTCTCCCACAAAAGTTCAACATTCGTGTCGAAATGCAGTTTAGGGTCTCTTCGAAGATGCTTAGGAAATGAATGCCGATGCTGTTCATTGTGGTCCTGTGGTTTACAGTCATATTATGTTTTTCGTGGACAAGTCCATGCTTCCTGGTCCAAAAGTTATAAGATTACCCACTGAAATGACCAGTTTGCCCAATATATATCCAAAAGATATGACTCTCAAAATCAGATCCACTTCCTATGTCGTCTATTCCTTTAAGTAGCCCCTCCGCAAAACTTTAATCCTAATCCACATTATCGTCGGCAAGTTCAAAGGTACAAAATGGCCACAAAATTCTGAAAAGACCCGAAATATATTCGATCTGTCCGTAGATTAATATTTCAATTCACATAGGCTGTCGGCAAAGCCGACTGATACTTTTTTTACTTGTTCGATTTTCTTTAAATATTAAACAAATATAGGTATATCCAACCTAACCTTTCTTTTGCCTTTGCTGTTGTTTCTATAGAAGCAAAAGTGCTAACCGACACATATTTTCTGGTCAATCCTGCCTTGCTTCTGTTTTTTTTTTTTCGAGTGGTTTCTGCACATTTCTTGGTTATGTCCATCCAACCTAACCTTAATATTTCCTTTGTTGGGGGGAGAATAGGTTTCCAAAATCAAAGATCATATTTCATTGCAAAGTTTAAAAGAACCAATTTCGTAACTTTTGCCTTTGTTTAAAATATTTCTGTATACACAATAATCTTTTTTTTTCTATAATTTATTATTAAAACGGAGGAATACGAGGCGTTTTTTCATAAACATTGCATGTGGTGGAATTGCTTACATGGCAAGAAATGTGACTATTAAAAAAAAAAACAAACTTTAACAAAGAGAATGTTGGAAACAAAGAAGAAAAAACTGTGCTAATTAGCACATTTATCAATAAACATGAAAGGGAACCGAATAGTTAGAGAGACAACGACAAAGGGCTTTATGTACATATGTGACATTAAAGTGATTTATTAACAAATTAAAATGCACACATATGTATGTGGGTTATTTATTAGAAGATATTAATTTACTTTATTATAAAATCTTTTTTCTTTCTTCCAGGTCGGAGGACACACCCGCCTATTGTTGCTTAACCAATCGACTGTTATAAAGCCCTTGAATTTGCGTGAATTGGATTTTTATCAAAACATTCCGCAGGATATTCAGAAGTTTGTTCCCAAATATAAAGGTAAGCCTTTGATCCATTTTTCAATCATTCAACAATTTTTTTTGTTTGTTTCAATTTCCAAGCGAAAAGAAATCCATTGTTTTACCTACTTCCCTTCTTCGTTTCATCAACATTTCGTTCATGCTAAATATAAAGTTTAGAAAAGAAAACAAGAAAAAAAACAACACATAAACCTTTAATTCTATTCATATTGTGTATGTATTAATGTTTGTCTACCATGCATATGTAAATAAAGTTAAAAAAAAAAAACTACAAAGACTTGTAAAAAATCAAGAGAAAAAATATGAAAAATCAAACAAACATTAAAAAAATTAAATATGCAAAAAATCATTCATTTATAATTTATGTATTACATATATACTAAATAGCATAACAACAACTGCTACATTTGTTGTGCCAAACAATCAATCAATCATCAACAACAGTCCCTTACATTTTATGTAAAATGTAATTGTAATGTTTAAAAGCCAAAAAAAAAGAAACAAATACTATGGATGCAATAAAGAAAAAGAATCACTAAATTTTTATTTTAAATTATAAAACAAAAAAGCAAAACAATTGTTTCGTAAAAGAAAACAATACTACTTTCAACACTTCTAGAAAAAAAAAACTATAAAAATAAAACGAAAACAAACAATTTCTAAATAAAAAAAATAACACCCGTCACAATCGTGTATTCTACTTCTTCATCTCTTCCTAATACATATATACAATCTATATTATGTTTTTTTATTCTTTCTTTCATTTACTTTTAGTGTGCCCTCCTCCCTTATATATTATATACATACATACATTTGTATAACATCTCTTAAGGGTACGATAGCAAAAAAAAAAACCAAACAATATTAAAATATAAACAATTGTTTTTATATAAATTTAAGCAAATAACTGTGATATATTTTACATTTTTTTATTATTATTAAATAAACAAATGATGAATAAACAATGATAAAACGATCATAGATTTTAATTACAAAAACTATTTTTATAACTATTTTCTATTATGTATTTATACACCCCATATACAAATATTTATTAAAGAAAAACACTACAAATAGACTTTTATAATAAAATAAATAAATTTACATTTCAAATAAACTTGAAACCCATAGCAAATAAACCACCATGAAAAGCATCTCGAATCACAAGTCATTGCTTTTGTCAAGTGCTTATTATGACAATAATCGTAACTAATCTTCAAACGCGGGGAGATTACAAACAATAACATTAGAGGGAGTGTACACAGTTTTGAAATTTAGTTACATTTATAAAACGGAACAAACTGAATACTCTACCAGCTGACGGAAAAAATTTGAAAATTTTTTTTTAAATTGTAAGTTTTCCCTAAGGGCCTGTGTATGTATGTCGATAAGAAAACGAATGCGGAAGTAAAACTACCAAATTTGAGTGTGTATTTCAAATTTGTTTTTTGTTTGGAAGCAAAAGCAAATGAAATAATATTTCAAAAATTAAAGTTTGGGTGTCTTTCATGCGCACACATTTTCGTTTCGAAATACATAAACTGGGGGTAAGTAGCCGGCCTTCGGCCGGGGATTTAAAACTTTCTCCTACGGACAGGAGCCAATTTAGGGCACGAAAACAACATTTTTTTTTAATTTAAAATTTTTTCTTACTTTAATAAGGGAATTTTCGGAACTTAAGAGGCCCATATCTCGGGAAGTATGGACTTCACCCCCGGAAAAGTTTATATATTTGTGATCAGGACAACAAGATCTACCTGTGGTAATTTTTCCAGATTTTTCCGCCAGGTGGGAGAGTATTCTATTTATGCCCATCCCACACTTAATCTTCCTGTAAGGGAATATTTTGTTATATTCCAGACCCTTGGAGTTACTTACACTTTGCTTTCATCCGCATTTCCTAAAAGTACCAATTATTAGAAAGTGAGCTAAAGAACCTGTTTTAAGTTGAAGAGAAATATTCACAATGGGCATAGGTTGGACCAATCAGTCAGTTACTCCTTTCGATAGTTATCATGCTGCCCATCAGCCATTTTAGTTGCGCGCCATTGACTTTGTTAGAGCTTTCGGGCCATTATGTCAGGAAACATCTACTGCCCACGATAAAATTATGTCGTTGTAATTAGAACCACTTTTTATACTACTTTCCATGCAAACTTCAAAACGATCCCCGAACAGCCCTTAAATTGCTCTTAAGTGAACATTTTGAACTTTTGTTAGGGAGGTACCCTAAGGATGTTATGCGATAGATGCATTGGCCTAACCTTTGCATATGCACTTTAATCAAGTTCGAAAATGGTGCATATGCAAAGGTTAAGCCAATGCCCTCCAGCCATTTTTGTTGGTCATCGTAGAAATTTTTGAGCTTTTGGGCCATTAATGCAGGAAGCATAGACTTGCTCACAATAAAAATTATATCGTTGTAATCAGGACCACAAGGACAAGCTACGATTAAAATATCAAAACGATCCACGAGCAGCCCCTAAACTGAACTTAATTAAAAATTTCCACATTTTTGTGAGTGAGAGACGCCATTATGTCCGGAAGCATAGACTTGCTCACGATAAAAATTATATCGTTGTAATCAGGACCACAAGGACAAGCTTCGACTAAAATGTCAAAACGATCCGCGAGCAGTCCCTAAACTGAACTTAATTAGAAATTTCCACATTTTTGGGAGTGAGGGAAGTACCCGGGTTTTGTTTTTTTTTTTTATTTGTTTGGAAGAAATTTTACGTTTTGCATATACTTAACTTAGTGAGGGATGGCAATTTATAGAGGGGCTCCCGTGGTGCAATGGTTAGCACGTCCGCCTTGCACTCAGAAGGTCTGCGGTTCAAATTCCAGGCCAAGCAACAACAAATTTACAACGGTGGCAAAATTCCCCCTCAGTAATGCTGGCGACATTTCCTGAGTATTTAAGCCATGAAAAAACTTCTCTACAAGTGGTGTCGTAAGATACGCCGTTCGGACTCGGCAATAAAAAGTAGGTCCCATATCATTGAGCCAATGATGCACTCATTGATATGAGAGAAGTCTCCCTTGTCCCTTCAGGGATGTTGTGGGAACATATGTATGTATGGTAATTTATGGAGCACCCCGAGAGAGATAGGGTATTTATTCTACGCCCTATAAGAGCTCTCTCAGCGAGGAGGTACCACAATATTTCACTTAAAAGGCCTTCTGTACTATGGAATACCTCTTATAGGACTTTTAGAACATATATCCTAAATCCAAAAGATCGTCTACATTATAGAAGACATCCAAAAGAACTTCTTCTTACAATAGAAGACCTCCTAAAGGACTTCTATACGATAGGAGATTTCATAAGGGCCTAAAGACCTCATGTACTATATCATACCTCCTAAAGGTCATATATATGATAGAAGATCACCCAAACGTTATTTGTATGATTGAAGTTTATATGGTCCTAAAGTTCTTCTGGATATTGGAAGACCTCCAAAAGGTGTTTTATATGATAGAATATATCATAAGGGAATTTTATACGATAGACGACTTCATAAAGGCCTTCTATATGATAGAAGATCTCCTAGAGAGCTTCTATACGATAACAAACATATTTCTAAAGGTCTTATATATGTATAAGACCCGTATAGTGTAACAGGGAGTTTCCCCAAGATGGGATAATATCTCCGTAACTGTTTATGAAGCTCCCCCTAAAAATATTGCTTGATAGTGTACTGATTCCGATCACTAACAACCCAAAGATATTGGGTATAACGCGTTCGATAGTCTGTTTAAGTGGTTCGCGCAAGCCGCAGCTATATGCAACAAGATTAGAAGTAGAAACAAGGTCTTAACTCCGCTGGTCGACAGCACTTCAAGTGCTGACAAAGAAACTTTGTTGATCTCCTACAAACTACAAAACAATAGGCCGATCTGTGGTAGGTTAGGTTTGGGGATGTGTAGTCAATATATATATTGACTACGCCACTCGCAGATCTTTCGGTCCATTGTGATCATCCATAAAAGAGGTTCAGAATTACCTGAAAAGACAAGAGAAGAGAGAAGAATAAAGAAAAGAGGGTGTGGTTGGGAAAGTAATAATAAATGGATTATTAAGAAAAATGAAGATATAATAAAGACAGAGAGGGTGGTTTATTTGGTGATGGTAGAAAACTGTCAGAGAAGTAGTTACGCTTAGGCGGCGCGCCGTCCCAGCCAATTCAAATTTTTGATGATGTTGTTTATGATTGTTGGTTCCATGTTTGAGTAGAAGGTTAAGCTTGGAGGAAAGCATATTCCTGTTAATCTATATCGCTTTCGAGTTAACATCGGGCAACGACATAAAATATGCTCAATCGTCTCCGTTTCCTCCTCATCTTCACAGAGCCTGCAATAGTCCACGCCATCATCCTGCCATTTGCCGATAAAAGCTCGGATGTTGCAATGACCGGTAATGACTCCCGTCAATACCCTGATTTCTGACTTATTCAAACTTAAAAGTGAAGTTGTTCTCTTTGTTGATAGAGTCGGCCAAATGGCCCTTGACACGTTGCACCTTGGTTCATTATGCCATAGTTCCTTGGCTTCTTCTTCAAAGAACGTCTCCACCTTCCGAAAAACGTGACATATGGGTGGTTTGATAGAATCAGTGATAGCTTGACTTGTTGATTGAGATCCATGTCTTGTCAGTTCATCTGCCTTCTCGTTTCCCCCAATGTCACAGTGTCATGGTACCCAGCAGAGTCGGACAGCGTTAGTGAGGTTCGCCAAAGCAGTTCTACACTCAAGAACGGCCTCAGACTTGATATTGGAGGATTTGATGGCTTTAAGAGCCGGCTGACTATCAACGAAGATAGTCACCGGTTCAAAGATTTCAGCATCCAGACTTTTTATCAACTCTGCGGCCATTTTGATCGCGAAGATTTCTGCTTGGAAAACACTACAGTCGCTGTTCAACCTATATGAGTATTCGAGGCAAAGCTTTTCGCAGTAGACACCAGCTCCGGTACCTGAGGAGTCTACCGCCATCTTAACGTCCATCCCTCCATTCTCCTTACAAGGGGTTAGACTCATTACAGTCCAGTCCTTAGTAAGGAGACCTGGGTTCTGGAGCATCCTCAGCAGAAGTTCCTTATCCACGGGAGGTGGGGGAACCCATGCTGGGAATACCTTCCTAGATGGAATCTCCGCTACAGAGACCGCAGCAATTTTTGCCCCCTCCCAAAGTTCGTCAATGCCATTAACGGTCCTCTTCGCCAAAGAAGACGATGATCTCCCAGACGGTCAACACGGCGGACTCCTATGCTGGTGTTCTTGCTCGCAAAGCCAAGGGAAGTAGCACCAGTACTGAGAAGGCGTCCACTTCCTCGGGAAAAGCTGCTAACAAGGCCCGTGATCAAGGACGTAGGAAACCCTACGCCAAAACGGCCACAGTGGCAAACGATGACGAGCTCCTAGTTGCAATCATCGACAGAGCTGACCCCTTCGGGAAAATCAGCGAAAGTCACTGGTTGCTCTTCGAGACTCGACTTCGCAGAGCCATTGTGTCCACTGAGGCAAACCAGGGTGACCGTGACCGTCAGTTTGGTGGTGCCTTCCTTCAGAAGGGAGTTAAAGTTATTAAATGTCTCAACAGGAGCTCGCAAGAGGCCGATCTGTGGTAAGCTATACGGCACCCCGCCTTGGGGACTACCAAAGAGTGTCTCCTCATGAGAATACGAAGATTTTACCGGTGCACCAGCGCAACAAGATGTAGTCGATGCAGCATCTGCTTGGGTGTGACCACCGTAAACATCTCTGGCACAATCTAGAATAACGCCAGCTGCCAAGGCAAACACGAGTAGTTTTATCTCAGTTAAGATCTGAACGACGCAGTAGCCCTAATTCATACTGGTCCCGAATTGATGGCACAATATCCAACACATTTCCTGCATGTAGATTGGAACCACTCTTCTGTCTCCTGATTGTTTATGGGCGCAGCCAGTTCAGGTTGCAGAATTTATGAACCTATACAGGGGAGACACTCCAGATCAACGAGCCTATCAGAAAGGCTTAAATAACATTCACTACTGATGCAGTTGGACAGGCGCAGTACAAAGATACAATGTGAATGTTGTACTCGGAGACTAGCACTCATCCATTGCCGCATAAGAAAACCAGCTGCCAAGGCAAACACGAGTGGTTTTAGCCCAGTTAAGAACCGCCTTACATCCGCCTTAATTCATACTGGGCCTACATGTGGATTGGGATCGCTCACATGTCTCCTAATTCTTTATGGACGCAGCCAGTCCAGGTTGTAGAATTTTTTAATGTGAACACAGAGGAACCGGATAACTGAAAAGGAAATACGAACGAGCGTATTTGCGTTGCTACAACAACAACAACAAGAATGACAATAGAAATGGGATTTTTAAGAGGTCCCAAAAATTGATATAAACGGGAAGTTTTTATAGATTTTAGGAGGACCCAAATATGACAATTTACGTGGAATTTTTTTTTAGATGGATGCTTGGTTTTTTTTTAGTTGGATGCTACTTGGAATTTTTAAATATTTTAGGAGGTCCCAAAGATGACAATAGACATGGAGTTTTTAAAGAGGTCCCAAAGATAGAATGAGTTTCTAAAGAATTTTGGGAGGTGTCCAAGATGAGAATAGACCTGTAGGTTTTAAACAATTTTAAGAGGCCCCAAAGATAAGACAGACATTAAGTTTTTACAGATTTCTAGGAGGTCCCAACGTCAAATATTGCCATTTTAGATGTCAATATACGTAGATATCGAAAAATGACAATATACCTAAGGTTTTTACAGATTTTTAGGAAGTGCCAAAGGTGATGATAGACGTGTATTGTTTAAAGATTAGGCCCCAATATTTAGACGTGGTATTTTTAAAAGATTTTTGGGGGTCACAAAGATTACAATAGGCATGAAAATTGACGATTGGTGTGGGATTTTAAATAGGTCTCAAATATGACAATAGAGGAATTGGAATTTTTAATATTTTAAAGAGGTCCCAATGCTTCTCATTTTCTTCGATTTTTTTTGTTTAAAATTTGCATTTGCCCCCTTCATATTCGGTACAAATGTCCCAACAAATTATTTAAAACATTTCCCCTAGTTTATCAAAATTTCCCCTATTGACTACCACGCCTAATAACTGTGTACACTCCCATTTGAATAAAAGACTACAACACCAACTAATCGATAAATAGTTTTAGGTCGCCGCTTGTAAAAATCAATTAAAAGAAACTGTGATTTCAAATTAATAGCGGAAAAAAGTTGACGTTTTGCCGTTGTGAATTGCTTTTAATTGTTTTGATAACAATAATGAGTGTGACAATTAAAATGGAATTCATGTGATTTCTTTTGATTTTGCAGCTTGTTTTAATTGAAAACAGTTTGCAAGTGTCTATCTCTGTGTGTGTCTGTGTGTTTGTTTTTTAAGAAAATGTAATTGTAAAACAATATTTTTTTGAGCGAATGAAGTCCGTTGAAGGATGATGAAAAGAAAAAAAAAAGAGAAGGGGTAAGTGCCAAGAAAACATTTTATTTAAAGAGCAAAAAACTACCGTAACTAAAAAAAGAACAAAAACAAAAAGAAACCACACCATAAAAGTTACTAAGAAGCAATAAAATAAAACCCCTTTTGTGTCAGGATAATTTAAGCCTTACGAAATAATTTATATTATTTTAAAAACAGCTACAGCAACTGCTGATAAGGCGTAAATACTCCTACTCCTCGCTCTGTAAAACAAGCAAACGATTTTTGAGGGAGTCATAGCTAAATGGACGCCTTGGAAGCAAAACTAAAAACTCGCGCGCTCTATACCATCGTATGTAGGAGGCTTTGGCAATGACTGAAATGAAGCCCCTGCCGCTCCATCACTGAATTAAAAAAGCGTAATTTGTTGTAACCACAAAAAAACAGTAATATTTTTTTTACTACTACCCCTTCAATCTGAAAAAACCCAAACAATTTCTCTATCTATTATTGTTTCATTGTATTCACAATACAGAGAAGAATGCATCTTCAGCGTCCGTCTAGCGTTGTTGCATAGTCGGTCAAACAATTTATGCGCGAGGACTCTAAAATGTTAATCGTCCAATGTGGTGTCGGCAACTTAGGGACCTCTAACGCTCAACCAACACCAAGAACCATAACCAAAATCCCTCGCTCGCTAGCTCTATCTCGCTCTACTCTTCCTCCTCATGCAATATTGTGAAATGAGTGAAACGAGAACTAAAACTTAGAGCAAATAATCAAAACTTTAACTTAAGCGAGTACAACGGGTTTGTATAATATTTGCATTTTTTTATTCAAAATGATTTATTTACTTTTTATTTATTTTTTTTTTCTTGTCTAAAAATATTATTTATTAAACAAGAAAATTATTATAAATTACATACATATTATAAAAGATGTTATTTGTTATTGTATTTGTATCAAAGTATGTATATTGTTATAAATATTTATATATTAATTTAAATAATTATTTAGGAATTTAGATCAAAAAGGCTTGTTATGAAAAATATTTATAACATTTTGCAGAGAATTAATCAATATTGCGCTGTTCCAGAACCAGCAAGAATCTACTATTTTTTGAATTTTTTAAATTCTTTCCTTTTACAAGGTCCCAAAGACGACAGACGATAAGCGTGGGATTTTAAAAGATTTTTAAGAGGTCTCAAATATGACAATAGAGATGGATTTTTTTTAAGATTTAGTGGAGGTACCAAAGATGACAATGTAATTAGAGTGTTGTAAATTAGGATGGGTGACAATATACTTGAGGTTTTAACGATTTTTAGGAGGTCCCAAAGATGGCAATAATCGTGAAATTTTTAAGAGGTCTCAAATATGGCAATAGGAGTTGCAGCTTTTAGAAATTTTTGGGAGGTGAATAAGTTGAAAATGTATGTAAAGGTTTTCAAAGGGTTTTAGGGGTTTTAAACAATTTTGGGAGGTCTCTAAGATGAAAATAGACGTGGAGATTTTTAAATATTTTTAGCAGATCCCAAGGATGGTAATATACGCTGAGTTTTTAAGATTTGTAGGGCTCTCAAAGATGACAATAGAATAAGTTTTAAATATTTTTAGGAGGTTTCAAAACTGGGGATCATCATGAGACCTTAAAAAGGTATCAACGATGACAATAAAAGTGGGAATTTTAATGGGACAAAGATGACAATTGGCGGGAAGTTCGATAAATGTAAAATATATAGGTGAGAAGAAGATAAAGGATGACTTTTCATAATGACCACCTTGGACTTTTAGTTTTCTCCTTATCCTCCTCACATGTTCTGCAATAGTTATTTGTTTTTAATTACTCTTACAAGTTCAATATCTGTTTTGAAAGTGTCCCTTGATGACTATACCAACACACATACATTCATAGAGAGTATAAAAGTCCTGGAAGCGAAAACTTAATACCCCATACTTCGATATATCAAACCAAACGTAGGTTTGGTTATAGGATGCACCTGCGCATTACTATAGTTTCCAGTGACCAGCAGTGCATTGTGGCATCGTTCGCTTCTGTTTCTTCCTCGTCTTCACAGATACCTATCTAAAAAGTCATGAAGTTCCATTTTAACTTATTGGTTGCTGCTGTCACATTTTGGCTGCTGAAAAGTGGCCAAATTGAATTTGGTTCGACTACTCAAATGACGGTTTGATTGTTTCTCAATCAGCCCAACACTCTTAGCTTCCTTACAGCCTGTGGACGTGCATACGACAGACTATCCTTCAGCTTTATCCTTGCCTTTCGGATAAGAGTTAGTTTAGAAACAGATCCCTCCGCGAATTGTTAACCTTTACTGCACGAATTAACTGTAGTTTCCAGTGACCAGCAGTCTATTGTGGCATCGTTCGCTTATGTTTCTAACTCGTCTTCACAGGGACCCATCTAAAAAGTCATGAAGTTCCATTTTAACTTATTGGTTGCTGCTGTCACACTTTGGCTACTTTTAAGCAGGCAAAGGCCAAATTGAATTTGGTTAGAGTACTCAAATGACTGACTGTTTGATGGTTCTCAGTCAGCCCAACCCTCTTAGCTTCCTTACAGCCTGTGGACGTGCATACGACAGACTATCCTTCAGCTTTATCGGTGCCTTTCGGATAAGAGTTCGTTTAGAAACAGATCCCTCCACGAATTGTTCACCTTTACTGCACGAATTAACTGTAGTTTCCAGTAGTGACCAGCAGTCCATTGTGGCATCCTTCGCTTCTGTTTCTTCCTCGTCTTCACAGGGACCCATCTAAAAAGTCATGAAGTTCCATTTTAACTTATTGGTTGCTGCTGTCACATTTTGGCTGCTTAAAAGTGGCCAAATTGAATTTGGTTCGACTACTCAAATGACTGTTTGATTTTTTTCTCAGTCAGACCAACCCTCTTAGCTTCCTTACAGCCTGTGGACGTGCATACGTCAGACTGTCCTTCAGCTTTATCCTTGCCTTTCGGATAAGAGTTAGTTTAGAAACAGACCCCTCCGCGAATTGTTAACCTTTACTGATTTCACTCGGTTTTGGGGTAAGTTCTTTGGCATTCTTCTTACCTTTAGGGGTTTGAGTTCCTCTTCGGAACAAAAACAAACTCCACCACTTTGTTTTGAACGAAAGGTTTTGTCTTCTCTACTTTCTTGCTCGACTTCGCAGACTCCTTAGAGGCTTTGGTTCGAGCGGGTACAGGTTCTGGAAGGAAGATCTTATTCACATGAAGCACTTCTTCTTCACTGATGAAAAATACCTTCTTCTCTAGAGTACAAATTCGTCCCATTTTCTCACCAATTAGTAATGCTTTGTATCTCTAACTTCTTTGGCATTCCTATCCTTAGAGGTATTCTCCTTAGATTCTCTGTGGCAAATTGCCTCAGAATATTTTAATTGGCATCTGCAGATATAAGACCAGGTGGAACTGGTGTTGCCGCCAGTTGTCCCCCTTAGTCTTCCACATTAAACTCATCTTCCTTATTAGACTTGGCCGATGTCGCCGTGGTATCTAGTTAATCTCGTCGGTCAAGGTCAGTTTCGGTGACACGTCCTGGTTTTGCTCTTCTAGAACAACCCCTTCAAATTGGTCTAGGAGTTCCCTACTTTGCTTCTTTAAATTATTATTCTCAATAGTCTTGAAAGTCGTGTTCATTAAATCGATCCTGTCAGCCGAAAACTGGTTTGCACCATTTTTTGGTCTGGCATTGTCCAATTGTCAATCACTGGCTGACTTCATAAATGCATTATGATGCGTCAAATGACATCGTCGTCACTTCATAAATGCTGTATGTCTTTTTATAGACATTGTCGCGACTTCACAAAATGTCACTCGTGCCAAGGCATGCACATCTTAATCTCGACAACACATGGCTTGTGGCCACAACAACGCTTGCCCCCTGGTAATGGGTTATTTAGGCCCGGCACCGTAACTTTTTCCTTTTTATCAGACTTTCACCTCATAGTTTTTTATTTCCACGATATTGAGGGACTTGACAAACATCACGTTGAAGAGGAGGAAGGCCATGTGGATGGCAATAAACTAGAATTACATGACACCGATGAAGATTTACATTTGGTTGCAGCCGATAGTGGCAATGGCAACAGTAGCACTGGTGGTGAGCAATGATGCAGATTCCTCAAATTATTCAACAACCAACGACATGAATCTCAGAACCCGCATCAAGCATTTACACAATAACACAAGGCCCTCAGTGTCCTCAACAGCAGCGTGTCTTTGACAAGCACAACTTATAATCATTCTCGGATGAACATATAATAATAATATAAGTTATTGGCCATATTGGCTTTTTATACCCTACACCACTATGTGGTAAGGGGTATTATGTCTTTGTGCATTTGTATGTAACATACAAAATGAAACTAAATAGACCCCTAGTTCCTTTTGGGGATATACATATAATCACTTTCTGAGTCGATTTATGCATGTCCGTCCGTCTGTCTGTCTGTCTGTCTGTCCGTCTGTCCATGTCTTTTTGTTCGCAACGTACAGGTCGCATTTTTTGTCCGATTCAGCTAAAAATTGGGAACTACAACTTTTTTAGCCATAGGAAGAACGCTATTGCTTTTGGTGACAATCGGTTCAGATTTGGATATAGCTCCCATATATATGTTCGCCCGATTTGACATATTTGCTGCACCAAACACGCTATATACGTCCGATTTTGATGAAATTTGGAATGTTTGACTGAATTCGGTCTACAAATAAGTGTGCCAAATTATATAGAAATCGGTTCAGATTTGGATATAGCTCCCATATATATTTTCGACCGATTTCACGTATTTTCTTTACCACACACGCTATATATGTCCGATTTCAATGAAGTTTTGAATGTGTGACTGAATTCTGTCTAGAAATAAATGTGCCAAATTATTTCGAAATCGGTTCAAATTTGTATATAGCTCCCATATACATATATGTTCGCCCGATTTCACGAATTTGCTGCACCAAACACGCTATATACGTCCGATTTTGATGAAATTTGGTATGTTTGACTGAATTCGGTCTAGAAATAAGTGTGCCAAATTATATCGAAATCGGTTCAGATTTGGATATAGCACCCATATATATTTTCGGCTGATTTCGCGTATTTGCTGCTCCAAACACGTTATATAAGTCCGATTTCAATGATATTTGGAATGTGTGACTGAATTCGGTCTGGAAATAAATGTGCCGAATTATATCAAAATTGGTTAAGATCTGGATATAGCTCCGATTTATATTTTACATATTCGCAGTGGTGTAGGGTATCATATAGTCGGCCCCGCCCGACTTTGATCCTTTCCTTACTGGTTTATATTACAAAGGAAGAAATAAATGAAATGAAACATGAACTACCATTAGTCGGTTCTAATGTGGGCCTTTGCAAGTCCTCGGAATTTATAAGGCCATTATCTTCATCAACCTCCGAAACACCTGCACCATTCATTCACATTTCCGGCGAAACGGTATTCTTAGATACCCTGCATAGGGAAATCTTGAGCAACATCTCTTAGAGGCAGATCCTGTTTTCAAGTCTCAGAATAGCGAAGGCTCAAAGAGATCTCCAATGTCAATGAAATATGTAAAAATAAACTCCCTTTCAGGGTACCCCAGACAGTTCTGATTCAATAGAAGAAAAAAGGGGGAATTCTCTATTTATTTTGCTACAAAAATCATCGTTTTAAATTGAAGCGGAAAATTTTAAATTTAAGTAAGCAGCACTGTTGCAGTAGGAAAATGTTAAATCAGATAATCAGTTTTAAATTAAGAAATTGACTTGTTTTCATTGGAATCAAATATTTCCACGGATTTTTTTTTACTCAATGCTATTTGTGCAGAATATTTTTTATTATTTTTTTTATAAAAAAATCCAAATTAAATAACAACTTAAATTATTTTATTATTTTATAATTGGCTTTAAACATTATTTCAAATTTAATTTGTAAGGGTATCATTTACTTTTAAATTCACAATCATCATTAACTGTAATTCTAATTGGAATGACAATTTCCAAGACTTTAAATGTGAACAAAATTATATGTTCAAATCATTCATGTCTGCTCTCGCGGTATTCGTTCGTTCACAAAACTCACTTGTGCCGTCATTAAAAGCATATACTTCAAAATGTGTCTTGTCCATTGTGTATGCTTTTTCACATAACCTATATAATTCTAATTTGATTTAGTTGTATTTCTACTTAAATGCCACTACTACTACTTATTTAAAGAAAATATTTAAATAAAAACAACTATTATTATTATTTTTCTTTGTTATAACCCTACATTTTATTAATCTCGTTGTGGAATTGTACATTTTATTTTCAGGCGTTATGCAGGCCACCACAATGGGAGGTTGTAAATTGGAGAAACGTTATTCGCCCAGTTTCCGTGAAGAACCCCAACGCAAGATGAGCGCCTCTAAACGTAAAAGGGATGAAATTCTAAGGTAGGTTTGCAATAAAAATTGTGTATCTATTTATTTTGTTTTAGTCTTTCTTTTGTGAAGATCATTTTTAAAATATTTTCAATTTTTTAGATATTTTGTGGTTGTGTTTGTGAAGAAAATAAAAAATGAAGAGGGAGAGTAATTGAAAAAATTGAAATTAATAAAAAATGAGAAAACTGGGTATGAAGCCAAATGAATTTTGCACATATTTATATTTGTAAAGTTATTATACATAATTGTGTAGATAAACAATTATAAAACAAATATTTAAAATAACACCTACCCTATATTCGAATGGAATTTTTTAGTTGTTGTTAAACATGAGTAAAAAAACTATTTAAAGTTATATTTATTACATTTATTATAGCCCTTTTAAATCCCCAGCATAATAATTACTAATTAACTAACTAATCTCACTCCCTTAGTATTTAAACTCGTCTCATTGCAAAAAGTCAAATTTTTAAAGTATTCTGAATATATGGTGAGGTGTATTTTAAGAAGAAAACAAAATTACTCTGCTGCTTATTTTAGGCTCCTATTGGCCCTACAACCCAAAATATCAATTGAAAACTGATTCTCAAAAACCTAGTTTGTAATGGCCCAGGTCACCTATAATGTGCCCCCGCATACGACCAAACACAGTGCAAAATATGTTATATGTTAGGCACATGCCGCCATGCCAATCCAAACACAAAAAGTTGGAGAACCACTTGAAGGGTTTTTATGCCAAACACATCATTCCCTCTTATAAGAATGTAGCCATTAACGTTTACCCCTTTTTCTCTTCCTTTACAGAATGAAAGTTCACAAGAATGGCAATGCAGCTGATGTTATCAAGAGTATTTCACAATTGGACAATTCCAACAAGCAATGTATGTCACCACCAACATAACATAACCTCATTTTCTTCTACTAATGTTTTGATTCATTTCCTTTTTATTACAGACTTCCTTATGTTGGAAAATATAACATCGCAATTCCGTAATCCATGTATTTTGGACTTGAAAATGGGTACCCGCCAACATGGTGATGATGCCTCGGCCGAAAAACGTTCCAAACAAATGGCTAAATGTGCTGCCAGCACATCTGCCTCATTGGGTGTACGTTTGTGTGGCATGCAAACCTATCAGGTCGATTTGGATCAATATGCCAAACGTGACAAATATTGGGGTCGTGAATTAAATGAGAATGGCTTCAAACAGGCCCTCCACGATTTCTTCTACAACGGCTATCGTTTGCGTACCAGGGTCATAAAGAAAATTGTACAACGTCTACTGCAATTGAGACGGGTTATTGAAAAACAATCCAGTTACCGTTTTTATTCATGGTAAGTTATACTCTATTGGGACATCCTCAAAGGCGACCTCTAAGTCGTCTTTTTACACAACCTCTAGGACGTCTTTATAGACGACCATAAGGTCGTCTTTATAGACAACCTCAAGGTCGCCTTATAGGCTACCTCAAGGGCGTCTTTATGGACGACTTCTAGGGGTCTTTATGGTCGACCTCAGTGTCGTCTTCATAAACGATCTCAAGCGCTTCTTTATGGACGGCCTCAAGGGCGTCTTTATAGATGACCTCTAGGCCGCTTTTATAGACAGCCACATAGACGTCTTTGTAGGCGACCGCAAGGGCGTTTTTATAAACGATCTGAAAGGCGTCTTTTAGACGACCCTCAAGAGCGTCTTTATAGACAACTTCCAGGGCGTCTTTATAGAGGACCTCAAGGTCGTCTTTATAGACGAACTCCAGGACGTCTTTATAAACAATCTCTAGGTCGTCTTTATATACCTTCTCTAGAGCGTCTTTATAGACGTCCTCTAGGGCGTCTTTATAAACATCCTCTAGGGCGTCTTTATAGACATCCTCTAGGGCGTCTTATTATACCCTATATTCGAATGGGCGACTTTATAGCCGATGTAAAGGGCCTCTTTATAGGCGACCTCAAGGGCTTCTTTATAGACGATCTCAAGAGAATCCTTATAGACCACCTCAAGGACGCCTTTATCGACCACCTCAAGAGTGTTTTTATAGACGACTTCAAGGACGTCTTTGTCCATTTGCCTTTTTGTTGTTTTTTTTACATATTAACCCTTCACTTTCCTTCACAAAATCTTACTACATTTTCCCGTTTTGTTTGTTTTTTTTAGTTCCCTTTTGATTGTCTACGAGGGCTATGAGGACAATCCCATGCTACAACCCATGGATTTTGATGATTGGGCCACGCCCTCCACACCCAAAAAGGCTACCAAGAAATCCAATACCTTTGATTATCATCCCGATAATAGCATTGATGATGAGGAAGAGGATGACATTGAAGATGAGGTAGTGGATCACGATGAAGAGGAGGAGGGACATGAGGGTGGCGATGAACTGGAACTACATGACACAGATGAAGATTTACATTTGGTTGCAGCCGATAGTGGCAATGCCTCAGCCACCAACAGTAGCACTGGCGGTGAACAATGCTGTTATGATGCAGATGCCTCAAATGATTCAACAACCAATGACATGAATCTCAGAACCCGCATCAAACATTTACACAATAATTCGAGGCCCTCACCTTGCACGACACCAGTGTCCTCAACAGCAGCAGCAGCAACGGCGGCGGCGGTGGCAAAATCATCGCGTGTCTTTGACAAGCACAACTTATCATCATCCTCGGATGAACATGAAGAGGACAACCACCACCACAACCACCCCAACAATGCTTTGATGAATGACAATGATAGTAGATCTATGCCACCACCACCACCATTAGCCGGTTCTAATGTGGGCCTTTGCAAGTCCTCGGAATTAATAAGGCCATCAGCTTCATCAACCCCCAATACACCTGCACCATTCATTCCCATTTCCGAAGAAACAGTATTCTTAGATCCCGAACCGCCAATGCCCAGCATAGCCACCTCATCACCACATTCGGGTGATTCATGGATGAATTACAGCAGCAACAGCAGTGATGATTTCTCTGGCCTGTCGGAACAAATAAAAGCCGTTACCAGTGGCCGTCAAACAGGCAACAATAGTTCGGATGAGGCATCATCGGATTATGACAGCAGCATTATTAGCCAAACTGAGGTAATGCTTAAGCGTTATAAGTCCCAACAGGATGCATTTGAAGCAGCCGCTGCGGCAGCAGTTAATACGCCACCTCAAACTCCCAAGCCGTTGATGCGCAAAAAACACAAGAACTCGCCATTGGCCTGTAACACAGTCAATGCCTCGCCAGCCTCCTCCACGGCATCTTCGTTGAAGTCGGTTAAGGGGGCAGTCAAACGTTTGCGTTGCAAAGACGAAGACGACGATGATGACGACGACGATCATGTGTTTATGGATGATGCTAATGTCCCTTCATTGGAGGGACGTGACGCCAAGGAAGTGAATCTTAACAAATCATCTCAAGCCAAGAAATCCACCCACTCTAGCGCTAAAACATCATTGTCATCATCAACACCTGTTTCCATTATGAATTCACCAGCCAAGACAACAACAACACAACAGCAATTACCTGCCTCAACAGCAACCACAGTGGAGAATGCACAAATCAAACCATGTTTACTTAATTTGGGACAAGCAATGGACACAGCAGCAGCAGCTGCATCATCAGTGCTAACGCCAACGGCCTCAGCATCTGAAAGCAATTCCATGACATCGCCGGCCACAACACCCACAACAGCAGGACCCCATTCGCCCCCTCCACATCATCAGATGCCACAGAAACAACAACAGCCGCCTGCGACACAGTCACAAAGGGAAATACCCATTAAACAACTATCCAAAAAATCAACCCACAGAAAATTCCTGCAACATGTTTCAAAATCCCTGGACATTGATACACCACCAGCTGCCTGTGATGATGTACACTGTCCGGTGGATGTGCGACTAATAGATTTTGCCCATACAGCATTTGTGCCCCGCAATGGATCGGCTCTATTTCCAACACCACCTACCACCATACATCATGGACCAGACAGTGGTTTTCTTACCGGGCTAGACAGTTTGAATCGTTTACTAACCGAAATTCTCAATGAAGAGGTTATGTGTTAAGCTTGCAAAGAAGGAACTGATGAGGTATTAACTGAAAGCTTTATACAAGGAAAACAAACAAAAATGAAAGAAACAAGGAAAAACAGGCTACTTCATAGCAAACATACATATACAACTAATATAAAGCATATATTTAGGCGAAGCTAATTTCCTTAAGAAACCTAAAAGGGTTTTTTGTTTCTTTTTGAGAAAAGAAATTATCAATTATTGATTTTCTTTAAACAAATGTTTTGTTTATAAAGCACAGAAACCCCTTATACATCCTCCACTATAAGTACATGTATGTTTACATTTTATAAGTAAATTGAGGTTAGGGTTACTGATGACCACATTGTGTAAATTATAACTCAATCGCAAAAAGTATATACCCTCCTTTTCTCCATCCCACATTATTTAAAAGTGTAAACAAAACTTAAAGAGTGAAATCATGCCAATGTGATACTGTTCAAACAAAACAAAAACCATAAATGAATACTGAAAACAACAAAACTGAAACAACAACAAAAATACTAATAATAATAATTATAATATTGAAATAATAACTCCCAAGTAATTTTTTATTTTAAATAATATTGTTATATTAAGACTTATTACATATTTTTAAAGCATAAGATTTTGAAAATAAAAACCATACAAAAATATTTTTTAAACAAAAAAGAAACACAACCATGGAATATATTTGATGATCTCTGTCTATTTTTCTCTCTCAACCCTGCCCCTCCCAACACTTAGAACATAAAAGCTAAAGAAAATGCTACTTCTTTTAAGCCTAGAAATGCTGTCACTATATATTTCCATTATTTTCCTTTCCCACTTTTTTTTTATTTTCTACTATTTTTTATTATGTACTACCTTCTTTTGTTTTACTCTAAATTTTTTTTTCTTCCTAACCTACAAAAAATGAAATGCATTACAAAACTATGTTTTTATTTCTAAATATTGTATATTATTATTAATACTACTACATACTTACTATTACAACTACTCTACTACTACTACTACTTTTACTATTGTTAATAGAACCTGACAACGATTCTTGACAAAAGTATTTTGTTTGTTACCTGACTTGTACCAATTAAAACCAAATGATTTAAAAAGAAAAACATTAAATAAAACTGGACATTTCCTGAAAAAATATAAACAAAAAACCAACAACAACATCAGACATTTAACAATATGTTTATAATGGAAAAAGGGGATTATTATTTGTTCAAATGAAATAAATCATGAATAAAATTCTATTTAAAACAAAATAACAATATTGAAACATTTTGTGAGGTTAGCTTGAAAGGGAAGTAAAGCTTTTAATGTTGTTTTTATTATAATAAACAAATTGAATAAAAGCCGGCATTTAAAATAAAAATGGAACAGATGGCGGGCCAAGTACATTAGGGGTCTTCACAACCATCAGTAATGTTGGATTTTTAAAGAAAGTTTAAAGGAAAATAAATAATATTTGGGCCATTATTACATGTGTTCTTTTACTATCTGATGGATTTGAAAATGCAAAATAAACTAACTTGGAGGCATTAAAAATATAATTTTCACATTGAAAGTTAATAGGAAGAAGCTCCTCCCGGAAATTCCATCGTCACTTTTAACTTTAAGTTAACCGGAACGCTATAAATCTGTTCGGTAAAACCAAACTATAACAAAAGAAGACTTATAATAATGGGGGTTTGTGTTGTAAACTACCAAAAGTTATGGGCACACAAATAGGTTATGGCCAAATTTGTGAGGTTAGTTTAAAGGAAACACCAAAATCATTCTCAATTAGTATCTTAATGAAAGAAACATGAAAATAAAATTGAAAATAAACACCGCTTGTGTTGTAAATACCACACAATGAAGATGTGGACAAAATTGTGAGGTTAGAAATGTTAACCTCTCTTATGGAACGTGCTTCGAAGTGTAAAATACTTGAAACAACAAGTGACAAAAAAGACGAACTTCAATGGAATATTATTGGGTGCATGTGTGATTCGTCTTTGTTTTTTCTATTAATCTGCATACGTGTAAAACTCCAGATCTGGGAATTTGGATGTTATCAATGCAGGTTTGACTGGGAAGTTGATAAGATGGCGGATCTGTACCGCATGCTTGGCAGTGTTTTCATAGTGTGATCAATTAAATTACCGTGGTAAGGTGAGTGTTCCAACAAGAAACTAATAAGTGACTGACGTTATTCTGCTACGATAGAAGGGGGACAGTATTCAAACGATGGTCCATGGTGTTCATCCTGGATAGGTTTGAAGAAGACCATAAAAAGTTTCCATGCTTCTTGAAATTGAGGTTAAAGATGAAGAATTTTCTACGATATTGCTGTATTGTTGATCGATTGATTGTATTGGAACAGAAAGAGAGTAAGAAAGAAATCTCCAAGTCTTCTGGTGTGCAGCAGGGGACACCTGCAAAATAGATGATCGAATGTCTCTATCTCTTTTGAATATTCACATAATCACAGGTTTGTTTCATCCCATCTTGAAGTTAGATATCTAACATTACCGTAGTTGGTAGGTCTACGTGGTGACTATGATTATCATAGCCTCAATTAGTATGTTAAAATACAGTTTTGAAAATCACACCACTCGTTCAGCGATTACTGTTTCTTTGTAGTACATTGATAATTAAATCCAGCCTGATGACTCCCGTCAATACCCTGATTTCTGATTTGCTCAAATTTAAGAGTGAAGTTGTTCTGTTTCTTGATAGAGTCGGCCAAATGGCCCTTGACACGTTGCACCTTGGTTCATTATGCCATTATGGCTCGTTCTTCAAAGAACGTCTTCACTCTCCGAAAAAGGTGACTTATGGGTGGTTTGATTGAGTCAGTGATTGCTAGACTTGTTGATTGTGATCCATGTCTTGCCAGTTCATCTGCCTTCTCGTTTCCCACAATGTCACAGTGTCCCGGTACCCAGCAGAGTCGGACAGCATTTGTGAGGTTCGACAAAGCAGTTCTACATGAAGTAACAGTCGTCTCAGAGCTTTAAGACGTCGATACACTTGTGCAGGAACAAAGGAGGCGCTCAACAGTTTCCTACTCTTCTTCATTTCCGCAGCTGCGTCGTTATGTTGTTGATTAAGGCGCTTTGTATTGCAGTGACTCGTAATAAAACTCAAAGTGATTCTCATCCCTAAGTTATCGAGTGAGAGAAGGGAAATGGTTCTGGATGTCCTTACATCTATGTTCCTAAAGTCATCTCTGATGTACTCTCTCGAAGTAGATCTCATGAAATTTGCCGATGCAGTAGCACATTGGTGGCCGAACAGATTCATCAACTGTTAGATTGATAGACTGAGCCACTTCGAGCTGGTTCATGTGCTAATTCATTTTCCATTACATTACTATGACCTGGAACACTGCTAATGTTAACGATATTGGCGAAATCATTCAGAGCATTTATGCAATAGGAAGATAGCGAGTATAACACGAGACTTTGTGGTCTTATCGACCTAGAAAGGTTTCTTTCAAGTCCTTTTACCAATTCTAGCACTTTCCGAATGGATTTTCCATTAGAGAAAGTACCAATTCAAACTCCGTCCATAACTGGAGGCTGGAAATCGGGAATTTTGCGCATTCTCTTGAATAGTACGAGTTCCGTTTTCTCCGGTTTGGCTCCCAAAACATCTTGCATATGGTCAGACAGGTGTGACAACAATTTATCATCGGCATAAGCCACCACCTTAGTTTTCAGTTCGTCGTGTTGAGATCTACTGATCTTTTTTGGAGTCTAATTGTGCCCTAATTTCCTTCTTTAATAGAAGAGAAAGAACGAATTATTGGTATAAATCTTTAGGTAGTATGTGGCTCCGAAGGAAGTGTATGGACAAGAAAGAGGTTAGAGGAGAGTATATATAGGGGTAGGGAAGAGAAAGATAATTAATTGAACTTGCTGAGTTTAGTATGGCCCGATGTAGACTGTGTGTTTTGACAGCCAGTCTAGAACATCGAAAGAGAAGTATGTGCTTGATTGTTGCAGTCTCATCACCTGCCATAGATCTAATACTGCAATGACCAATAATGACCCTAAAATTTCGTTTGATTTTAGGATAAGCAGCCCAGCCTAAAAGACATGTTACTTGTTCGTTAAATTGTTATATATACCCCTTAGGGGTAGTTTACACTATATGTAAATGTCATATGACATGAAATTTTCCATCGTTATATATTCGCTAATATGTGTAATATTGGAGATTTTCCTTACGCCATTTACTCTGTGCGTCCACACTAGCAAAAATTTAAAAAAACTACGTCTCCACATTGCCTCCGTGGGTAAATATGGAATGTTTTTATTTCGTGCCATATGACATTGATAGATAGTGTAAACTACCTATAACATGTTAGGTTAACAGTTAGAGTACGTTTACAATGTTTTCAAATGAAAACCAGATAGACCAATTATTATAATATTAACCGCTTGTGTAAACATTACTGCAGTTGAAAATCTCTTTGTAGATGTTTGGTAAAAGTTTTATTTTCTATAACCCGTACATAATGCCAGCCAACTGAGTAATGCAAGAAAATAGCCAAAATTGTATTGGAGGATAATTATACATTACAAAGCTTCATTTATGGCGAAAGGGAGAAACCATCAATTTAAAGTTCTCAAAACATAATTCTTGCCAATATATATTAACTTCTTTAGTTTTTTCCTAAAATCTCCCTCGCATCATGTTTTTTTTTTTTTTTCTTATAAACATATAGTTAAATTGTCCCACCTTAAACAAATCATAGGACGTTTTTATAGCGTTTAAAAAACCTTCATACAAAGACATGACCATAAACAAAGGAACGTGACCTTATCAATTGTGAGATATACCTCATAATAGGCATCCTAACATTGATATAAAAAACAAGTATCTAAGACATTAAATGGATATATTTGTGTAACTTTTTATAAAAAGGGCTAACTAAAATAAAAAGAGAATAGAAAACATAAAAAGTAAAAAAATGTATAACGGAATTTATTGGAAACTTTAGAAAACTAATTGGTTTAACAACTTTTGAATAAATATATATTTTGATAAATATGTGAAATTATAAAAAAAAATAAATATTTTGAAGGTGTCAGGGATAATCTGGATGCATTAACGCAATTTGTACAGTCCGATCATGAATGTAAACTCCCTGTAAGTTTTGTCTCTCTGCCGTTGTAACTTAAAGGAGAGAGTGAGAAAACTCACGAGGAGTTGATATTCATGACCGGGCTAATAGTGTCTACATTTACCTTGGCATCTTAAAGCAACGATCACAAGATTTCCCCGGATATTCGAAATTTCTTAAATCAATCTAAACACAGCTCTATTTGAGGTATTTTTCTTTTGAATTTAAGAAAAACTAGGATTTATCGAAATCGTGTGAATTTTACGAGAAATTTTATAAGAAACTCTTGTAGGAAACACTGAAAGTTTGTGTATAGAAAATAAGGGGGAAAGAGGAGATAACTAAAAAGTCTTATTCTCTCTCTCTCTCAACCACATAAAACTGTCAGTGTTTTGTTTAAGTGAAAGTAAATAAATACTATAGATTACTTATTAGTTATTGGCATAATAAAAATAAAAACAAATTTAAAAATATTTTATTGTGAATTAGGACACTTTGTGAAAAATGCTTCCATAAATAATTAGAATACAAAAAAACAAAATTTGAAATAAATTATTAGGCACTGATTTTCTACTAAGAGCAAAATGTTTATTCAAAATGATATGTATAACAAATTAGAATTGGTTAACAAATAGAAAGACATATTGAATACTAACACAAAATTGAAATTATATTATTTTCAAATATATATTGTTCAAATTCCAAAATAATATTGGTTATATGCAAACAATTTTAATATGTTTTTTCGTTTTATTTATTTTGTTTTTAATTACAAATAAAAAGTGAGTTACAAATATATATACAGTTGAACTTCTCTATAACATAGTTGAACTTTGTACTTTTTAAAACCATCCATTTTAGAGAATTATTCGTTATGGAGATGTTTGTTATAGAGAAGTTGGATTTGTATTTCATTCTAAGTAAATAATTTGTTTTACAAAAAAAAATCAAATGTCCTTATTTGAACACGGAACCTATACATATGTATGTATACCTATTATATAAAATTACCGAAACAAATGTTCAGTTACACATAAGTATAGCTAAGGCATCATTTCAAATTTAATTTTAAATAAATCCATAAAAATAACAAGAAAAAAAAAAACAAAATAATTCATTAAACATATGGTCTGTTCCAGTACTCCAAGAATCTACTAATTTTTACTATTTTTTGAGATAACATAAAGGAAAAAATGTTATCGTAGTAAAAAACAGTAGCTTCTTGCTGGTTCTGGAACAGACCAATAGTTCATAAACCATAAACAAATAACAATACAATTCATGCAAACAAAACACATTTACATATAACATATTTTTACAACAAGTAAATATATTTTTCCTTAAAAAAGATTTTTATTTCATTTCTTAAAAAAATAATATCCAATAAATGATAATTATTTTTTTTAATTAAACATTTATATATAACTATTATATATACTTTATTACAAATATTATTTTTCTTTTTTTAAGCACATAGAGTAATATCATAAGAAATAACAACAAAAAAGATTCAAAGAAACAATTACAAAATTACATAACATGAAGAATTTTTCCCCCCAAACAAAAAACAACAACATCCAATATATAAAATAAATAAATCTTTAAAATACCATATATATGTATGTGTAGTGGATTAAACAGAAGACATAATAAATAAAAAAATTAAATTTGAAAGAACATTAAAAACAAAAATAAACAAAAAACAAAATAATTATAAATTAAATTGCAATAAAACTATACTTACATGTTTCAAAATAAAATATATATATAAAGTGTTTTCTTTTTATTA
This sequence comes from Musca autumnalis, assembly GCF_047663935.1. Taxonomy (NCBI): domain Eukaryota; kingdom Metazoa; phylum Arthropoda; class Insecta; order Diptera; family Muscidae; genus Musca; species Musca autumnalis. The sequence goes on from NW_027412088.1 coordinate 184,140,121, forward strand.
AGAGAATGGAAATCCTATTCCATTTTGGGGTAAATTCAGTAGTGCGACTCTCCAACTCATTAAATGTAAATTTATGAATGAAAAGTACCAATAAAAGTTGAAAATACCGTAGGACTTACTGCAGGTTTAGATCTGTGACATCAAGATGGGATGACAGTGGTGCCGACTACTGTAGATTATGCAGGTGTCCCTTGTTGCACCCAAAAAGAAAACTGGATAGATACGAAATTGTTACTATCAGGCATGTCACAGATTCCGATCGGAATGGTTGCAATTCCGAAATTTCATTTCGATCGTTTTTGTCTTAGCTTCTTTCAAGTCAAAAAACTTAATTATTTATTTTAAATGCGAAATTAAATGTAAATTTGTTAATAAAACAACATTTTAATTATTTATAAGTGTTTTTAGAGTGTTTTAAAGTGGCAGATTTAAACAAAATAAAAATACAATTCCGTTTGCAAAATCAAAAGTTTTCTGAAGAAGCTAAATACGGAATCAATTCCACTTTCGATCGGAATTCGTTTCTGTGACATGCCTGTATAACCTTCTTTTAACACAAAGATATATTTCCCTTATTAATTTTTTATATTTTATTTATTCAACATCAAAAACAAAAATATAACACAATAACAATGAAATCTTCTCATCATTATCTTCAAACCTATTCGGAATGAATACAATGGACCAAAGGTTTCCGAGTAAAGCAGTGACTATATTATTAGATGACTTCGCCTTTTTAAAACTAACCTAAATCTGGTCTTAAGCCATGAAAAGACCAAATTTCAATTCTACTGCTTTCAATAGGACAGGATAGGTCTTAAGGCAGAGATGAACACGGATAGCACGCGCTTTTAATATAAAATACGATTCTGAATACAAATACTCACACTCATCTATGGGCAATAAATTTGTATTATTTTTATAATTTGATTTTATTTTACATAAAAAGTCGTTATGCTCATTTTACAACGGTAGTACTGTACGTATCCACTAAATACTGTTCATTGTGAAAAAGCTACCGCTGTATCAAAACTTTGCAAAAGGGATGATATGATTTGGGAATACGCGTATAATGGGTACTTTACACGATATGTTTTTTACATATGAGTTGTCACTTTGCATATACATTTTGTATGGCAGAAGTGACAACTCATATGTAAAAAACATACCGTGTAAAGTACCCCTTACCAAGCAAAAGTCGACTTTTCGATCTTTTGATTCTTGGTTAAAACTTAAAAATCAATAGGTCTGTACGATAACCCAAAAGTTTGTACAATTTTTGTAAATGTTTTTGCAAAATGCTGTTCGATAACAAACTTGTAAATTAAAGGAGAGCGTATTTGAAGAGAATTGTGAGAGAATCTTAGAGAGTTTTCGAGACTTTTGTTACTGAGAACTTACAAGTTTTTGCAAGCAAAATTTTCCTTGTAAGAATTTGCAAGTTTGATCAGCTGATTTGAATTCGAATGTTTTGTCGCGGACTTTTAGTGCGGTTACACTACAGTTTTTTGCCGGGTTAACCCACTTTATGAGGATTTATTGCTTAATCTGGTCAAATCTGACCAGATTTGCCATACAAAAATTAAATCCTCTCACGACTGGGTTTATTTTAAATCCGGCACAAATCCACCAAAAATACAGTGTTGTATTCGGTATTTGTGCAAAAAAATCCAACTCTTCTCAAAAACTACCAAAAGTTGCAACTGTTTTTGCAACAGAGTTTGTCGTGTTTTACATGTTTACGATTGGTCGTATGAGATTTTATGGAGTTAATAAAACTAAGTTATTTGGAAATCATAAAATTATTAATTTTTTTTCATTAGACACTTTTTTTAACAAAAAGTACGATTGATACCACGAAACAAAAATGTATCCCTAGGTGTAAAATATACCATTATGAGCAAAGAGGGGACGATATCTCACACGAGAAATTGTAAAAGTGTAACACACGACTTTATTAGTTATTTTGTATGTATACGTAAACAAACATCAGCTGACAGTTTATATCCTCGAAAAGCTAAGGGTAACCAGCAAAGATTAACCCACTGGATCTATTAAACCCAGTGGGTTAACCTTCAATAGTGTAACCGGGGTATTTGCAATTGTTGGCAAAAACATAAACAAACATTTGGTTATTAAAATAATTACAAGATAAAAAAGAGAAGAGATAACTAAATAAATTATGGAAAACGACTTATTTTGTAGTTTGTGATGATTGTTTTATTTCTAAGGTATCAAATCCCAGCAAAAAGCAGCGCATCCATGGAGTAGGAGGAATACCATGTGGACGGCCAGCCGTTAATTTATGATATGGAAAGATAATTGTTTTTGTAGCAATGAATAATCAAATAATTTTCGTAAACAATCTTCTGTTTGGTTTACATTCGACGTCTTTTCGTGATTTCGAAGGCGTTTCGTGATTTCGCGCGGAATCAAGCAAAAATTATCATGATTTCGCATACAAAAATGAAATCATCTCATTTCGTGATTTCAGCGAAATCAACATCGAAATCACAGTACACATGATATACAACCCTGCTTTTGTCTGAAAAAGTACCAAAAGTTGCAACAGTTTTCACGTATCACAATAAACAAGGTAGATGGTTAATTGCTGCAACAAAAAAGTTTAGTATAAAAATTTGTAAACAATGTGAAAAAATATTAAATTACTTTGTTACAATGCTATTTTTCATTGTGTTCTCGTACTTTTTTAGTGGTAATGTTAGAAAAAAGAGCGAATTGTCAAAAATTGCTTCCCCATACAAATTTCTTAAAAAATATGGGAACGAAAAAATTACGGAAATTGCAAAAACTGCAACGTATCAGCAATCGTATTGAGATGCCAACGAACATGCTACTAGGCCAAAATTGTATGGCAGAAAACAGGAGAATAGGGTGTTATTCGGCGCTATTTTTGTTTAAAGAGAATTGCAAGTCTTGCTAAACTTCAGAGTACGGGAACGCATTTTTAGCACTAAACGGGAAAACTGCTGCAGGTTCTGAATAAACTTTTATCTATCAAAATTTATTATTATGATGTCTCAACGATAAAATCATTTTTTATTTTTTCATTTATTAGTACTATACACAATTAATACGATATACATATAGATAATTTTACGATAATTTTCGAAATAAAGATGTAAAGTTCTATATTGCCATATATTCTTGATGACTAATTCAATTTACAACAACTTGTTTTGAAAATGCATGTTCAATCAGCTCCGCATATGCATCTACCTTGATCATTGTGATATTTTGAAATCAACAAAAAAATAAGTGTAAACACCGGGATGTATTTCAGGATTTCGTGAAATCCAGTGGATTTTAGAGCGCAAGTGTAAACTTGGCATTCGATTGTTAAATTAAATCTTATGCTAAGTTTACATTTACGAAATCCACTCGATTTCATCCGTCAATTCCATAGCTCAAACGTCAAATGAAATCGCATCTGAAATCCATCGGATTTCATTTGACGTTTAACCTATGGATTTGACAGATGAAATCGAGTGGATTTCGTAAATGTAAACATAGTAGCTTTATCCGCTTTATCTTGTTTGTCAAATCAGCTGACTTCTTGCAAGTTTTTGCAAATTGTTGTTCGATAACATTCTGCAAAATTTAGCTTCGAGAGAGTAAAATAAGTGGAGAGAAGTTACTGAGTACTTGCAATATTTTTTACTTGCGAAGTTATCGTACAGACCTAATCTTTCGAACTTTTGATTTTTGCTTAGAACTCAAAAATCGATCTTTTGATTCGTTTGATCAAAGTCCTTTGTTGGATAAATCCGACACCATCAATGTAAATTCGGTTTTTTGCAGATATTTGAGTGCAATTTAATTATAGCTGTGTTCCAGAACTAAAAAGTTTTTACAATTTTTACGACTTTTACACATTTTACTCGAAAAAGCGTTCCCGTACACAAAAAAGTTGTAAAATGTTCACTTCTCTTTAAACAAAAATGGCGCTCAATGACGCTCTCTTTAAAAACTTTTTACACGACAAATTTGGGCGAGTAAAAAAATAGTAACATGGTTGCCGGCGTCTGATTGGCTGATACGCCGACTTTGACATTTGTTCCAGTTTTTTTGACGTATTTTCCATTTTTCCGTTCCCGAACTATTTCAAAAAACTTATGTGTGAGAACAAATTTTTTGCAGTTCTCTCTTTTACGAGTTTTACCATTAAAAAGTACGGGAACGAAGCTTATGTTTCTCGTATTCGCATACAAATAAATTAGTTAAAATTATCTAATTACACTAATACCTCGATTTGCGTTAATAATTGGTTCCAACGCAAATGAAACCCCATATTTCTACATGTTTTGAATAATCTCTTCACAAAATTCAAAGCCACTTATATTAGTTTTTAATATCGCAAACAGATTCAGCAGTGCAAATCGAAAAAATTTATTATTTTTGCTTAACAAAAATCGAAACAACGCAAATCGAGGTATTATGCTATGTTTACATTTACGAAATCCACTCGATTTCAAGTGTCAATTCCATTGCTCAAACGTCAAATGAAATCGAATCGATTTCAGATGAGTTTTCATTTGACGTATATGCAAAGGAATTGACAGTTGAAATCGAGTGGATTTCGTAAATGTAAACATAGTATTAGTGTACTGTGAAAAACAATAATCCTTTGCTTGGCTTAGTCCATATTTACATTAGGCAATTTTCCTTGCGGCAATTGTCAGTTTGATGGAGAGAGGGGTGACGGATAATGTAAGCCTTTGCCTTTCAAAATCCTCTCTCACCGACAAAGTGACAATTGCCGCAAGGAAAATTGCGTAATGTTAATATGGACTTACTTTAAAAAGAAATAGTGTGTTCATAGTACCGTTATGCTTGGTTTACATTTACGAAAACCACTCGATTTCGGAAGAGTTTTCATTTGACGTATACGAAAAGGAATTGACAGTTGAAATCGAGAGGATTTCGTAAATGTAAACCAAGCTTTAGGTTAACTTTGATCATCAGTACAACAAATAAAGTAACTTTCCCAGCAATAATTACTCAGCAAGTTCTCTCAGTGAGTTTTACTCTCTCATGCAAGAAAAAATACAGAAAGTTATCGAACAACATTATGCAAAAACTTGCAAGAAAGTCAGCAGTTTCCGAAAAAGTATGAAAATTGTTTTTGTTTCTGTTGTATACGATACGTATTGAATAATTGTTAATCCACTATCCATGGTACAATAAAGGATAGGTAGGCCAGGTATGAAAATCACTGAGAAATGCCACCCTGCAGCCATGGCTTAAAACGTCAAATGGAATGGTACAATAATAATGGTAGATGTACCTGCATAGCTATCCCGTATTACAAAAACATATGGAACTTAGAGTTTCACTTTTTATATGTTAAAAGTGCCATAAAGCATGGTTTAATAAGAAAGGTTAGCCAAAGCTTTATGTGAATTTAAATTTTTTCATTCGAGTATGCCTAAAACTTCAAAACAATATAAACAAACTGTGTATGTGTGTGTGGTGTTTGAATAATATGCCAAACAATTTTAAAAAAACAATCGAATTCAATGATTTTTAAAATTGTTTTTAGACCATTTGTATGGAAGAAATTGGTGAGATTTGCATTGAAACAATCAGTTTATCATATTCACAACTCGATTATGTGGAGAAAACTTAACTCTTCATTCATTTTTCGCGCTTTTTATAAAATGCTCAAAAAATACATTGTAAACAAACCCACTTGTTGCTTTTATTTTGAAGTTTTAGGAATTGAAGAAAAACAAGGGTTCTATAGATTTTTTTCATTTAAATCTACCTCTTTACTTATACCATGCCATAAAGTGTAAAAACATTTCTTTAGCTAGGCTCCAGAATATTCTTGTTGATAAAGTGTTCCAAAAACAGCAAAAGTTCTTCCCAAACTTATGACAGTGAAAAAATGTCATTCACCTATTTTCTACTTGACAAGTTTGGCTAATCTGACATCGTGATTGCTGGCATCCGATTTGCAGATAAATGTCAGCAGAATTTTTACAAAAATTTTAATTTGTACATTCCCGTACTTTTGGAACAAATTTAAATTAATATCGATATTTGATAATACTTTCATTCGTAAGTTTTGCTAAAAAAATCAACAATTTTATTTTGCCACGCGAATACACATTTTTTGTCCTTGTTTTCAATTTTAAGATATAAGCTCTGTTCCTTTACCTGCCTGAGGTTACCATTTCATACCATTTTTAACCTGCAAAGCGTTCCTTTACTTTAACAAGCATACAATTTATATGATAGCAGTTCACCATTTTTACCATTTTTGCCACTGTTAACATTTTTTAAAGTAAAGGAACAGACCAATAGTGTTACAGCAGAAGTTTTTTGTTGGAACAATTCAGCGATACATCTACCTTTATGATTGCATAATGACAAAAACAGTACAAAATGTCAACCCTGCTTTTGACAGATTAGGCCATAAAAAGAAAAAAATTGTAATCAGCTGTGAGCTGTGGCCTACCTTTACTTTATTCTACCATGCCACTATCGATGTAATCATATGTTTAATAAATTGTCATTTAGTTGTAATAAACTCTCCGAAGACAACAGTTGTTTGATTTATAGCACACGGAAGATACAACAATTATGGCGACGAGCGAACCAAAACCGCGTAGCAGCTTTCAAATAGAGCCATTTGATGAAAAGGCTACATCTTGGAATCGCTGGGTAAAAAGATTTGAGACGGCGATGCTGATTTTTCAGACGGACACGGCCATGAAGGCCAGGTATCTGTTGCATTTTATGGGCACTGCGGCTTATGATAAGCTATGTGACAAGGCGTTACCCAAGCTACCAGAGGATTTGGGATATGATAAAATTTGTGAATTGCTGGAAGCACATTATAATCCTAAACCAAATGAGATATTTTTGAACTTCAAATTTCATTCGCGTAAGCAACACTCAACAGAATCAGCTGCAGAATATTTAGTGGCTTTGAGACAGCACGCAATTGGTTGTGGATTTGGCACATACGAGGATAAAGCACTGAGGAATCAATTTGTTTATGGAATTGGTAATAAGAAAATTCAAAGTCGGTTACTAGAAAAGGACAATTTGTCATTGGATGACGCAATAAATTTAGCGAACATGTATGAACAAGCTGAAAAGGGTTTCGCTGAAATGAACAAGCAAGAACAAACAAGCAATGAACATCAACAAGAAGCGGTAGGTATGGTGAATATGAAAAAGACAAGAGAGAGAGGAAAGAAAACACGAGAGGCAGGCCAAAGAACAAGAACAAAACAAAATGCATTCTGTAACAGATGTGGCAGCGGTGAACATAATTCAAACGAATGTCGTCACATAAATACATTTAGCGAACATGTATGAACAAGCTGAAAAGGGTTTCGCTGAAATGAACAAGCAAGAACAAACAAGCAATGAACATCAACAAGAAGCGGTAGGTATGGTGAATATGAAAAAGACAAGAGAGAGAGGAAAGAAAACACGAGAGGCAGGCCAAAGAACAAGAACAAAACAAAATGCATTCTGTAACAGATGTGGCAGCGGTGAACATAATTCAAACGAATGTCGTCACATAAATACGGTGTGCAATTTTTGTAAAAAGACTGGCCATTTAAGACGGGTGTGTTTTAGAGCACGAGGAACAATGAAACAAATATCAGACGGCGAAGGCAGTGAAAAGGAGGAATCTGACAATGGAGTATATAAGATGGAAAGTAATGTACAAAACTCCAACATACGGGATAAAATCCTATGCACATTAGAAGTGAATAATCGAAATATAACGTTCGAAGTCGACACGGGAGCCCCTGTCACCATTGTAAGCCCTGCTGATGCATATAAATATTTTTCAAGGAAAATACGAATTCATGAACCAGATTTGGAGCTGTATAGTTACTGCAAGACCCCTATCGATTGCGCGGGTTACATTTGGGTGAAAGTAAGTGCACAAGATGTAACAAAGGTCAAAATGTATTTAGTGCGTGCAAATCGGAAACCACTGCTAGGTAGAGAGTGGCTTCGGTTAATCAAATTGGACTGGCTGAAGATGTTGAAAGGAAGGAGTGTGTCATCCGCTTGTGTAAATAAAATTCAGGAGTCGGCCAATTTGGAAGGCCAGTTAAGGAGGATATTAGAAAGTTATCCAAATTTATTTTCGAAGACAGTGGGCAAAATTAAGGGCTTTCAAGCTCGGTTGAATATTAGACCCAATGCTGTTCCACGATGTATGAAGGCGCGACGAGTGCCGTTTCCATTATTGCAAAGAGTAGAGGAGGAACTCCATAATCAGGTAAAGGATGGATTATTGATAAAAGTGGAACGTAGTGAGTGGGCCACACCGATAGTGGTAGTCAGGAAGAGAGATGATAAGCTACGAATTTGTGGAGACTACAAAATAACGATCAACCCTGTGCTAGTAGTGGACAAACACCCACTGCCTACAATCGACGAATTGTTCAGTACAATGGCGGGTGGCCAAAAATATTCGAAGATAGATTTATCCAAAGCATATCTTCAATTAGAAGTACATCCGGATGACCAAAAATTGTTAACCTTGAGCACACACAAAGGGTTATTTCAGCCAACAAGACTGATGTTTGGAGTGACTAGCGCCCCTTCACAATGGCAACGGTTAATGGAGCAGTTGTTAGCGGACATACCAGGCGTTAAGGTGTTTCTAGATGACATTAAAATAACAGCCAACAATGACAAAACACACCTGGAGCGTTTGGAAGAAGTACTAAAGAGATTGGACAGGTACAATATGCGTGTAAACCTCAGTAAGTCCGAATTTCTACGAGAGAGTATTGAGTATTGTGGCTACGTAATCGATCGACAAGGAATTCGTAAAATGCCAGCAAAAATAAAGGATATTCAGGAAATGAAATGTCCAGTGAACAAAGACGAAGTTCGATCATTTTTGGGGCTGGTGAATTATTATGGCCGGTTTATCAGGAATTTGAGCTCTATAGTTTATCCTTTGAATCGGTTACTGCACAAGGAAGTTCCATTTAATTTTGATGCCAAATGTAAGTCTGCCTTCGAGGAAATAAAGAGGCAAGTTGGCTCAGAGGTGGTGCTCACACATTATGATCCAAGGAGGAAATTAACGTTAGCGGTGGATGCAAGTCCCACGGGGGTAGGTGCTGTGTTAAGCCATGAATTCAGCGATGGAACTGAGAGGCCTATACAATTTGCATCCCAAACGTTAAATGAAACACAGAGGCGGTATAGTCAAGTGGACAAGGAGGCGTATGCGGTAATATTTGGTGTTAAAAAGTTCTTTCAATATATATATGGAAGGGAATTCACATTAATCACAGACAATAAAGCAATATCGCAGATTTTCGCACCTGATAAAGGATTGCCCGTTTTGTCCGCAACACGTATGCAACATTATGCATTATTCCTGGAATCCTTTGATTACAAGATTCGACTGCGTAAATCTAAGGAAAATGGTAATGCGGACGCATTGTCGAGGCTTCCAGTAAAGGAATGCAACAAAACTATCTGTGAGGTAGATCAGATCGAAATGGATTTAATTGAAAATTTACCAATTACTGTCAAGGAATTAAGCGAGGCCACCGAGAAGGATGCTGAAGTGAAGCGCTTAGTGGAATGTTTGACATATGGTAGGAAGTGTGAGTCTGTCGATAGTTTTGGAATCGACTCAACTGAATTTAGCTTGCAGCAAGGTTGTCTACTGAGAGGCATAAGAGTGTATGTGCCAAAACCTTTGAGAGCAAAAATCATACAAGAATTACACTCGGGACATTTTGGTGTATCAAAAATGAAGTCACTTGCGAGAGCGTATTGTTGGTGGAAGAATTTGGATAAGGATATTGAGGAAGTGGTTGCTGGATGTTATGAATGCCAAATAGTACGACCAAATATCAAGAAAGAACCGGTTCATTACTGGCTTCCCCCAAAAAAGGTTTTCGAGAGAGTACATGTAGATTACGCTGGCCCCTTTTTGGGCAAATATTTTTTTGTACTGGTAGACGCTTTCAGTAAGTGGCCGGAGGTCAGGATAGTTCCAGATATAACCACAGAAACAACAATTGAAGTTTGCAGAAGTATATTTGCTCAATTTGGTATACCGAACATACTAGTCAGCGACCACGGAACACAGTTCAAAAGCGCTAAATTTCAAGAATTTTTAAGACAAAATGGTATCATGCATAAGTTGGGTGCACCGTACCACCCCGCAACCAATGGTCAAGCGGAGCGGTTTATACAAACGTTCAAGACCAAATTGAAGGCAATACCGCGTAAGGACGAATTGCAGAAAAAAATTGATCGAATTTTAATGGCATATCGGCGCGCAATACACCCGGCTACGAATAAATCACCAGCTATGATAATGTTTGGACGACAAATACAAACTAGATTGGACCTTCTACTGCCAAACAATGAAGTCCGAGACCCAGAAAGACAAAAAATCAAAAGAGAATTATCAATAGGAGACGCAGTGATGGCCAGAGACTATTTGGATAAGCTAAAGTGGAAACCCGGAAGAGTGAGAGAATTGGCGATTTGTTGGAACAGACACATTGATCAACTACGGAAGGTTAGTAGCGGAGTGATGCCTTGTAATGTGGGTGATAGAACACTTAGAGGTAATTATGAACCATCAAATTTGGTAATGGAGGGGAGAGAGGGCCCTACAACAACGAACGATTCGGAACGAGAAATAACTGATGAAGTAGTGAATGCCGATGTCCGCGAGCAGTCATTCGCAACGCCATCAAGTTCTCCGGAGTCAACATTCATCGGGTTTGAAGAGCCAGAAGAAGAACCGAATGGTAATGACGAGGCAGTCCCTGTCAGGATGAATCCCAGAAGGAATTTACGACGTCCATATCGGCTGAACGATTATGTAGTTGAAACAGATTGAAATGTATCTATTTTCTTAGACATAACTTTTAATGTTTTTTATACTATTGTTGAATTTACTTTTAACTTATAACTTGGTAATAAGAGAGGGGAGAGGTGTTGTATACGATACGTATTGAATAATTGTTAATCCACTATCGATGTAATCATATGTTTAATAAATTGTCATTTAGTTGTAATAAACTCTCCGAAGACAACAGTTGTTTGATTTATAGCACACGGAAGATACAACAGTTTCTTTTGATATTTTTAACCAAATGGAACAAAAACATTATTTTTAAAATTGCATTTGACTTATTTAAAGCAGTAATCCTATCCACAACGATCTAAAATTTAAAAAAATGTGAAATTGTGAAATTTTCTTGGTCAAAAATTTTAACATTTCAAGTTGTTAACATTGAACAGCTGATAAAAAGTTCGCTGGGCGAATATACAAATTTTTACGGGACAAATTTTCCCAGCAAAAATTTGCAAATTCTCAGTCACAGAACTCTTCAAAAATCTCTCGCAACTCGCTCTCTTTTGTTGGATAATTTTGTTATCGAACAGCATTCAGTAAAAATTTGTACAAATTTTTGGGTTATCGTATAGACATTTTTGGTCTGTTCCAGTACTCCAAGAATCTTCTAATTTTTACTATTTTTTCCGATAACATAAAGGAAAACATGTTATCGTAGTAAAAAATAGTAGCTTCTTGCAGGTTCTGGAACAGACCAATTGTTGTCTTGCTCTTATCAATGTAATCTGTTGGTCTGTTCCTTTACTTTTGAAAATGGTAAAACCGGCAAAAGTAGTAAAATTTGTAAACTGCTCACATATGAATTGTATGGTGTCAGAAGTAAAGGAACGCTTTTCTAGTAAAAAGTGGCTAAACTTGAGGATTCTTGCACGTAAAGGAACATAGCTTGTATATTTCATTTTCGTAGTACATCAAAAAGTCAAAACAGAACTGACATCACCACTTATTGAAGAAAATCAACCGCATTAATTGTCAAAAGCAGCCGCTGTATCAATATCCATTTTGTTGGGGCATTGTTTTTTCACCATTTTACTTTCACCTCATTCGCAAATATCACACTCCTCCCTTGTCGTCTTCCTTCTAAACAAAAGAATAAAATTCATCAGCTGTTTTCATTTGCTCATGTCCCCCATTTTTGTTTTGGTTATTTATTTTTATCGATTATTCTCTTTTATCAACTTCTTCGTATCGTTTCGTTGAACACTTATTCACCAAATTAAACCCATCATTATTCTTTTCTTGTCGTGTTCTGTCATCTTCACATTATATACCAACTACCAATTACTGAGTAATTGTTAAGGTTAGAGAGAGAATTGGCTCTGTCGGCTGGCATTTCTGCTGATTTCTTGTGTTTCTTGGCTAGTGAATCAATAATAAAGGTAAATTTCTGTTTTTTCAGTGATAAATTGTGGAAAAGAGTTGGAAATTTGTTAATAATTCCGATTTAGAATCTGTTGAGCTTTAATAGAGTGAAAATGTGTTCGATAAACAATGAAAATCAGTGAAAATAACGAGAGATTTAACAAGCCTTACATAACCCCTACAAGACGTCAAATCGTTGGAGTGAAGAGGATTCATAAACAACAACTGATTAACTTCCAAAAAACTTTTTTCTTCCAGCAACATGGGCGGTCATGGTCACGGACATGGTGCACCCTACAAAGTGCCAGATGCCAGCACTTACAAGGTGGAAGATGTACCCAAACTAGTGGAAGTGAGAGAAGCTTTGGCTCGCCAAGGTCTTAGAGATCCTTGGTTGCGGTAAGTGTTCAATTGTTAAGTTTGAGGTGCATTTAGGGGACTCCACTGGTTAATCATAACACTATATTGAGAGAGGTATGGAGGTGAATCAACATACAGACATTTTTGGGGAACTGTACATAGTTGAACGTCTTAGAATCCTCTATAGTGAATCAAAGTGGAACACCTATACCACCTATGCCATTATTAATGTCTTTTCGTTTCTCTTTTAGCAATGAAGTCTGGCGCTATAATGCCAAGGAATTCGGCACCCATGCCTCCCGCCTGAGAACATTCATGTTGCGTGGTTTTGTTTTGGGTTTGGGCTTAACTGCCGCTACCGTTGCTTTGGAAACTGTCTTTGGTGGTGATGACCATCATGGACATGGACACGGCGAAGAAGGCCATCATTAGTGTACTAGTAAATTAAAATAATTTGTACAGAATTTAAGTTAATTTGTTTTCCTGCTTTTAAAGTACCAAAAATAAATTGTTAGCCAGAAATGTGCACGACATGGAAAATGGAAATCGTATGTGGCAGAACTTTTCCTCGTGTTCAAGGAAAGCGTAGTCTATTAAAGAATACAAAATGGTTATTTTCTACCAACAATTTATGAACCATCCTATGGAGATTTATCAAAATGTGAACCTATATCAACAATTATCTACAAGGATGTTTCGTATCCCTAGGAAAATACGAAGGGTTATGTTGAATTTACCAGCTATGCTCGAATCGGACTGAAATTTGTTCCACAGGTAGGTCTCGTCTCTCTGATCACGATTATATGCAATTTTATGGGGGAAGCCCATACTTCCCGAGATGGATCTGTAAAGATCCAAAATCTTGGCATATCTTTCCTTTATCGACCCACCACTGAAAAATATGAACATTTTACCTAGTGCCTGGCTTATCGTTCCTTTACCGACCCACCTCAGAAAACTCGGGAAGTATACATTTCCGCAACAAAAGCAATACATGGTTGGAATCGGGATAAAAAGCACTATCTGTAGTAATTTTTTCATAATTTTCTGCGGTGGGGGTCGGTAAAGGAAATAAGTTCCTTTCGTTGGAATCGATATGAAAAGCACTCTATCTGTGGTAAAATTTTCATATTTTTCTGCGAGAAGTCGGTAAAGGAAAGAAGTTCCCTTCCATGGAAGTAAATAAAAGTTCTGTACCGCTTTTTTCAATATTCAACAAATTGTTTATTTAACTGTAAGACTTAATACGGTTAGGCAACAAAGTAATCTTAACAGCACGAGCATCATATTCCTCACCATCAATGGTATAGGTGGCCATATCAAACTCCTTCGGTTGTAATTCAATTGTGCGACTCTTGAGCAAAAGACTTGGTTCCATCTTCTTCTTAATATGTGTCACGAAATCAATTCCTGCCTCTATGGTTTCAATAATTTCAGTATTTAATTCAGCAAAAGTTTGGGCATTTTGTTTCCACCCAATATCCATTTGCTTGGCTTCAACGGTGTGTTCCTCTTTTTGACCACACGTTTCATTAACAACAGTTGCTGCCATGGGTGCGGTGGGTTTGGAAGCAAACAATTTCTTGAAGACACGCTGAGTGTGTGTTTTTGTTTCCGCACATTTTGTACATCCCGCACAGGGGGGTGTGCATGTTACATTTGCCTTGATACTATTCGACATTTCACTGGTGAAAGCCGTTGCCACAGCAGCCGCATGATGTCGTAAAGCACCAAAATACCAATATTTATCTTTCTTAGCTTCAATGTCACGCAAGAGACCCCATGAAAACTTTTGCAAACCATATATGGGTCTGTGTGGTTCGGGATCATTTTCATCAGGCAACACTTCATATTTCAAAACATTGCGATAACGTAAGCGGTCTTGTAACAACGAGAGCACACAAGACGATAAACATTTTACATAGGCCACCTTCTTTTTCGAATCAGTGGGTAGAAATGCAGACACCGTTTCATTACGTTCTCCCAAAGGCAGTAACAAAATCGGACAAGGGTCATCTTTGCGTCGCAGCAAACCAGTTACAACCTCCGAAGAAGTACCATCCCCGCCAGCAATAACCAGAACATCGGGTAAATTTGGTAATGACTCAATCAATGACTTCGCATGTCCAATTTCTTTGGTCTTCAATATCTCTACCGAATAGCCGGCTAAATGTAATATGGGCTCGCAGTATTTTCGAAATGTTTTTTCACATGATTTATCATTGGCAACGGGATTGATTACCACCAATGCCCGTTGTGGTATTTTCGAAGAAGTTGGGGGTAAATTTCGACATACTTCTTGCATATGCGAGGTTATTTGATGTTCAGTCCACAAGTAGTTGGTGCCCCAACCGACAGGCAGGGAGATAAAGGCCAATTTCTTCCAATGATTTTTCACAAACGTGAACATGGTGTGGCAGGGATTAAAGGTCTTCTGAAAAAGGAAAAAAATGCATTTGAGAAGTTTTATTGGATGAAGGAAATGCACTGCATTTTAATATGAGCCACCCTAATACTGATATGGTGTTAAGTAAGAGAGTCATTCGGAAAGTTCCAAAGAAAGAATGACTATGGACTTGCTAAACGTCCTGAATACATCTATTTTTAAAGCATCGCATCTTCATCAGTTTATATTCTTGACTATCTTAACTATTTCACTGATAATTGATTGATTTTTATCAAAAACCGCCAGCCAGTCAGGAGATAGATCAGGAGAGAGTCCGCACTTACGCAGTTAACAATTGTTCTGTTAAAATTATTTTCTATCGAAATCAGAAATATATACTAGAAAACTTATTTATTTCCACTTATTATTTAATACGAAATTCTTTTTATTAATAAAATTCTTACATTTCAACAATAAAATATTCCCAACACACACTTTCGCGACAACTGACAACCACCCGTCAGAGATCTGTACATCGAAAATGTCAAACCAAGAGTACTTGGTAATCGATCAATGAAAACTAGACAATCAGCTGCTATCAGTTTTGTTTCGGCTACAAATCTTTATCGGTAATTCTCTTTTATTTCTTATTCGTCGTTGAACTCATATTCACCAAATTAAACCGGTCATCAAGCATGCTGCAGCGTCCGCCTTTAACTTGATGTTCAGTGGGCGGGCTTCAGTTTGCATAGACTCGAAACCCATCACTCTCTTGTGTTCCGTTGACTTTGCTACACATTTAGCTATGGATATGTCCCGGCAAATTCTCTTATTTATATAAGGCTTTGGGAAACTGGGCAGCTCTTTACAGCTGCTATTGATTGAATCTCTAAGCGCTTGCCAACCACATTTATAAAGAAAGGGTCTTAAGAAGCAACCTTTCCTTTGGGAAGGCCGTTAGAAGTACCCTTCCCTTTGGAATGGGTCTTAAGAAGAAGCACCCTTTCCTTTGGAAATGGTCTTATGAAGCGCCTTTTCCTTTGGAAAGGGTCTTATGAAGCACTCTTTCCTTTGGAAAGGGACTTAAGAAGCACTCTTTCCTTTGGAAAGATTCTTCAGAAGTTTCCTTTTCTTTTAAAAAGGTTCTTAAGAAGTTTCCTCTCCTTTAGAAAGGGTCTTGAGAAGTTTCCTTTCCTTTGAAAAGGGTCTTAAGAAGCACCATTTTCTTTGGATCAATCAATTGCTACTTTAATATTTAAATTCCCATTTGCAAATACTGAAATACCTTTGCAAGAAATTTGGTTACATTTTTGCCAAGTAGTTTTATTTAAAAAATGCATATACATGGAACGTGGAGGAAAAAGGGAAAATTGTGGGATGAAATTACAAATAGGTATATAGTGTGTAATCCTAACAAAGTGTAATGATATAAATAAACATCAATTTACGTTGACCGCGGCTTCAGCTCATCAAAACATGATCGTAAAAATATTTGAGGTTTCTTGGCGGGATTAAAGTACTCATGACCCTTAGACCAATCATAGCCAACAGCATAAGCAAAGATGTGGCCCGAAGCATTAAAACCACATTTGGTAATAGATTGATCCATTGTTTCGGAAGACTTTAATTTGGTACGAGCATCCTTGTCCCAGAAACTGAATGTGCCATCCGAGCCGACAGTTACCAAAGTACCATGCACGGGATGGAATGATATGTCATTGACAGCATAAATGTCTTGATAGCCAGCAGTGCCTGAAGAACGATGACACTTAAAGGTAAAGTTATCCTTTGGATTTACCGGTTGCACATATTGTATGGCAACACGTCCCTCTATGCTGCCCAGAGCATAACCTAGGAAAAGACGAATTAGTTATTATTTTGATTAAACTTAAAATTCCCCATAAGTTGTGTATATCTTACCTGTCGGCTTCTTATTCTTATCCCTAAAAATGGCAATGGTGCGATGTTGATATTTCAACGGACTCTCCTGCCGCTTAAACTCTGTGGGACTATTTTCCAAAGAGTATACAATCAAACCCCGACCAGCAGTACCCACAACAGCCATGGGGAAATCAACATCAGCACAATAACAACGTTCCGGCAAATTGATGGCCATAATAGGGTTGGGTGTTCTTGTATCCCAGAATTTCAATGTTTTGTCCCAAGATCCAGTCATTAGACACGTGTAATTGGTACCCTTAACCCAATGACAAACCTTCACAGGTCCATCATGCCCAGCCACTTGCATTTGTTGATCTGATGCTAAATCCCAAACTTTAACCTGTTTTTCACTAGCAATAAACACCTTGGTGCCATCATCAGCCCAGCTTACATCCAGCACGGGACCACCCATTGTTTTCATTGATTTGGGCACCGTCTTACCAGTCTGCTCCACTTCCCAGCATCGTACGCTACAATCCCAACTTCCAGCGATAAGGAAATTCTGCTGCAATGTGCCTGGACTGAATTCAAGAGCTGAGACAGAATCTTCTGGCGGAGAGACCACCTCAAAATCATTCATACGATTTGTGGATGTTGTGGTTGCAGTTGCACCAAAGGCCGATGTTGTGCCTCCCAAAGTTGACTGGCCAAACATATTAAAACTACTTTTCTAATTCCACGCTTTGCTTTTTTTCTTCCAAATTTATTTTCGCAATGTTGTTTTTTCTCCGCTTTGGAACAAGCCGTATAGAGATCTATCCACTGACTATTGAAACTGCAGGGACCTATAAAATGATTTATGTCGTCTGCTGTAGAGATCTATAACCTTGCCAACGAATTTCTACAGGGGTTTATACACTGAAAAGCAAATAGTAGTTGTCATATAAAACGGAGAATTGAAGCATACTTTTAGGATTAATTAAAAAAAAAATACAAACAATAGTAATATTCCTTATATACTGTAGTTGTGTTCCTTTACTTACCTGAGGTTACCATTTGTAACCTGCAAAGCGTTCCTTAAGCTGAAAACACATCCAACGTTTGGGTAAAGTTTTGTGTCGTTTTGGCCGTTTTTACACGGTTGGGCATGATGCCGAAAAATTCAAATTCATTTGAAATATATGCAACAAATATATGTTGTTGTTTTTTCTCAACGCCCAACACAAAACTTTACTCAAACGTTGGATGTGTTTTCAGCTTTAACCCCAAAAAGTGGTTGTTTGACGATTATTTGACAATGAAAAAAAAAAATGAACAAAAACAGAAGAAAAAAGCGAACGCTGACAAAACAAAATTAAAAACTGTGAAATAAAAGAAGAAAAGGGCAATTTTTATTACTTTTTGACATTGCTACCACAATTTTTTAATATAAATGCAACATATAATAAATAATTCAAGCTAGTGTTGCATGGTAGAACAAGAAAAGGTAGCAGCAATACCCAGCTGACTGAACTGGGCTGTATTGTTAGTGTCAAATTCCATACGACATTTTATATATTTATTTCTATGTTCGATGTTTATTAGGGATATATATTTTTTGAAGAACAAATTTATTAATCAGAAAAAACTATTTCCCATAAAGACTCCTTCATATCATTGACATGTAACCTCCTACAGGTCCGAACGACATGCCGCACACTAAAACACCGCTTATAGAGGCGGTACAATATTTGTTAATATGAGTGGTATTTTGTTAAACTTGAAAATAATAAAGCCCTAATAAACACGTAATTTTCTGTTTTCAAAAGCAAACGATTGAAACAGCTTCTTTTTTCAATGAATTACCAGCGACCTCAAACATTTTTGCAAGAATTCTACTTTCTGCGAGAAATTATGCATTTAGTGGAATGATATGGATGATGAAGGCCTGGGTACATAAGCTACCTCGCCTGGTTGCCTTGCTTTCCTGCTTCATTTCTGACATAATAAAAATAAACAAATAAAGAAGGCCGAGCAAATTTCGAACTGGGTTGCCCTTTTCTTTTTTATTCTTTTATCAGAAGCAAGCAAGGTAAGCAGGCGAGACAGCTTATGTACCTAGGCCTTTAAGCTCGTTGCCTGCTTTGCTCCAATAAAAGAATAAATAAAAAAAGCAACCTAATTAAAATTCGTCTTGGCCATTCTTTATTCTTTTACCCACCCGAAATGAAGCCACGTAAGCCAGAAAAATCCATTGTGTTTCTACCTTAATATTTTTTTAGAATATCCTTAGAAATTTTTTTCCGAATTCCGAATTGAAAACAAAACTGGTCGGCACAGAATTGCCTTTTATAAACGCAAGAGGCAAGTTTAAAAAGGAATGAAGAGCAAACTCGCCTAATATATTCCGGACTTTCCAAAAATGAATGAACAATTTTTTGTTCTTTTTGATTTTTTTAAAATTAAATAGCACAAAAAAATAATTTTAAAAATTGCATTTTAGTTATTTAAAGCGATGATCATAGGTACAATTATTCTAAAATATTTAATTTTGTGAAATTTTCTTGCTCAAAATTGTAAACATTTTAATTTGTTTACATTTAACAGCTGATTAAAATTCAGCTGGCCACACTTGCACATTTTTATAAAAATCACATAACTGTCAAAAAATCTAGAGTTGTGCCAAAGGAACTATATGGAACTATCTAGTTCACTTCGCAGTTCCAATGACCCACATTTTTTCTTTGAACAAACTGCGTATACTTAATATCACACGTTATATTTCATGATGTTACTCATACGTTTTGGAACTAGTACAAGGAACTAGGAACTAGATTACCCAACTCTAAAAAAATCCCTCTCAACTCGCTATCTTTTACCGAACAATTTTGTTATCGAACAGCATTAAGTAAAAATTTGTACGAATTTGTAAACATTTTTAGGTTTTGGTACAGACCTAATATGATGATAATTGGTACAATATGATAAAAATCCTTAAGATTAGGTGTGTACTATAACTTTCCCAGCAATAATTATAACTTTCCCAGCAATTGAAAGTTCCAGCAACCTCTCCCAATGAATTTTACTCTCTCAAACTCACTCAAGCAAGAAAAAGTGGAGAAAGTTATCGAACAACATTTTGTAAGAATTTGCAAGAAAGTCAGAAGTTTCCAAAAATATATGAAAATTCTTATTGTTTCTTTTGATATTTTAAACCAAATAGAACTAAAACACAATTTTAAAATTTCATTTTACTTATTTAAAGCAATAATCCTATCCACAACGCTTTAGAATCTAAAAAATGTGCGATTGTGAAATTTTCTTGGTCAAAAATATTAACATTTCAAGTTGTTTACATTGAACAGCTGATTAAAAGTCAGCTGATCAGACTTGAAAATATTTGTGGGACAAATTTCCCAGCAAACATTTGCAAGTTTTCAGTCACAGAACTATAAAAAATCTCTCTCAAGTCGCTCTCTTTTGCTGAATAATTTTGTTATTGAACAGCATTTAGAAAAATTTGTACGAATTTGTACAAAGATTTGTGGGCTAACGTACAGAGTAAACGAACATCATTCAGTAACAATTTGTACAAATTTTAAGTAAACGAACACACATATTATGTCTGTACGATAACTCAAAAGTTTGTACAAATTTGTACAAACTTTTACAAAATGCTGTTCGATAAGAAACTTGTTCAATAAAAATGAAGTGAGAAGTATTTGCAAGTAGTTGCAAGAATTTGCAAATATTTTTTACTTGCGAAATTATCGAACAGGCCTATTGTTATACACATGGTGGAATAAAGGCCTGGGTACATAAGCCGCTGGGCTTTCTTGCTTAATTCATTTTTGGTAAAAGACCAAAGACCAATTTCGACCTAATTGAAATGTGGTTCTGACTTTATTCCTTTACCAGAAATGAATTAAGTAAGAAAGCCGAGCGGCTTATGTGTCGAGGCCTTAAGAAGGTGTTACATCAAATCATACCAAACGTCAAATTTGGTCGCAATAATGTATTATTGTGAATTGCTTGTTTACATTTTGTATGTGTTTTTATTCACAATAATGAATTTTGACAACTAGTGTGATAACCAGCTGCTTTTGCCGCTGTACCTGTATTATTGTGCCATGGTTATGGGTACTTTACACGATATGTATTTTACATATGGGTTGTCACTTTGCGTATACATTTTGTATATAAAAAGTGACAACCCATATGTAAAATACATATCGTGTAAAGTACCCATTATACAGCATCGTGCGTTAGGCCTTGTTTATATTACTGCCTTTTGCAGGGTTAACCTTCTTATTGAGGACTTATTTGACGTATACGCAAAGGAATTGGCATTTGAAACCCAGTGGGTTTGTTAAATCCGGTTATATATAAGCGTACTATTATACCCGGTTGCACTTACCCGGATTTGATAAACCCATTGGGTTTCAAATGTAAATTCCTCATAAAGGAAGATTAATGCAAACCTAATAAGACGACAATATGGTAAACAAGTAAGAAAAGCGTTAAGTTCGGTCGGGCCGAACTTTTTATACCCTCCACCACAAATTTCAGCCATTTCGGTGGATTAATGTAGTCACAACCTTCAAAATACCGAAATTCGGAAGGTACCGTTCTATGGGGGCTATATGATGGCGTGGACCTATACCTACAAATTTCTGGGGGAAGTTTTATACGCCTAAAGAAGACTAAATACCAAATTTCAGCCATCTCGGTGTGATAATGAGGCTAAAACGTTCAAAATATCGAAAATCTGAAGATATTGTATTATAGGGGCTATATCAACACGTGGACCTATATAAACATTTTATGGTAGAAATGTTTCTTAGCCTCTGGAAACACAAAATGCAAAGTTACAACCGATTCTTTGGTCAAATGGGTCAAATACATTCAAAATATATTAAAATGACGTGTACTTTATAAGGGGCCTTATATGGGGGCTATACCAAAACGTGGACCAATATAACCCAACTTTGGTAGGAATGTTTTCTGACCTCTGAAGACACAAAATACCAAATTACAACCAATTCTGTGGTTAAATGGGTCTAATACATTCAAAATATATTAAAATGACGCGTACTTTATACGGGGCCTTATATGGGGGCTATACCAAAACGTGGACCTATATAACCCAACTTTGGTAGGAATATTTTTTGGCCTCTGGAGACACAAAGTACCAAATTACAATCAATTCGGTGGTAAAATGGGCCAAATATCTTAAAAATTCCTTAAAACGACGACGCGTCACGCGTCATTTTGTATGGGGGCTATACGAAAGCGTGGACCTACATAGCCCGTTTTCAATACCAAAAGTCCTACGTAAATATAACATATTTTCCCAAAATTTCATCAACCTACGTCAATCCGTTCGGACGCTAGAGTGATTTCCACAGACGGACAGACGGACAGACAGACAGACGGACAGACGGACAGACGGACGGACATGGCTATATCAATGTAGAATTGCACGCTGATCAAGAATATATATACTTTGTGGGGTCTACAATGATTATTTCGAGTAGTTACAAACGTAGTGACAAACTTAATATACCCCCATCCTATGGTGGAGGGTATAAAAATAATATGGAATAGTGTACGCCCTTCCTTGCTGCCGGGACTTTTACAAAGCTAACAACAAAATTCATTGTCTTTCTAGCTTTAGTCTTCCTTCGTATTTAAGGCATTCTACATCTACCAACATGTCTACCTATTCTTCTTCCTTTGCTATATAAGGCTGAAATACTCCGGAAATGTAAGCCAACATTACGCTGAGCTGTTTCTGCCACCCTTGAAAAATTATTTCATTGCATCACGGAACTTGATTGTTTTTATCCCGCTTAAATTTCTTCCAGTAACACCTATGAAGTAAAGACACAATCATTTGACCATTATCGTGGCTTTACCTTTATGCACTTTATACCCCGGTTACACTTCATCGGATTAACCCAGTGGGTTTGGATTTCAAATGTCAATTCCATAGCGCAAACTTCAAATAAATCCTCTCGAAGTGGGTTAACCCGGCAAAAAACTTTAGTGTAACCGTACTATTACTTAAAATAAATTGTGATTGACCAGTTTATCATATCCGGCATTGATGTTTCACATTTTAAAACTTTCAAAATAATTGCCTTCTCCTATTCGGCACACTTCTTAAATTTTTTCATGCGAAAAACACGCGTTCGTTGAAAGTCATTGAATCAGACAGTGCATTCCATGTAACAAAACATACCTATACAAAAACAAATAAACTATGGGCAGCAAAAGAAAAATCCCCTCACAAGAAAAAAAATAAACAATACGATTGGTAACCTTTTCGATATTCAATTTGTGATTTGGAACATGTGTCACATGCCGTATGATGATTTGGAGGGCATGGATGATTACGTCATACAGGAACATTCATTCATTTCTATGTATTACATACATATGTAGTATGATCAACATCAATGTGACAGTAGATCAGCACTGGGCTGACTTTGCAAAAAACACTATATCATGGGCCCAAACACATCTGTATTTTGTTGCTGGTTATTGCCCTGCAGATAGTGTTTTCGCAAAGTCTTTTTTACATCAAAGGGGTTTTAGTACAGCTTGGGAATGCGCTTTCTTCTTCCATTTTCTGCTAACCCAAATAAAAACAAGTAAGAAAAGCGTTAAGTTCGGTCGGGCCGAACTTTTTATACCCTCCACCACAAATTTCAGCCGTTTCGGTGGATTAATGTGGCCACTACCTTCAAAATACCGAAATTCGGAAGGTACCGTTCTATGGGGGCTATATGATGGCGTGGACCTATACCTACAAATTTCTGGGGTAAAGTTTTATACGCCTAAAGAAGACTAAATACCAAATTTCAGCCATATCGGTGTGATAATGAGGCTAAAACGTTCAAAATATCGAAAATCGGGAGATTTGTATTATGGGGGCTATATCAACACGTGGATCTATATAAAAATTTTATGGTAGAAATGTTTCTTAGCCTCTGGAAACACAAAATACAAAGTTGCAACCGATTCTTTGGTCAAATGGGTCTAATACATTCAAAATATATTAAAATGACGCGTACTTTATAAGGGGTCTTATGTGGGGACTATACCAAAACGTGGACCTATATAACCCAACTTTGGTAAGAATGTTTTCTGGCCTCTGAAGACACAAAATACCAAATTACAACCAATTCTGTGGTCAAATGGGTCTAATACATTCAAAATATGTTAAAATGACGCGTACTTTATATGGGGCCTTATATGGGGGCTATACCAAAACGTGGACCTATATAACCCAACTTTGGTAGAAATATTTTTTGGCCTCTGGAGACACAAAGTACCAAATTACAACCAATTCGGTGGAAAATGGGCCAAATATCTTAAAAATTCCTTAAAACGACGCGTACTTTATATGGGGCCTTATATGGGGGCTATATCGAAACGTGGACCTATATAACCCAACTTTGGTAGGAATATTGTTTGGCCTCTGGAGACACAAAGTACCAAATTACAACCAATTCGGTGGTAAAATGGGCCAAATATCTTAAAAATTCCTTAAAACGACGACGCGTCACGCGTCATTTTGTATGGGGGCTATACGAAAGCGTGGACCTACATAGCCCGCTTTCAATACCAAAAGTCCTACGTAAATATAACATATTTTCCCAAAATTTCATCAACCTACGTCAATCCGTTCGGACGCTAGAGTGATTTCCACAGACGGACAGACAGACAGACGGACAGACGGACGGACATGGCTATATCGATGTAGAATTGCACGCTGATCAAGAATATATATACTTTGTGGGGTCTACAATGATTATTTCGAGTAGTTACAAACGTAGTGACAAACTTAATATACCCCCATCCTATGGTGGAGGGTATAAAAATGAAAATAAACCTTTTGACTGATGTTGGTGTGGATGCTTTGACATCCACTCTCTCAGATTATTATAAAAATGGACAATGACAGCAATTCCCTGACTACTATTGTTCAAACTGCTTAGTGACACAAAAAGCATACTGTAGTTGGGGGCGGGGACGACATCCCGTAACTCAACCACATAAATTACTGCTTAAACAGACAGGGCTCACCTTTACCTGATCGGTTGAAAATTCCCCAAAGTCTGGCTTAATCCCATTGTTGTTGTTTTATTATTTTAAAACAACTAATTTATTAGTGGAAAAAGGTTGGCATTGTTCGCCAAGGGGTAATTGAATTAGCTATCCCAATAAAAAACGACGCCACCAATGTTCGATTTGAGAAACACTGGCACCGTTTGTATGGTTGGCTGCGACAAGCTACCAACTACATTTTGTTATGTGCATTCGTCGAAATTCGACGACACAAAGCAGTGGGAGGTTTGGTTTGTTTCGCAAACACTTTCGTCGGAGTTGTGTTAGGTTGCCAAAGAAAAACTTCTCATTGAAGTTGTTTGTCACGGGCCTCACTACAGTAATTTCACTGAAATTTTGACACGAAATTATGCGTCTCTAGATCGAGTTCCATAGTAGAGTAAAATCGTAAAAATGCTGTAGTGGGGAATTCGAGCAAAGAACGCCTAATTTCATGAAATTTTTTAATGAAATTCATACTAGTGTGGAACGGGACTTTCTTTGTTCACCTTTATACTTCGAGCTGATGATTGATGTTTGGGTATAAAAAGTTTCTTGTTGAAGAAGTTATTGAAAAATAACTTCGGTGGAGAATATCCGCAAAGAGAATATCTCTGCTTAACTGCCTTTCCCGTTTAATTACCTCACAATCTAAGTCCCCAAATTTTTTTCATATAAATGAGTTCAAACTGTCCTGGTTTATTACTTTTCTATAAGTACCAATTCGGATATTTACCTGTAAAATATTTTCCCAAAAAGATCGATGACTACGTGAATTGTGATGAAGATGTCCAGTGTTATGTTATGATCACAGATGAATAATTTTCTTATAGACTAAATAATATAACTTACCCCAAAAGATCTTAAAAAATTCCCCAAGTCTTTGTTTAGAAAACCCATGTTCTCCTTATACAAAGGTGTTTCAACAAGGTATTCTTATAGAAGACAACAGAGTCTTCTAATGGAGGACCCCAAGGTCTTCTGATAGCAGATCCATAGCTCTTCTCATAAAAGACCTCAAGACTTTCTGCCATCTCTAGTCAAGATCCAATAAAATATATTAGCATTTTTAATCAGCAAAAACTCCAAATACAGCTACACAAGAAACAATAACAACAAACACAATTTTACATTTGACCTTGAGAGCTTATCACTCTCTTGGGAGGTTAATAAAAGGTATGGATATTTATTTGTGATTTTGTAAAAAAATATGGCAGAATGGACTTTGACTTAAACATATGGGGGGAACGAGACTCTCAGAGTAACTTAAATTTCTACATGAACACCAATTCACTTC
Source organism: Musca autumnalis (assembly GCF_047663935.1). Taxonomy (NCBI): domain Eukaryota; kingdom Metazoa; phylum Arthropoda; class Insecta; order Diptera; family Muscidae; genus Musca; species Musca autumnalis. The sequence continues at coordinate 184,166,404 of NW_027412088.1, forward strand.
TCCTGGGTCTTAACAGAACCATCAACCATACCAAAGTAAGCCTTGGTAGCCATGTTAACAAACAGGCCTGTCTCCACAACACCAGGCATGAATAACAAATCTCTATTCACCTCCGACCAATTAAAATCTGCACTGGCTGGGAAATGCCAATCCAAGATGAAATTGCCATTGTCCGTGACACAAGGTCCAGCCTTGGCCACTGCCATACGCAACTTCAATTCACCGCCGAAAAGTTTTTGTATTCTATCGCGAACCGGCACATACGCCATGGGAACAACTTCAATAGGAACACCCTTTTTATATTATTCTCCCAATTTTTGAGAATTCTTGGTGAAATCTACAATGATGATAAGTTTCTCAGCACATGAGGCAACAATTTTCTCCTGCTACAGGCTACCACCACCACCCTTGATCAGGACCATATCTTTGTCCACTTCATCAGCACCATCTATGGCAACAGCCAATTCGGGATAACGATCAAGATCACCCAGCACTAAAGGCCAGAACAGAATCAATCGTCGCTTGCTTTGCTTGCTTCCCAAATGTCAAATTAAGAGGCTCTGGCATTCCTTTATAATTTGACATTTGGGGAAGCAAGCAAAGCAAGCGACGATTTATTCTGTTCTGGCCTTAAATTATTCTCGACAATTAGTTGACGTGCTTGGAAACTGGTGGGTACACATACCACCTCCAAGCCTTCGTTTTTAACACGTTCAGCTAAACGGTCGACAGCAAAAACAACTGTTGAGCAACTTCCAATGCCCATAGCAGTTTTGTTTTTAACCCACTCGTCTACGGCACGATAAGCAGCTATTTTCTTGGCTTCGTTGAGAGACATGCTGGTGGCTTGAAGAGATAAGCAGCGAACTTCACGTGTTACTAAATGCCGCACAAAAATCTGTTTGTAGCTTGAACAGCAATAGACAAATCGGCTAAACGTCATTTCAACAGAAATGGAAATTGTTTTTATTTTTTCAAGCAAAACAATACGAACAATACGGCAAGAACCAAGGCAAACAAAGGCACATTTACAGTGAGTGTCAAAAATATTCGGTTTTCAATTTCACCTGTTTTCCCTTCAATTTCACCTGTTAACCCTGTTTTCTATGCGTCAAAAATATTCGGTTTTTGTTGTGCAAAAGTCACGAAAATATAGAAATAATCGATTTCGTGAAACACATAAGCCAGCCAAAACAAAGAACTGGGAGGGAAGGTAGGGGAATCTCCTGAAAAATTACGGCTTAAGGCCTGCGTACATAAGCTGCCTTGTCTGATTGCCTTGCTTTCATGCTTCATTTTTGACATAATAAAAATAAAAGAATAAAGAAAGCCGAGCAAATTTTTGAACTGTGTTGCCCTTTTCTTTTTTATTCTTTTATCAGAAGCAAGCAAGGTAAGCAGGCAAGGCAGCTTATGTACTCACCCCTTTAACCGCCCTTAATTTTCTTGATATTGGTCACTGAGTCCTAAATGACTTTCATAAGATAGAATATATGCACTTACATTACAAAAAATCGTAAGGATAAAGCCTTTCATGGCCTTGTAACACATCACAAACCATCGGCTTATTTACGTAACCAAAAATCTAGTTCAAGTTTGTTGATGTACCTTCAAAACTTGATGTACATCAGAAACTTGGTGAAATGGAGTTACAGCCTGTTCATGTATGTCGATAAGAAAATGAATGCGCAAGAAAAACTACCAAATTTGAGTGTGTTTTTCAAATTTGTTTTTTGTTTTGAAGTAAAAGCAAAGGCAATAATATTTCAAAAACTAAAGTTTGGGTGTGTTTCATGCGCACACATTTTCGTTTCGAAATACATAAACTGGGGGTTAGTTTTGAATGTCTAGGCAGGAAAATCAGTACGCCACCAAGTTTCCGGCCGTTTTGTGTACTCCAACACAAAAAATAAAGTACAAAGGAGCTTCTAGTCGAAGGTCACACTAGAGTGATTTCATTGAAATTTTTAGGGATTCTTAAATCGAGTTCCCCACTACAGCAACTTCATGATTTTACTCTAGTATGGAAATCGACCTAGGAACCCTGGATTTCATGAAATTGTTTCATTGAAACCATCTAGTGTGACCAAGGACCTAGGAGAAATGTAGTTATCAATGACTTATGAGCTGTGTTCCTTTACTTACCTGAGGTTACAATTTTTACCATTTGTTACCATTTTTAACCTGCAAAGCGTTCCTTAACCCCGAAAAGTGGCAAAACTGGAAGCAATTTTTAAGAGAGTGAGAGTGGAGAGAGCGAAAATGGCTTTCTCTTCTACCACAGGCTACCAGCAAAATTTCTGCAGGTAAAAAATGGCAGAACTGATTTTTCGACTTTTGTTTGACGATTATTTCACAATGAAAAAGAAAATGGACGAAAAACAGAAGAAAAAGTCGAACGCTGACAAAACTAAATTAAAAACTGTGAAATAATAGACGGAAATTGATTTTTTATGTTTCTTTTTGACATTGCTGCCAGATCTACCATTTTTCCGTTCCCTTACTTTTCTGGTACTTGGTGAACAATTTTAAGAAAACTAATATGTTTTTTACTTTAGAACAAAAATCACATTTTAGGGCCGTTTAGTCATTTATTTGCTAAAACTGGCAACATTTTTCGTCATTTACCATACAAAAATAAATGACGATAGCTGCGTCATTTATTCTAAACAAGGCACACAACCCTGGGGCCTAATTACGTGATTCGATTCGATCGGGAATATGCTCGCGAATAAGTTTTCGACACGATAAAAAAACGGCATGACAAGACTTGATCGAAAACGTTCAAGCAATGTTATCGATTTTTTAGATAGTAACCGGTAATCGATAAGGTAATCTTCAGGGAATATTATGAAGGTAGACGTCAAACAATATGTTTATTTTAAAACAAAAACTAAAAACCAAAATTATGAATGAAAAAACGTGAATATTTGTGGAATTTGTTGAACAATACATTGAATAATTATTTCGGAATGAAGTAGTGCTAAGAAAATAATCAATGTTTACAAAACCTTTTTGACATTGTTGTAACGGATTGATAATACATCTACCTTAATAGTTCTCTCTCAAAATAAATGAGAGAGGATGTGGTGCGGTTTTTCCTTAGCCTCTCTGAGAGAGTCTTTCCTTTGGTAAACAACCTATGAAAAACGCTATTAATATTAAATATTTTTTTGCGGAAATGCTTACTAAAGAATGCATAAATTGCATAAATCTCTCTAGCGGGTGCAAAGGACTTTTCCCATTTTTTTTTTGTTATTTTGTGTTAAAAAAATGCTGAGATTTTTTAACTAATTTTATTTTTCTTCTATAAACCGACAACAAACAACAATTTTCACATTTTATACAAAAACACTTTAAGAAGTCTTTCATTTTGTTGCATCATTTTCAGTGACAGTCACTGTATAGGCCAAATTCCGTCACACCATGGTTTAATAAGAAAGGTTAGCCAAAGCTTTATGTCAATTTAAATTTTTTCATTCGAGTATGCCTAAAACTTCAAAAAAATATAAACAAACTGTGTATGTGTGTGTGGTGTTTGAATAATATGCCAAACAATTTTAAAAACAACCGAATTCAATGATTTTTAAAATTGTTTTTAGACCATTTGTATGGAAGAAATTGGTGAGATTTGCATTGAAACAATCAGTTTATCATATTCACAACTCGATTATGTGGAGAAAACTTAACACTTCATTCATTTTTCGCGTTTTTATAAAATGTTCAAAAAATGCATTGTAAACAAACCCACTTGTTGCTTTTATTTTGAAGTTTTAGGAATTCAAGAAAAACAAGGGTTCTATAGATTTTTTCATTTAAATCTACCTCTTTACTTATACCATGCGTCACACATTCCAAATTTGGAGACTGTACAAATACAGTACCGTTCATATGATATCTGCATACAAAATCTACATTTTTTGGAGGTACCTCCGATACTGAGGCTATATCTCCGGATCAAGGCGGAATTTCAAAATTGCCACTGAAAATGATGCAACATGAAATAAGAAATGTATTCGAAACGAGTATGCTGAAAAGTTGTCTTTAAAATTGTAGGTATCATGGCACAATTACCCAGGTAGTGGCATCGTAAAATTTTGAATATGTTGTGTCAAAACTTTCTTTATATTGTTGGGGAAATTACAACAAAAATAATTTTTTATAAAGGGATTTGACTTTTCATATTCTATCAGCTGGTGTGATACCACTACCTGGTAGTTCTGCCATGGTAGGTATACACAAATATTTCATTTACAGCCACATTTTAAACGCCTCAATGATTTATTTGTGATTGCTACACATTTGTTGTTCTATTTTAAACTGAACTCTTTTTAATCATTATAGGGAGTCACTTTCGAGTCCCTTTCTGATCATACAAGCGACTTAATCAGTTTTTGATCACCAAAAGGACTCTAAAAAGGCTCTGCAATGATTTGATTTTATAAAAAGAAACAATCTTCCAAATGCTAGCTGGGATGGGACCTCAAAAACTTATGTTTGTGTAATTCAAGAAATAACCCTAAAGTATGTAAATAATACAACAAAACATCAAACAAAGTATACTTATTAAATTAAACATATTAAAAAATTAAACAATAGCTGCAAATATTTCACACCTATTACCTTTAAATTGTTGTTTTTCTTCACTTTCTTTGTCGCTTCGAAAAATCCCCCCAAAAATTTGAAAAATTAACTTTAGTTGTTCATCACACAGCAGCATTATTAACAACACGCTAACCAAGCAAATCGCAAATCATAAAATATTGCCTAATACGAATGAAACAAAATAGGGGAAAAATTGTGATGATGAAAATACAATAACAATTTCAAAGAAGATACTAAAATTCCCATCATATATTTTGTACGCATTGAGGCCTTTTATTTTATCATTAATCAGTGATTGATAAACAAATCCAAAAGAAGCGTTCACCTCTGACTGTCTGTCAACAATAAACCATGTTGTTGTGAGGCATTCAGTGTGTGGGGATTTTTTGAAAACACCAAATCTATGCAAATTTTGCATGTTTTCGTTATAATTTTATTTCGAATGACCTTTGGTTATTGTTCTTTTTTGTTGGATAAAAACACATCATTTGGTATAGCGGAAGGGTTATTAATATTCTCCTCGGTGGAATGTCAAAAACAAATAGAAACGTTTCTTCTATTTTTTTTACAAACTTTTATCTATTCAGGGCATGGTGTTAATTGTGTAAAAAAAATTATTAATGAATTTACTTATAGTAAGTTTACATTTACAAAATCGAGCGGATTTCAACTGTCGATTCCTTTGTGAAATCTCATCTGAAATCCATTGGATTTCATTTGACGTATAAGTAATGGAATTGACAGTTGAAATCGAGTGGATTTTCTAAATCTAAACCTAGCACTAGTTTATTATACCCCGTTTGTACTTAACAGGATTTAATAAACCCACTGGGTTTCAAATGTTAATTCCACATAACGCAAATGTCAAATTTATCCTCACTAAAAAGGTTAAGCCGGCAAAAAGCTCTAATGCAAACGCCGTTTTATTTTTCCAGACATCGGTTTTATTATATCTTGGGTTATGAAACCATGATTACAAGCCCCACATACCTTCTTCTAAAGTTGTAAACAAATTTGTTTTAAATAACAGCCATGGTAGAATAAGGAAGGTAGAACAGATTCGAAAAAACCATAGAAAATCAACCCTACACGTATGCCCACTTTCTTTCAAAATTGTCAGTGGTGACAAACTTCAAAATTGTTTTTGTTTATGTTTGTTTCATATAATATTCAATTTTCAAAATTTATAAAATGATTGAAGAAAATAAATGGGAAATTGTGCAGAAAAACAAGTAAAAAGTATCAGTCGACTTTGCCGACAGAGATATACCTTCAGCCTATGTGAATTAAAACTTTATTCTACGGGCAGATCGACGCAATTGTTGAACTTTTGTGGGAGAGGTAACATAAATAGAAGATCCATATCGGTCATTTTTGAAGTAAAACTAAATTTAGACAAAATATCAGAAGACCCAACGTTTAGATAAATTTGGTTGCCCCGTTCAAGGGATATCGTTGTTGCCAATCTTCGAACTGGAACTAAGTTTGGACACCTTTTGGGCTGTTTTCTCATGAAGTATGAACTTGCCCCTGAAAAAGCATTTACCGTCCTAATTGAGACAACGAATTCAAGTTGCTTCAACAGAAATCAAAGTGATTTGAAAGCAGGTCTTAAAGTGCATTTATCCAATATTTTGTGTGAGAGGTACCAGAAGGAGTAAACAAATATAGTCCATATTCGAACCTGATCTATATCTGGTAGATGTATTAGGATATGTAAAGTATGGACTAAATAGGTCACTCCATTGAAGAGTTATCGTGCGAACAATTTTTCCGAACATTTTTGAACTTTTGTGGGGGAGGTACCTGAAGAAGTGGACCGATATGGCTTATCTTCAAACTTAAACTACGTTTGCGCAAAATATTACGAAGGCGTAATTTTGGACCGAATCGGCAGATCCTTTCGAGAGTTAGCTTGCGCTCCAACCACTACACACGGTGTTATAGGGGTTGTTTGCACCTTTCAGGCTATTTTCTCAGGAAGTATGGACTTGCCCATGATGAAACTAGTACCGTCGTATGGGGGGGCAGTGTATACAAGTTGTTTCAACAAAAATCAAAGCGATTCGAGAGTAGGTCCTAATCTAAACTTATCCGAAATTTTGTGTGGGAGGTACCCGAAGGAGTGGACCGATTAAGTCCATATTGGAACCTCAGCCTTGTAGAAATTTCACGATGTGCAAAGTATGGATCAAATCGGTAACTTCATTCAAGAATTACACTGTGCTACAGTGAAAATTTGCAGGGGTTCTAATGCATAAATTCGGTTTTGTGGGAGTCCACAGAAGACGAAAATACCTTTGGTTTCTTTGGGTCACTTCGGTTTTTCATTTTATAACGGTAAATGTAGTGAAAAATGGGCTTTCTTGAATTTTCAACTTTAAACGGACATTACTTCTTTTTTCCACAGCCGATTTGCACACACTGTTTTTCATTATAAAGGGGAGAGTAATGCCTTTCGAACAAGCCATAGATTTTTAAAATTGGTTAACAAATGGCTAATTAATAGTGGTTTAACTATGACAAAAACGCATTAAAAAACAGTAAAATGTTTCTCCTTGTGCTCTAGGCTGCGTAAATGACACCTAACAGTACAATTATTTACAGTTAGCATGTAGGAAATTTAGTTGGCTTTCCAAAATGGGAAAAACCAACGAAATCCGTTGAAAAATGAATGCGTTATGGCATTTTTTGTGTTTCAACTTTTTGGTTTGTTTTTCATATTTTCCTTTATAAAACATTGATACCTTGTGCGTAATTGTTAAGCAGGATAATCACAATTAGAATCATACATGCTAAGATACCCATCTTTTATAAAGGAAAATATGAAAAAAAACCAAAAAGTTGAAACACAAAAAATGCCATAACGCATTCATTTTTCAACCGATTTCGTTGGTTTTTCCCATTTTGGAAAGACAACTAAATTTTCTACTTGTTAACAGTAAATAATTGTACTGTTAGGTGTCGTTTACGCAGCCTAGAGCACAAGGAAAAACATTTTATTGTTTTTTAATGCGTTTTTGTCACACTTAAACAACTATTACTAAGCCATTTGTCAACCGATTTTAAAAATCTATGGCTTGTTCGAAAGTCATTACTCTCCCCTTTATAACGAAAAACAGTGTGTGCAAATCGGTTGTGGAAAAAAGAAGTAATGTCCGTTTAAAGTTGAAAATTCAAGAAAGCCCATTTTTTACTACATTTACCGTTATAAAATCAAAACCCGAAGTGACCCAAGGAAACCAAAGGTATTTTCGTCTTCTATGGACTCCCACAAAACCGAATTTGTGCATCAGAAATCCTGCAAAAAAATTTTGTCCACTTTTGTATCACAGTGTTATCATGCGCAAAAATTTTCCGAATATTTTCGAACTTTTGTGGGGGAGGTACCGGAAGGAGTGGACCGATATAGCCCATCTTTGAACTTAAACTAAGTTTGGGTAAAATATTAGGAAAGCCAAATTTTGGATCGAATCGGTTGATCCATTCGATAGTTATCGTGCGCACCTGCCAGCCAGACAGACGGACGGACATTGCTCAGTCAACTCCAAATTGTCTGAAACACATTTCGTCCAAACATACTTGGGGTCTAAAACCATTATTTCGATGAGGCACATTTTGCCCGTATGAAAGTGTATATACCCTCGTTAGCATAAATGCTAAGAGTATAACAAATATTTTTTATGCGGATCTGCAAAAAATGTTTGGGTATTATTTCAGTTATCTGATTCCGGTTCATCTGTATCCAGACTCAAAAATTCTGCAACTTGGTTGCCTCCGTAAAGAATCATGAGACAGGTGAGGGGGTCTGGACGGTTAAACAAATGAATGTGATGGGTATCGTGACATCAATTCGGGCCGAATACGAATTGAGGCAGCTGCATCGTCCAGATCTTTACCGACCTAAAACCACTCGTGTTTGCTTGGCAGCTGGCATTCTTCTGCTGCGATGGACGAGGGGTGATCCCAAAGTAAGGCATTTACACTGTATCTCTGTATTGTCTGCGCGAGTGCATCAGTGTGAATGCTATTCAAGCCTGATAGGATCATTGATCTAGGGGTTCTCGCTTATACCTTGGGACCTCATGAATATCTCTCCTGACGTGCCCGGGTACTTGTAGGCTGTCCACCAGATCGTGGCAGGGATTCCCACGGCGGTAGCAACCAAGAAGGTACTACAACAACATCCTGTTCTGCTGATGCATCAGACAAATTTCTGGCAGGTTTTAATATTCTTCCACTGCGAAGCACTAACATTTGACACCACGCTGGCGGCGCATAGCTCACCACAGACCGGTCTATTGCTTTATAAAAAGTCAACAATGCCAAGAAAAGTATCGATACTGTCAGCGGAAGTATCAAGACACATCCTTCTTGTCGCCGAATCTGAATCTAACAAAATAAACAAAAATGTGGAGCTTAAAATTACACCGCGGTAAGGACTACGTAAATCTGAAGCATGGGCTTACGCATGAATAAAATAATATCGCTATAAAATGAAGTACAATGTGTAGCTTCGAAAAAAAATTGCAAAGAATCCTCAAACAATCTTGAACTGCACTTAACAAAAATGTCTAACTTTTGTTGGGGAGTTACCGGAAGGAGTGGACCGATAAGCACCATCTTCCAACTTCATCAAAGATTGTCAGAAATATTATGATTTACAAAGTTTGGATCAACGCAGTATCTTTTTCCAAAGTTGTCGTGCGCACCAGCTACTACACGTGATGACCGTGGGGGTTTTTATAGTTTCGACATATTTTCCGAGGACCAAGGAAAAATCAGTTCCAACAATAATCAAAACGATCCGAGAGCAGGACTTAAACTGCATTTTTCAGAATTTTTGTGTGGGAGGTGGACCGATATAGCACATATTCGAAACTGATCTACCTCTAGTAGAAATATAACAATATAAAAAGTATGGACCAAATTGGTAGCTTTCTTGGAGAGATCGTGACAGGGATGTGCACATTTTTTGCTAACATTTTTGAAATATTGTGGGACAGATACCCGAGGGAGTGCATCAATATTATTAAACTTGATCTAAATTTGGACAAATATTCCGAATCGGTTGATCTATTCGGGATTTATCGCGCGCTCCAGTCGGACAGACAGGGCTTAGCACCATTTTCCTCCTTTATTTCATGAAATGTTCAGCAGTCCATTTCACTTTTAATATATTCCTTTTGCCCTATTATGTGGAATTCTTGGAGCCATTAGAATTAGATTATTGACAATAAATTGAAATCATTTCTCGTGCGTTAACATTATCCATTGTGTTAAATTTATTTTTATTTCGATTACAATTATTTTTGTTGCAAATGAAAATTCTGTTATGTATGTGTGAAATATGTCATAATGTCAACAATCAAAACAAAACATATCAAAATGGGTTTGACACAAGTTGGTCACTAACGGAAAAAAAATTGTAATCAGCTGTGAGCTCTGTTATACCTTTCTTATTATACCATGATAACAGCCATCAATAACAAAATTGCCTTAATTGTTTGCCACTTTAAACATTTTTTTCACACTTTGATTAAAAACACCTTTGTTTAATTTTTGTTTCCAATCTCAAGGGCCGACAGAAAACCCCCTTTGGGAGAAATTTTGTCGCTATACACAAAAATAAACACAATAATCGATTTAATACAACACAATAATTACTTTTATTAAAAACGTTAAAAATATTATCGAAAACAAAACAAAAAAATGAATGTAGATTAAATTAGATAAGACTGCGACTAACAATAGCCCAGGTAAATAAACTATAACAGGTTAAAATTTATTGCGAGAAAGAACCAGAGGTGCAATAACCTGGATTCTCGTTTTTTTTGTTTTTTTTTATGTTTAAGCCTGCTAGTAATTGACAGTTTTATGTGTATTTCTTGAACGGGTTCATTAAATTGTTCAAATATTTAATTATTCTTAATTTTCATTTCTAATATTAAAACAAACATGTTTTTCATTCATCGATTGCAGTTCAGCAGGTTTGAATGTTTTAATTATTTTCGAGGCATAAAGTTTTTAATTGATGAAAGTTAAGGCCTCGGTACATAAGAAGTCTCACAGTTTGGCTTTCATGCTCTACTTCATTTCTGACATATGAGCTGTGTTCCTTTACTTACCTGAGGTTACAATTTTTAACCTGCAAAGCGTTCCTTAACCCCAAAAAGTGATAAAACTGGCAGCAATTTTTAAGAGAGTGAGAGTGAAGAGAGCACATTTGCCTTTCTCTTCTACCACAGGCTACCAGCAAAATTTCTGCAGGTAAAAAATGGTAGAACTGATTTTTCGACTTTTGTTTGATGATTATTTCACAATGAAGAAAAAATGGACGAAAAACAGAAGAAAAAGTCGAACGAACCATACGACATTTTTGGTCTGTTCCTTTACTTTTGAAAATGGTAAAACCGGCAACAGTAGCAAAAGTTGTGAACTGCTCTCATATGAATTGTATGGTGTCAGAAGTAAAGGAACGCTTTTCGAGTAAAAAGTGGTAAAACTTGAGGATTCTTGCACGTAAAGGAACAGAGCTTTTATATATTTACTTCTATGCATGGTACAATAATACAGGTAGCATTATCAAGCCAGCTGATGGTAACATAATGTGTCAATTGCATTGAATTGATGTCAAATTTTGACATCTTATGTTACCAACAATTGCCGATGCGGCTACCTGTGTATTTGTACCATGCTTCTATGCTCGATGTATATTAGGGATATATATTTTTTGAAGAAACAATTTATTCATCTGAAATAAAACCAATTTGCCATAAAGACTCCTTCATATCATTGACATGTAACCTCCTCCAGGTCCGAACGACATGCCGCACACTAAAACACCACTGATAGAGGCGGTACAATATTTGTTAATATGTGTGGTATTTTGTTAAACTTGAAAATAATAAAGCCCTAATAAACATGTGCTTTTTTGTTTTCAGAGGCAAACGATTGAAAAAGCTTCTCTTTTTTCAATGAATTACCAGCGACCCCAAACATTTTTGCATGAATTCTACTTCCTGCGTGATATTATGCATTTAGTGGAATGATATGGAAACATTCAAACTGAAAATCTAACGAGTTTTCATTCATGTTTTTCAAAATATTCAATCAAATGTGAAATAATAGTAATTTTTTAAATTCCTATAATTTACAGACATTTCCTTATTTTGTTTACATTTATATTTGACACTAAAGTTCCAAACAAAAACAAATTTCTATGTGGTTGTTGTTGAGTTGTATTTGTTGTAGTACTTACTTTACCTGGTTTGTTCTACCATGAGTGTAAAATGTGTTTAATGCTTGGTTTACATTTACGAAATCCACTTGATTTCAACTGTCAAATCCATAGGTTAAACGTCAAATGAAATCCAGATGAGATTTCATTTGACGTTTGAGCTATGGAATTGACAGTTCAAATCGAGTGGATTTCGTAAATGTAAACTTAGCATAAGGCAAGAAAGCCAAGCGGCGAGGCTTCTTATCTACCGAGGCGTTAAGGCTTCTGCACATACGGCGCGTTGAGCGTCGCGCTAGAACAACCACATGAAAACTTCAAGAACAAACTTGTCATCACTTACACGTTTTTCATATGGTTGTTGTTTTCAACGCGCAACGCGTCACACAACGGACCGTATGTGCCGCGTTCTTAAAGAAATAAAAGAATAAAAGAACAAGGGCAACATAGTTCAAATTTTCATCATTCATTTGTCAAAAATGACGCAAAACTTTACTCAAACGTTGGGTGTATTTTCGACTTAAGAAGCACGGCATTCTCGCTAAAATCCGAAAACACATCCAACGTTTCAGTGAAGTTGAACGTCATTTCTGAAAAACGAACAAAGGGCAACATAGATCAAATTTGTCTTTATTCTTTTATCAGAAATTATGCAAAACTTTACTCAAACGTTGTTTGTGTTTTCGGCAGACAGAAAAAGATGGAGGAAGAGAATGGATAAAATTGAAAATAGAAAAAGAGGACGTTACTCTCTGTAATAGAGGGTAATAAATGAAGTTAAGCCATTGGGAGAATACTCCAGCTTAAGCAATCAAAAGAAGAAAAAAAGGTTAATTAAACTTATTAAGTCTAGGATGATCCGACCCATAGCCATTTGAGGCTCCTGCAATATTTTAAGGAAGATCGGAGGATCTGGGGAAGAGAAGCAAGAGAAAGATGCAATCTCATGGACACCAAACAGTCTGTGGCTTTTGATGGTCAGTCTAGGACACTACATTAACTCCTCTATTGCCTCGCTGAGGTCATCCAAGAAATCCTCTTAAGGGCTCGGCAACCACATGAAAACTTGTTGTTGTTTCCGACGCGTAGCGACGCACAACGGACTGCATGATATGTTGATGGGCAATACTAATCATAGCAATCCCAGAGAACACTTGTAACATTAGCTTCGTTCCAGAACTAAAAAGTTGTTACACATTTAACACATTTTGCACATTTTTACCCGAAATGCGTTCCCGTTCACCAAAAAAGTTGCAAAACGTTCACTTATCTTTGAACAAAAATGGCGCTGGAAAGTTTTCTCTTTAGAAACTTTTTACACGACAAATTTGGGCGAGCAAAAATGTGCAACATGTTTGCCGGCTTCTGATTGGCTGACACGCCGACTTTGACATTTGTTTCAGTTTTTATGACGTTTCTGTCATTTTTCCGTTCCCGTACATTTTGCAAAAATGTGTGTGTTGGACTTATTTTCAACAGATTGCTCTTTTGACACTTTTATCATTAAAAGAGTACTGGAACGAAGCTATTTTCAACTTTTCTGTCAACTTACCTAGAGAGTTGAATTACTCCTAGTCGGTTCTTCCTGTGAGGCTGCTGCCTTTTGTTTCTTTACGAAACTTGAACGTGTATCGCCCTGTTATCCGAAAAAACACTGCTCCGACACACTCTAGTCCAATATATACATACTCCAAAGTCCCGGTCCACACTAGAGTGATTTCATTGAAAAAAAAATTAATGAAATTATGCGTTTCTAAATCGAATTCCATGGAAGAGTCAAATCATAAAATCGCTGCAGTGGGGAATTCGATCTATGAACGCGTAATTTCGTGAAATTTTTTAATGAAATTCACTCTAGAGTGAAAGGGAGAATCATGATGAAAAAATAAGGTGGCGCTATTGTGAATAAATTGTATGAATACGCAAACACACATTTTGACACCCTGAAGATTTTTCGGTCAAAACGGATTTGTCGTCGTGCTCGTTACTTGACTTGGTAAATAGGTCTTGGGAAAAATTATGTCGCTGTTGTAAGCATCTAGAAACTGGCTTACCTGTAGGGATTTCTAATGTAACCAACAGAGTGCATTTTTCAAAAATCCGTGGGCTGCATCGAAACATGCAGTGGAATCACTACTCTACATGGCACAACTTCCAAAGTTTTTTGCTGCGACAGTAGAGTCGATAAGAAGTACTTCCCAAAGTTATGAGGGAAGTCTATATTTAAATCATGTGTTAAATATGACCAAGGTGGAAGGGTGTTACATGACAACTAACTACCAAGAGAACAATAGCTGTGTTCCTTTACTTACGTGAGGTTACCATTTTTACCATTTGTTACCATTTTTAACCTGTAAAGCGTTCCTTAACCGAAAAAGTGGTAAAACTGGCTGCAATTTTTAAGAGAGTGAGAGAGGAGAGAGAGAGCACAAATGCCTTTCGCTTCTACCACAGGCCACCAGCAAATTTTCTGCAGGTAAAAAATGGTAGAACTGATTTTTCGACTTTTGTTTGACGATTATTTCACAATGAAGAAAAAAATGGACGAAAAACAGAAGAAAAAGTCGAACGCTGACAAAACTAAATTAAAAACTGTAAAATAAAAGACGAAAATTGATTTTTTATGTTTCTTTTTGACATTGCTACAGATATACCATTTTTCCGTTCCTTTCCTTTTCTGGTAAAAATGTTCATGAGAGAGCAATTTTGAGAAATTTTGAAATTATGCGTTTCTAAATCGAATTCCATGGAAGAGTCAAATCATAAAATCGCTGCAGTGGGGAATTCGATCTATGAACGCGTAATTTCGTGAAATTTTTTAATGAAATTCACTCTAGAGTGAAAGGGAGAATCATGATGAAAAAATAAGGTGGCGCTATTGTGAATAAATTGTATGAATACGCAAACACACATTTTGACACCCTGAAGATTTTTCGGTCAAAACGGATTTGTCGTCGTGCTCGTTACTTGACTTGGTAAATAGGTCTTGGGAAAAATTATGTCGCTGTTGTAAGCATCTAGAAACTGGCTTACCTGTAGGGATTTCTAATGTAACCAACAGAGTGCATTTTTCAAAACTCCGTGGGCTGCATCGAAACATGCAGTGGAATCACTACTCTACATGGCACAACTTCCAAAGTTTTTTGCTGCGACAGTAGAGTCGATAAGAAGTACTTCCCAAAGTTATGAGGGAAGTCTATATTTAAATCATGTGTTAAATATGACCAAGGTGGAAGGGTGTTACATGACAACTAACTACCAAGAGAACAATAGCTGTGTTCCTTTACTTACGTGAGGTTACCATTTTTACCATTTGTTACCATTTTTAACCTGTAAAGCGTTCCTTAACCGAAAAAGTGGTAAAACTGGCTGCAATTTTTAAGAGAGTGAGAGAGGAGAGAGAGAGCGCAAATGCCTTTCGCTTCTACCACAGGCCACCAGCAAATTTTCTGCAGGTAAAAAATGGTAGAACTGATTTTTCGACTTTTGTTTGACGATTATTTCACAATGAAGAAAAAAATGGACGAAAAACAGAAGAAAAAGTCGAACGCTGACAAAACTAAATTAAAAACTGTAAAATAAAAGACGAAAATTGATTTTTTATGTTTCTTTTTGACATTGCTACAGATATACCATTTTTCCGTTCCTTTCCTTTTCTGGTAAAAATGTTCATGAGAGAGCAATTTTGAGAAATTTTGAAATTTTTCTCTTTTACCACGTTTACCATTAAAAAAGTAAAGGAACAAAGCTAATATGGGGGTTATTCTGAATGAAAACTCGCCGTGAGTTTCCTCACTTCCTCCTTTAAGTTGAAACGGCAAAGAGACGAAACTCCCGGGGAGTTTTCATTCATTCCATTTACTTATGCGGAAAAGCATACTGAACATATGTTATTAAACAAACGTTAAACCATGGCAGAACTACCAGGTAGTGGTATCACACCAGCTGATCGAATATGAAAAGTCAAATCCCTTTATAAAAAAATTATTTTTGTTGTAATTTCCCCAACAACATAAAGAAAGTTTTGACATAACATATTCAAAATTTTACGATGCCACTACCTGGGTAATTGTGCCATGCGTTAAACTCTATTCCGCAAATATGACGTAAATTGTAAATAATTGTTGCTGATGTTTTGTCACTTTTTAAGCAATCTATTCAATCAATTACGTTTGACATTGTTTAATAAACTAGTTGTAAAAAATATATACATACATACAAATATACATATTTAATTGAATGTGTTGTGGAGGTTATTTAATCAAAAGGTTCTTCCCGTATTGGCGGGAGGCACGACTACGAAATACCACAGAGAATTACAAAATTTCAAACACGTGTATTGCTTTACGTGTTACATTGCACAAGCGTCATGTTGTTATGTGTGCCACCTGAAATGAGATTTTCTTTGGAGTAGTTTTAAACCTGTTTGAATCTTTAAATATATTTATATGTATGTATATTATCTGCAATTAGAACATGGTTGATATTGAACTCATTTATGTCATAAAAAATTACGCACAAAATTTAAATAAACATATGTATGTATAAACATATAAATATGATTAATGTAGGCAAAAAGAATTTATAAGTGAACCAATTCGCATCGCTTTATTAAATGAAGTCCAAGTGACAATTAGGTCACAATCATGGCACAATAAGAAGGTACAGCGCCAAAAACAGCTGATTTTCAGACTAGTTGTCAAAATGCATTATTGTGAATAAAATCTCATACAAAATGTAAACAAGCAATTCACAGCACTGCATTATTGTGATCAAATTTGACGTTTGGTATGATTTGATGTAACACCTTCTTATTCCGCCATGGTCACAATACAAGGTAAGCTAATAGAAGTACCGCTTGGCGACAAATGTAAGATTAATTTTTCTGACTAGTTTAAAGAAATGTTAATAGTTTTTATTTGATATTAGGATCAAGTCAAAATTTGTTATGTTTGTTTTTGACATTTCGTGTTCAATATGCTGGCGTGAATCGGCTACCTAACTAGGCTTTTACACCAGACAGTTTGTCTTCAAATACAACTCTGATTTACTAACACAAACATACATTTGTCGGCTGTCTTCCAGCTGTCCACAATTTTTTCACAGACAGTCGGGTTAACAAATTTTTGACATTTTTGTGAAAAATAAGTGAGATGATAATTCAAATGTGCTAAAAACAAAAGAATATATACAAAAACAAAATATGTGAAAGGAAAACGAAAAGAAATCGATGATTTTCATTCATAATTTTACCACTGTTCTTGCAGTTGTCTGGACGCCTACGTCACACAGGCAAGTTTTGGGTTTTTGACAATCAATACATGATCTCAACTGTCCTGTCATGTGTAAACGCAGGGTAATTCAATGTGCCTTGATTGGGGTGCTGCTGAATAATTTATTTACAAAAATTTTACTAATAGCACGGTTACACTACAGCTTTTTGCCGGGTTAACCCACTTCATGAGGATTTATTGCTTAATCTGGTCAAATCTGACCAGTAGTGGGATTCTGTAACTCATTTTTGCTGTTATCGATAATTGTCGGTAAAATTAAAATGCTTATAATTTCGATAATTAACGAAATTTTTCGGTAAGCTAACGATGAATAAAAAGTAGTCGCAAGCTTCTACCGACGCAAACAGTGATGCCAACTTTCCTTTATGTTTTTAGTCATAATTTTGCGATTTAATTTTACCGATTTTTGTCGGTAACAGCAAAAATGAGTTACAGAATCCCACTACAGATTTGCCATACAAAAATTAAATCCACTCACGACTGGGTTTATTTTAAATCCGGCACAAATCTACCAAAAATACAGTGTTGTATTCGGTATTTGTGCAAAAAAATCCAACTCTACTCAAAAAGTACCAAAAGTTGCAACTGTTTCTGCAACAGAGTTAGTCGTGTTTTACACGTCACGATTGGTCGCATGAGATTTTATGGAGTTAATAAATCTAAAGTTATTTGAAAATCATAAAATTATTTATTTTTTAAACTTTAGACACTTTTTAAAACAAAAAGTACGCTTGATACCATGATACAAAAATGTATCCCTGTGCGTAAAATATACCAATATGAGAAATTGTCATACGAGAAATTGTAAAAGTGTCAAACACGACTTTATTAGTTATTTTGTATGTATACGTAAACAAACATCAGCTGACAGTTTATATCCTCGAAAAGCTAAGTGTAACCAGCAAAGATTAACCCACTGGATCTATTAAACCCAGTGGGTTAACCTTCAATAGTGTAACCGGGGTATAATAGCCCATTAAGATATGACTTCATTAGCCGGATTTAGCACATTATCAGGTTTTATTTGCTAAATCCAGCTAAAATCTACCAGATTTCCCATACAAAAATAAATCCTCCTATTGAGTGGATTTGTTTTAAATCTACCATAAATCCTCGAATACAACTCTGTTTTTTGCAACATGTTGCTAGAAAATAAAAAAAGTTGCAAGCTGGCACAAGAAACAAGGTAGATGCATCGATGAATTGCTACACTGAAAATAATTAAAAATGTAAAAATTTGTAAACAAGGCGGAAAAATTAAATTTGTTTTGATGTACAAAGTAGATTTTAGTCAACCAAGACTAATATTTATGATGTCTAAACGATAAAATAATTCGTTTATTTATTTTAGATGGGCAAACTGCGATAAAATAATTCTTTATTTGCTCTTTAGTTAGCATTAGTAGCATACCCCCATTATTATAAGTATTGTTTTGTTATAGTTTGGATTTACCGAACAGATTTATAGCGTTCCGGTTAACTTAAAGTTAAAAGTGATGATTGAATTTCAAGGAGGAGCTTCTTGGAATTAACTTTCAAGGTAAAAATTATATTTTTAATGCCTCCAAATTGGTTTATTTTGCTTTTTCAAATCCACCAGATAGTAAAAGAACACATGTAATAATGGCCCATAATGTGCTAATATTTTCAGTATTAAACAACATGGTAGACTAAGAAAAGGTAGCAGCAATACACAGCTGACTGAACTGGGTTGTAACGTTAGTGTCAAATTTCATATGACATTTTATACATTTATTTCTATTTCGATGTACATTAGGGACATATATTTTTTGAGAAAAAAATATATCATTCGGAAAAAGCCATTTCCCAGAAAGACTTCTTCATATCAATGATATGTAACCTCCTCCAAGTTCGAACGATAAGCCGCGCAGTAAATCCCCGCTTGTAGAGGCGATACAACGTTTGTTAAGATGTGAGGTATTTTGTTAAAATTTAAAAAAATAAAGCCCTAATAAACATGTGCTTCTTGATTTCTAAAACAAAACATTGAAACAGCTTCTCCTTTTTCTATGAATTTCCAGCGACCCCAAACTTTTCTGCAAGAATTCTACTTTCTGCGAGAATTTATGCATTTAGTGGAATGATGTGGAAACATAAAAATTGAAAATGTAACGAATTTTCATTCATGTTTTCCAAAATATTCAACCAAATGTGAAAAATTATTAGTTTTTTTAAATTCCGATAATTTATAGACATTTCCTTGTTTTGTTTACAAATACAACTGGCAGTAACGTTACGAGTTGTATTTGTTGTAGTATTCACTTTACCTTAGTCCCAATTTACATTAGGAGAGTTTACTTGCGGCAATTGTCAGTTTGTAGGTGAGAGAGGGTGCTGAGAGGCAAAGGGTTACCATATGCCTCACCTCTCTCTCCTACAAAATGACAATTGCCGCAAGTAAACTCGCCCAATGTAAATTGGGACTTATATTTCTTCTACCATGATTAAACAATAAATTTGTAATTTGACGTATGTTTTTTTGAGACGAATTCAATTTACAAAAAAATTCTTTTGACGTTTCAAATTCGATCAGATGGGCTGATGCATCTACCTTGGTAATTGTGCTATGAACAAAAATCAGCTGACTGCCATTTAAATCCTCCAAAATGTATATCTAAATGCAATGAGATTTGTACTGGATTTATTAAATCCAGTCGAGGATTTTTGGCTAGTCTAAATGAGCTATAATATAATAATTTTTACCACTTTTACACATTTTTGGCCTGTTCCCGTACTTTATAAAGTGGTAAAAGTCGTAAAAGTTGTAAAAATCGTAAACGATTTTCATACAAATTTTGTGTACGGGAAAGCAAAATGTGTAAAAGTGGTAAAAATTGTAAAAACTTTTTAGTTCTGGAACAGAGCTTTTACCACAAAAACCGCAAAGACATAAATACAACTAATATGCCATTTAGATATGACATCATTAGCCGGATTTAGCACATTATCAGGTTTTATTTGCTAAATCCAGCAAAAATCTACCAGATTTCCCATACAAAAATAAATCCTCGTATTGAGTGGATTTGTTTTAAATCTGGCATAAATCCTCGTATACAACTCTGTTTTTTGCAACATGTTGCTAGAAAATACAAAAAGTTGCAAGCTGGCACAAGAAACAAGGTAGATGCATCGGTGAATTGCTACACTAAAAATAATTTAAAATGTAAAAATTTGTAAACAAGGTGGAAAAATTAAATTTGTTTTGATGTACAAAGTTGATTTTAATCAACCAAGACTAATATTTACGATGGCTAAACGATAAAATAATTCGTTTATTTATTTTAGATGGGCAAACTGTGATAAAATAATTCTTTATTTGCTCTTTACTAAGCATTAGTAGCATAATGTGTGACCATTTTCAGTATTAAACAATAAATTTTTAATTTGACGTATGTTTTTTGAGACGAATTCAATTTACAAAAAATTTTTTTTTACGTTTCAAATTCGATCAGATGGGCTGATGCATCTACCTTGGTAATTGTGCTATGAACAAAAATCAGCTGACTGCCATTTTAATCCTCCAAAATGTATATCTAAATGCAATGAGATTTGTACTGGATTTATTAAATCCAGTCGAGGATTTATGGCTAGTCTAAATGAGCTATAAGACTAGACAAAATGCATGCAACAAAAAAATGTTTACGAAACTTTGTTTAGAAACATTACCCTTAACAGGTTGCAGTTAATTCAAAATCGCAACCAAGGAGGAACATTTCATGTAATGGTATCAGAAACGAAATTTATGAATTCAAGGATCTATTCAAGAATAATTCTATGTCAATTGGATCGGTAAATTCGGTTAAATACGTAAAAATGTATATAAGAAAAAAATGTTATATCACCATATCGTAATATAACATTATGTTAAATTCAAAAGCCATTCACTGAAGAATGATGGCAAAAAAAATGTCTTATCTTGTTGTATTTATGTCTTTGAAAACCGTTCTAGTACACAAAAAAAATGTAAAATGTTCTCTTCTCTTAAAAAAATGTCGCTGAACGACGCTCTCTTTAAAAACTTTTTACACGGCAAATTTGAGCGTGTAAAAAATAGTAACATGGATGCCGTCTGATTGGCTGGTAGGCCGACTTTGACATTTCCAGTTTTTTTGGCGTTTTTTCCGTTCCCGTACATTTTGAAAAAAGTTGTATGTGTATCTCATTTTTTGCAGTTCGCTTTTACCTTAAAAAAGTACAGGAACATACTGTGGCGAGATCTGAAACTATAGTATTCCCTGCCTTACCCCTTGGTAAACATCGCCAATTTTTTTCCCACTAATAAATTAAAGTTGTTTTAATAAAATATTAAAACAACGACTATGGGATTAAGCCGGACTATTTTGAAAAACAAAATAGATGTCGTCATCCCAAACAAAAAACGCCAACCCTCCTAATTGTGAGACCGGGCACCGTCAAAATGTTGTTTATTGCTGTAGTATGCAATACCAACAAATTAGTTATGTGCTTTTTCGTCGAGAATCGACGAACGCATAGCAGTGGGAAAAATTTGGTTTTGTTTGCAAGTGAAGTTGCTAGAGTTTAGGTAGTGCCAAAGAAATTCTCGATCAGAGTGTTTCTTTGCGCACGTATCTATTTGAGCTAGCAATTGACACTTGGGTATAAAAAGTTTCTTGTTGAAAAACAAGAAATAAGGGAACTGATGAAGATCTGTGGCGAGATCTGAAACTATAGTATTCCCTGCCTTACCCCTTGGTAAACATCGCCAATTTTTTTCCCACTAATAAATTAAAGTTGTTTTAATAAAATATTAAAACAACGACTATGGGATTAAGCCGGACTATTTTGAAAAACAAAACGGAACATACAAAGTGTTTATCGTTATTACACGGCGTTAACATTACCGCTTTTTGTCGGGTTAATCCTTTTTATGAGGATTTATTTGACGTTTGCGCTATGGAAATGACATTTGAAACCCAGTGGGTTTATTAAATCCGGTTAAGTGCAAACGGGGTATTAGGGTCCGTAGAGAAGCACTTATATAGAGACATATTATGGCGCCCAACGTGGAACCCGCTAGAGAATGCATAATCAAGATAGATGCATCAGCCCAGCTGAGTTTATGAAGCGCTATTCGTTTTAAAGAATTATTCGCTTAGTTCGACTGTATTTTGCGTATACATTCGATTGCTAACTACACTATGTACCTACTACAATTTATGTTATCACCACTCAAAATCGTTGGTGTTATCTTGTAAAAAAAGAACCAAAAAAGGGAACACCAAAAAATCACCTTTCCATTATTGATAAGATTGAAAGGAAAGTACAAGAACATTTTTTTAACGATAGAAAATGTCATTGATAAATAAATTCCTATTGTTGTTGGTGGTGTCGGCTTGTTATTGGAGATTTGTTTGGATTTTTTAGCGGGGGAATGTACTCTTTGTTTTAGAAGACAGACAATATGAGTAGTAGCTTTTTGCTGCTTATTAATGTGATTTCATGTGAAAACAACAACAAAATGTATAATAATACTACCCACAATTAAAGAAATGAGTATCAACACTTTAGCAAGTTTAGATAAAAGACCTTTAGAAGGTCGTTTTGAAATGAAAACAATAAAATTTGCTACTGTAATTATGAATTTTATCAGTCAGTGGAATTTATTTAATTTAATAATTGTTATCAATAATACTAAGTGGACAAAATTAAACAAATTTCGGTGGTTTGTTTTTGTTGTTTAGCAGCACTCTCATGATGAACAAATGAAGTTCAATAACAACTATATTCTAATTGCTATTGCAAATGAAATGTTCAGTAATGAAAAACAAAGCAAAACTTATTATGAAATGTTCTAAATAAAGTACTCCAAGCTATCACGCTTGCATGCAAGCACATGTAACAAAATGTATACGACATATGTACACTTGAAACATTTTCCAACGCGGAAATATACAAATAGTTACGACCAGACTATCGTCGATGATATCGGATTTATAACGAAGAAATAAAACCGCTCGAGAATCGACATTAAAGTCTCAATTACATGTAAAGCTGAAAACAGCAAGTCGGCGGGATCTTGTACGTCGGATTGACCAGGAACCACACAACACCCGTGTTCGTCAGATTTATGACGAGCATTAATTTGACACACAATGGAATTGACATTATACCACGTTTGTACTTAATCGGATTTAATGAACCCACTGGGTTTCAAATGTCAATTCCATAGCGCAAACGTTAAATAAATCCTCATAATAGTAACTTTACATGTAACTGGGTTTCTTATGTCAATTTCATTGCGTTACATCAAATAAATTCTCATAAAGAAGGTTAGAAGGTTAGGTTAAAAAATAAAAACTTTCAACACAATTTCAAAAATATTAATGATATAACTTACATCAACCTGAAAATTAATAATAAAAACATCAATCTCATTCCACTTTACATGAGATCAGTCACCTGGAGAGAAGAATTTGAAAAACTAGACGCGTTTCTCAAAGAAAACGAAATTGAAAACCCTATTATCATTGGAGATTTAAATATACGCATCGGACTTTTACAAATAAACATTTAAGAAATATACTTAAGAAATTTTCATGCTGGAAAGTCAGAAAGGAAGTCTAAGGATGAGGAAATAAACTCCAGGGGTAGGAACTTTATAGATTTTTGCTACGATCATAACTTATTGATAACGAATGGAATGACCAGCGGAGACGAGAACGGAGAATTGACATTCATAAGCTCAATTTGGACATCTGTAAATGATGAGAATTTGGTCAAACCATATGCCTATAACACTATCCTTAATATTCAGA
Source organism: Musca autumnalis (assembly GCF_047663935.1). Taxonomy (NCBI): domain Eukaryota; kingdom Metazoa; phylum Arthropoda; class Insecta; order Diptera; family Muscidae; genus Musca; species Musca autumnalis. Next base: position 184,190,340 of record NW_027412088.1, read on the forward strand.
GTCAACAAAGAAATGGAAAAAACAAATTGCTTGTTACCCAAAATGAAGTGGAATATAAATAAAAAAGGGGAATACCAGGCTAAACTGACTACATCCATAGGCTTACATGGAGATCAGAATGTTTTGAATTTTTTAGATATAACGAAGTTGATAAAAGATGCTGCAGAAAATTTTACAAAATATCCCAATAAGTTCAAGCAAAAAGAAAAATGGTTTAACATAAAATGCTATAAAGCTAGGAAAAAGACATTCAAATGGCTTACGAGATTTAGAAAGTTCAGTACAAATGAAAACAAACAGAGGTACATAAATAGTAACCGCCGGTATAAAAATGTTTGTCAAATTGCAAAACAGCATTACTACTCTAATGTCAAGTTTACACTTGCGCTCCAAAATCCAGTGGATTTCACGAAATCCTGAAATACACCCCGGTGTTTACACTCATTTTTTTTGTTGATTTCAAGTATATCACAATGATCAAGGTAGATGCATATGCGCAGCTGATATAACATGAATTTTCAAAACAAGTTGTTGTAAAATGAATTAATCATTAAAAATATACGACAATATAGAACTTTACAACTTTTTTTGAAAAATTATCTATATATCGTATTAATTGTGTATAGTGCTAACAAATAAAAAAATAATTTTATCGTTGAGACATCATAATAATAAATTTTGATAGATAAAAGTTGTGCTCAGAACCTGCACAATACTACAAGCATGTTCATTGGCATTTAATATGATAGCTGACACGTTGATTTTGACATTTATGCTGGAGTTTTTGCGATTTCCGTCATTTTTTCGTTCCCGTATTTTTTAAGAAATTTGTATGGGGAAGTAATTTTAGACATTTCGCTCTTTTTTCTAACATTACCATTAAAAAAGTACGAGAACGCAATGAAAAATAGCATTGTAACAAAGTGATCCAATATTTTTTTTACATTGTTTAAAAATTTTGATTCTAAAATTTTTTGTTGCAGTAATTGACCATCTACCTTGTTTATTGTGATACGTGAAAAGTGTTGCAACTTTTGGTACTTTTTCAGTCACAAACTGGGTTGTATATCATGTGTACTGTGATTTCGATGTTGATTTCGCTGAAATCACGAAATGAGATGATTTCATTTTTGTATGCGAAATCATGATAATTTTTGCTTGATTCCGCGCGAAATCACGAAACACCTTCGAAATCACGAAAAGACGCCGAATGTAAACCAAACATAATATGGAAAGAAAGCCAGAACAAGTTCAAGACAGCAAACATTGGTGGAAGATAGCGAAAGAAATTGGAAATGATAGAGATGAAACAAGAATAAGTGTTCCAACAAAAGAACTGAAAACCTATTTTGAAAAAATCCCCCCCAAAAATCACCAGATATGCAATATGCCCCTAATTTAATAGTTGATGATGATTTGGATAAGGCAATTACCTCAGAAGAGTTAAAGAATGTGCTGAAAAAAGCGAAACTAAACAAGGCCCCTGGGAAAGATCGTGTGCCGTACGAATTTTACAAGTATGCTCCTGACCCATTTCTTCAGGAGATAGTTAAATCCTGTAACAGTCTCTTCAACAAGGGAGAAGTAGATGACACTTTCGTTACCAGCATTATATATCCCATACATAAAAAAGGCGATAACACACAAGCCCAGAATTATCGGGGTATATCATTCATGAATTGTTTACCGAAGATTATGGTGGGGTTAATAAATCAAAGATTGACTAACTGGACTGAGAAACATCAAAAGATAAGCGAGTATCAATCAGGTTTTAGAAGAAACTATTCAACTTCCAACAACTTATTTAACCTTACTTCCATTGTACATTTCAGAGAAGTGCGCAAGTAGCTGATTTTGACACTCATAAGACACATGCTAAAAAACAAGCGCATGTGCGGCTTGCTACTGTAACAAATAAATGCAAGTGTTGATTGCCATTCTCAAAATATGTACGAGTGTGGCTAGCTACTCAAAAAATAAGTTATTTAAAAATGGATATTTTTTGACACTTGCGTATGCTTTGCCAAGTAGTTTTAAATACGCAATAACATTTTCTATCTTACTTTCTTGCTCATTGCACATCAAGTATTGTTTTCAACCCTTGTAATTCAACCGATTGTCTCGTGCTCTCCGAGAGAGTGAGAGCTAGGATCATTTTCTAACACTGATTTTCAAACGTTAAGAGAACATGCAAAAGCACGCATAACATTCCAAGCAAATAAAGAAAAAAACAATTACAATTGTTTATTTTTTGTAGTGTTGTGTGTGTGCTTCTACTTGATAAGCCAATTGTCAAACTATCTACGATTGCGAGTTTTGTATACTGTGCAAAATACGATGGACACTTGTTTTACTTATTGCGCACAAGCAACGGTCTTGATGCGTCGTAAGTATTTTTTGTGGTGGTGAAAAAAATACCGAGTGCAAGAAAACACATGCGTTAAAAAAGCAAAAGGCCCAAAAAACTTGTGCGTGCTCAATTGGCTTACGGGGGCAAGTAACTCATTGATGATCTCTGGTACATTTGAACTGGAATAAGAATAAGAAAACCTATGCATTCTTTGTGGATTTTAAGGCAGCATTCGATAATTTGTCAAGAAGGTCTATGTTATATAAATTAAATTGTATTGGTGTGTCATCGAAACTAACACAATTTATGCCTGATTTAGACTATGCTGGATTTAGCAAATCCAGTGGATTTAAGTTGTCATTTTCATACAACATATGTCAAATAAAGCCAGATAATTGCTAAATCGAGCGTAGTCTAAATGAACTTTTATTTAAAGCGTGTATAAACACACAACTTTTTGTGTATGGACAGACAAAGAACTCTCCGAAACCTTCACCACCTCGACGGGTGTTAAACAAGGATGTCTGTTGTCACCTCTCCTGTTTGCATTGTATTTAGATGACCTTCATGAATTCATTGGCGGCGGTGTAATAATGGAGGAACTCAATATAAGGGTATTACTATACGCTGACGATATAGTTATATTAGCAAACGATGTGGAAATCTTACAGCGGATGATAAATAAATTGGAAGTGTATTGCGATACATGAAATATATCAGTTAATCTGGAAAAGTCAAAGATAATGGTCTTCAGAAAAGGTGGAAAACTTGCACAAAAGGAAAAGTGGTATTATAAGCATCAGTTGATAACCATTACATCGGAATTTACATACCTTGGCATGCTTTTATCCCCACAGCTCTCATATAAGAAACATATTCAAACAAGAAATAATGCCTCAAAAAATAGTATAAATTACACGTGCAAAAATTTTCTCAGTAAACCAAATATATCTATTACAGCGAAATGGAATTTATTCAAAGCGGTATGTAGATCCATTTTCATAGAAAATTCTATTGAGATGCTTGATCCACACAGCAACAAATGCGAATCAATGGTGAAGATTGACCAACTAATACACGCAATAATATCAAAATATCAAAGTATTAATGTAAATAAAGCAAAGGAAACAAACCGTTTCTATGCAAAATTGGATCCAACTGCAGATCAAACATACATTTCATTTTGTTTAAAAGCACAAGAGAAAATGTGGATTTTTAAAGCAAGATGCGATATGATTAAGTTGATTTATAACATGTACGAACCTAATAGAAACCCTCTGTGTTCGCTGTACAATATGATGGAAGTTGAAAACTTGCAGCACTTTTTATGTCGTTGTCCATCATTAAAAGAATTTAGATTCATGATCTTCTAAAAGGTTTTGCTTAGCGAAGAAGAGCTAATAGACATTTTAAATGGTTGCGTTGTAAATTGGAGCTAGTTGGCAAATTTTATAATGATATGCTTTCAGTATAGAAATCAATTATTAGCTGAATTTAATTTATAACCTTTTACAAACTTCAAGTCTTCAAAACACTAAATTTAACATTAAATCATTAGGCAGACGGCTACTAGCCAGTGCCCTAGTTAATAATTAATAATATCTTATTTATATTTAATTCTTACATATATTGCTTAAACAAAAAATTGTAAAACTGTTTTTTGAAAATATAAATAAAAATATACTACTACTAAATCCTCATAACGAAGGTTAACCCGAAAAAAACTATAAGTAAACAGGATATTATAGTACGTTTACATACAACCAGATTTAATAAACCCACTGGATTTCAAATGTCAATAGGCCTGTTCGATAACTTCGCAAGTAAAAAGTATTTGCAAGTTCTTGCGACTACTTGCAAGTACTTCTAATTTCTCTTTTACTGGAGAAGTATTTTATCGACATAGATGGTCAAAATTACTCTTAAATATGTTTTAAGGGAAATACTAAAACAACGCTTTTGTTAAAATGTTTTTACTTTTTTAAAATTGTTAAGACATAGACGGCATTTAAACAATTACAAAAAAACAAATTTATTAAAAATAAAATAACAAACCAACCCGTACATGTTTATTTATGTTGTAACAACGGAAAAGAGAAACAAACCACAGCAACGCTGGAGTGCGAGAAAGCCCATCTATGGTTATCGAACAGCATTTTGTAAAAGTTTGTATACATTTGTACAAACTTTTGAGTTATCGTACAGACCTAATTCCATTGCGTATACTTCAAATAAATCCTCATAAAGCAGGTTAACCCGACAAAAAAGCTCTAATGTAAACGGAGTTTATGTTCATATCTAAAAATACTTGATTTTTATGCTTCTACTTCCTTCTGAAAGATTCTCATAGACTTCGTTAATCTCACCTGACTTTACCTAGCTATTAATTGAATAAACAAATAACGGTAATTTCTCTCTCACGTGTGTTCTCTTCTTGATGGGGGGAGAATGCCGAAAAGCATGATTTTAATTATAACAACAACTACAAAAAAATAACGATTAAATCTCACAATACTCACAGAGCTCTTAAGTATGGTGATTAAATAAACAAAACATAGAAGACCAACAACAACGAACCACTGAATCAATGTTGTTGCTGTCTAAAAAGCGCAAAAAAGAAAAAAATTCCCGTAGAAACACTCAACTAATTTTGTTTTCTGTTGTGTTATTTTTTAGGAGGTGGCGGTATCTTTGCTATAAAGCAAAAGTCGTTGCGAGAAAGCGGTTCATTGATATATTAACTCAGGACGGAATAACACAACGGTCAAAACACCACACAACGGGTATCGCCAAAAATATTTCAAACGAGAATGATCGTAAACCTTCGGGCAAATTCGGAAGTATAAAAACAATAACAAATCATTGAATGATACAATTGAGTTGAACGAAAAGTGATTCCCCTTTTGAATGAACGAAAAAAAACAGAATGATGGCAAATAAAAATTAAAACCATAAACAAAAAACAAGTCCACGCATAAATGAGAAATTGATTATTGGAATGAGAGTGAAGCGAGCTGATGAACAACTAATAAAAACAAAACATTACGCATTGAATGTCTAATAAATTATACAAAAACATTTGTTTTAAATACATAACTGAACTGAAAGAGAGAACAATAATAACAAGCTGATACGCGTTAAATAAAATTAAATGTATTAACAAAGCAAGTGTAAAAAACATTAGAAAAAGCAGACACAGTTTAAAAAAAATATCCATAATGGGAATACGGGTTTATGATAGCAACGAAATGTTGTCGGGCGAAGATTGCAGTACATGTTGCAGTTGCAGTAGCAGTCAATCAACTGAGCAGCACATACCCTCCTCATGTACAAAGGAAAACAATTGCGGTGCCTATAAAGATATAGTTGGAAATTGCAAAGAGATACTAATGGATACAAATACCTGCAATTTACGTATAGTTGGGAACAATAATCGCATTAAAATATCAATGAATATGGGCATTTTATTGGTTATTGGTAATAATACCCGGTTGAAAATACAATCAAATCATGGCCTTATTAAGTATACCGGAAATGATGGTCGCATTAGCTTGGGTATTGAATCAACACAACAATATGTTAATTACATTGGCTGTAATGGTACCTTGAAAATTGTCAAATCCATGAAATTCTCTAAAAATAAATCAACAGTCACCGGCAGCAACAGTAAAAATAAAGGTCAACACTTTAGTAGTTGTTGTTGTGGTACTAACAGCAAAATACCTAAAAAAGAACAGCAAGCATATGACAAGCAATTTTGCGGGAATTTTGAAAAGCAAGAATCATCAACCACAAAAACTGCAAAAACATCCGCAACAACGAATGCCAGGAAATCCAAAGAAAAATCCCATTCATATGGTGGTCAAAGTTCCTGTACAAGTAGTAATCAAACATATTGGCATATGTTTAACACTTTAGGTGATGAACGGAAAAAATCCCTACCAAATCTTCAGATGTTTGAGAGAAACGTTAACAATCAGGAGAATCGTGTAAATCCCTCAAATATTAAACAAACAATAGGTGATATTGTTATAGCTAATGCTTCAAATATTTGTATATCGCCGCAGGTTAATAATTTTATTACAGCAAAAGCTCATTAGGTCACAAATTTAAATGTAAAAAAAAACAACTCAGGATATTTATTTTTAATATTTTGCGACAAGTTTTTGTTATCACAAAACAAAATTTTTTTCATATTTGATAGACCCCCGAGAGTCACTATTTTTAATTTATAATTCTAGTCTTAGTAAAAATGTATTCCAAACACCATCTGAGGCTTGAAAATATTATAGCTGGCTATTGTTTTCAAGTTCAAAAATATGATTGCCAGAAGTATTGCCCTGCGATTTATTTCATATATAAAAACCAGTTAAATGGTTAACAGGTTCAGTTTATATAATGTTCAAATGTTTTATATCAATATTAAAACAAGATTATTAATATGTGTAACCAACAAGCTCCAGACTTGCCTTCTAATAAAAATTTAAGATATTGCCTTAAAAAAAATGTTCCTAATCTATGTTAACACATTCATGACATGAAATATTTATGTAATACAAATAAGTAATAGTACTTTATAATGTTATTTAGAACAATTGTTAATTAATAATATTAAAAAATATATGTATAATAAAAATATGTAGACTGAAAAAAATAATATTTATTTTTTATAAAAAACACAAATAAAAAATAAATTAAATTAAAAGATTTAATAATATACGTACACAAATGAAATCTTTTCCTGTGTTATTATTTTCCTGTTCTTAAAAAAAGATGAAACATTGTCATTGGTTAATACAGTGATTAAATTTCGCACAAGTGTTGAATACATGATGATATCATTTTTCATGGACACATAGGTATGTGTGGTATATACGTTATATACGTATACACAAATTACTGATACTTTCAGCATTTGTAGGAATCCCATGAGGTGCACTGTGAGAAATATCTGAATCAATAATAAACAGGAATTTCTTTTAAATCTATTCTTACATAAGCTCTGTTCCTTTACGTGCAAGAATCTTCAAGTAATAATGTATAAGGTAGGCCACAGCTAACATCTGATTACAATTTTTTACTTGTTATGGCCTATTCTTTCAAAAGCAGGGTTGACATTTTTACTGTTGTTGACATTATGCAATTATAAAGGTAGATTCATCGGTGAATTGTTCCAAAAAAACTGCTTTAACACTATAGCTCTGTTCCTTTACGTGCAAGAATCTTCAAGTTTTGCCACTTTTTACTCGAAAAGCGTTCCTTTACTGCAGACACCAAACAATTCATATGGGAGCAGTTTACAACTTTTACTACATTTGCCGGCTTTACCACTTTCAAAACTTAGAGGAACAGACCATATATCTTAAAATTAAAAACAAGACAAGACATTTTATTCGCGTGGCTAAATAGAATTGTTGGTTTTATTGTAATACTTGCTGTAATACTTCCGAATGAACGATTTGTCAAGTATTGCCATTTATTGAAATTTGTTCTAAAAGTACTGGAACGGAAAAATTACAAATATTGTAAAATTTCTAGCTGAAATGTCGCCGTATCTGCAAATCGGATGCCAGCAATCACGATGTTAGATCAGCCAAACTTTTCAAGTAGAAGATAAGAGAATGACATTATTGTTTTCGCTGTCTTAAGTTTTGGGTACAACTTCTGTTATTTTTGGAACACCGCTCTAGCAATAATATTCTGGAGCATAACTGAAGTGATTTTTATTTTTTACTCTATTTGGTACTTTAAAATAAACAGAGAAGTTCAAAGTGTCATTTGTTTTTGTAACACCGACTAACTATGCATATACATCTACCTTTATTATTGCTCCATGTCATTTGACGTTTTAAACCATGACTACAGGGTTGTATTTTTCAGCGATTTTCATACATGGCCTACCTCTACTTTATTATACCATGAAGGTGGCGTTAACGCCTACGTACATAAGGTGCCTCGCCTGGTTGCCTTGCTTGCTTCTGATAAAAGAATAAAAAAGAAAAGGCAACCCAGTTCGAAATTTGCTCGGCCTCCTTTATTCTTTTATTTTTATTATGTCAAAAATGAAGCAGGAAAGCAAGGCAACCAGGCAAAGCAGCTTATGTACCCAGGCCTTAAGCCGGCCAGCTGATCAGTTTTAAACTTGGTTTAGACTATGCACTTATACGACGATTAAGTTAATTATCTCGATTTATTTGACATATATTGTACGTAGGGGATGGAAGATACCAAGGAACGGTCCTGACCAGTTTTAACATGGCAAAGCCCAGGATTTATCTTGGTCCCTCTTTCATCTCAAGTGGACACTGACCTCCCCGTGGTGTCACCTGGGGAACTGCCTTTAACACCCGTTAAAGGTAGTGAGCTAACATGTGCCGCGCGTTCACCCATAAGAACGTTAAAAACTTGGGTTTGGGCGTCGGGTTAGTAACCCTCCCCTAGAAAAAACAGCCTACTATGAAAAAACGAAAGAAAAGAAAAACAAACCCCTCTAAAGTTGACGAACCCCGCAAACGTTTTAAGGACCATGATCTGCGAATCTGCACCTGGAATGTTCGCACTCTTTATAGAGAAGGTGCAGTCTTCGCATTGGCAGACGTACTTGAAAAGTACAAGGCCGATATTACTGCCATACAGGAAATACGATGGATTGGGAAAGGTGTCACAACAACACCTAAAGGTGACGCACTGTATTATAGCTGCCATGACGTAAAGCATGAGTTTGGTTGCGGATTCGTAGTTAGTCGGAGACTAAAACATCTGGTATCCAGCTTCACCCCAGTGAATGAAAGACTTGCTGCAATTCGAATAAAAGCTAAATTCTTCAACATCAGCTTTATTTGCGCTCATGCTCCCACTGAAGAAAAGGACGAACAGACCAAAGATATATTTTACGAGCGCTTAGAAGAAACATATGACCGTTGCCCTGCCCATGACATTAAAATCATTCTAAGCGATTTTAATGCCAAAATTGGAAAGGAGAATATCTTTGGCCCAACAGTCGGGAAATTCAGTCTCCACAGTGAAACATCTGACAATGGTATGAGGCTGATAGACTTTGCAGCTGCAAAAAACATGGTAGTTAGCAGTACCAGATTTAAGCATCTCGATATTCATAAGGGCACCTGGCTGTCCCCAGATCAAAGAACAAGTAATCAAATTGATCATGTTGTGATAGATGGAAGACATTCATCCAGCGTGTTGGATGTACGATCGTTCCGAGGCGCAAACATTGATTCGGACCACTATCTTGTTGCAGCAAAGGTACGTACCCGTCTAAATGTTGCAAATAAAGCACGAACAGACACAACGCGGAAGTTGGACATCGATAGGCTGCAAACACAACAGATAGCCACAGCATATTCCACTCAACTAGCCCAATTGCTTAACGCGAGCACTCCTTGTCCCGATAACATAACAACACAATGGCAAAATATTGCCCACTCCATGCAAACAACCGCAAAATCCATACTTGGATTCCAGAGACCTCCACAAAGGAATTCATGGTATGACCAGGAGTGTCGTGCTGCTACCGAAGATAAAAATGCGGCATATAGAGCTACTTTACAATCAGTAGCAACGCGTAGCGCACGAGAGAGATATCGGGAGAAAAGGAGAGAAGAGAAACGTCTTTTCCGCAAGAAAAAGAGAGAAATGGAAAAGCGGGAGTGTGAAAAAATCGAGATGTACAGGAGCCAGAATGAAGTCCGAAAATTCTACCAAAGAGTGAAACATCAAACAGATGGCTTTGGTACAGGCACATCCTCCTGTAGAGACCAGCAAGGTAATCTGGTAACAGATACAGATAGCGTGCTCAGGATATGGAAGGAACATTTCTCCAATCTGCTGGTATCCAATAGTGGCGAAGACGATGATACCGCAGATCCAATCCCAGAAGATGGTATAGAATGTATACCACCCGGCCAAGATGAGGTAAAAACAGCAATCAACCGGCTTAAGAATAATAAAGCAGCAGGAGCCGATGGCTTACCAGCCGAGCTGTTTAAAACCGGAGGCGACGCGCTGATAAGGTGTATGCATCAGCTAGTTAGCACCATCTGGCAGGAAGAACGCGTACCCGACGATTGGAACCTGAGCATCCTATGTCCCGTCCACAAGAAAGGAGATAAGACTGTATGCTCCAACTATAGGGGCATAAGTCTACTCCCTATTGCCTATAAGATAGTGTCAGGGATACTGTGCGAACGAATAAAGCCTATGGTCAACGAGATAATTGGACCATACCAATGTGGCTTTAGACCTGGCAAGTCCACCATTGACCAGATATTTACCCTGCGGCAAATCCTAGAGAAGACCCAAGAGATGCAGATCGACACATTTCACCTTTTTGTCGATTATAAAGCAGCATTCGACAGTCCCCTCCGATCAAAGGTATTCCATGCAATGTCTGAATTTGATACTAGGTCCTCAGTTAAAATTGGAAAGAACCTCTCCGAAGAATTTTGTACCAAAAGAGGTTTCAGACAAGGAGACAGCCTTTCGTGTGACCTATTCAACATTTTGCTGGAAAAGGTAATACGAGATGCAAATGTCAAAAGAAATGGCACAATTTACACCAATAGCCACATGTTACTTGCTTATGCTGATGACATAGATATCATGGGACGATCAGGAAGTAACTGATACCTTTAGGAAGGTCGAAGCAGAATCTGCGAAAGTGGGTCTGGCGGTAAACGGCGAAAAGGCCAAATTGATGGTGTCGACGCGCAAAGCGTCCATAGAGCTCGGACCAACCGTGAAAGTTGGTACCTATAATTTTGAGGTAGTTAAAGGCTTCGTCTACCTCGGCACTGCCATAAACACAACAAACAACATCAGTTGTGAAATAAGAAGAAGAATTGTATTGGCCAACAGATGCTACTATGGATTAAGTAAGCAATTTAAAAACAAAGCCACATCTCGTCAAACAAAAATAACACTATACAAAACGCTGATACTACCCGTGCTAATGTATGGCTCCGAAGCATGGGTACTTGCGCAAGCAGATAAGGCTGTGCTTGGTGTGTTTGAGAGGAAAATTCTTCGAAAGATCTACGGGCCGATTTGCGTTGACGGTGAATATCGACGTCGTATGAACCACGAGCTATATAAGCTATACAAAGACATGCATATAGTTAAACGTATCGAGATGCAACGATTGCGTTGGCTAGGCCATATGATGAGAATGAGCGATGATGAACCCGCTAAAAAGGCGTATGAATACATGTCACATGGCGGTGCACGCAGAATCGGCAGGCCTAAGCTTCGATGGAGCACACAAGTGGATGAAGAAATGGAAAGGCGCGGTATTCCAAAAAGTCAAGCGAAAAACAGAGAGGAATGGAGATCTTTTCTTAGTTCGGTCTATGGAACAAATGTTCTGTAATGGGCCAACTAAGTAAGTAAGTAATCTCTATACTTGGAGTAATACAGAGTCTCCATTGAAATCCCAGGAGATCGGACTGGGGTACATTGAACGCCCTGACGGCTTCAAAATTGTTCGGAAGCAATAGCTTTTACACAGTCGAGGGAGCTCTGGATTAACAATACTCTCCTGACTTGCTATGAGGCTTCCAGTCCAATCATCTATCCTGGAAAGAAATTCCAACCGGTTAGGTGGGGTAAATAATTAGCTAATCTTCGTAAAGTAGCTAAGAAATCCTAAAATGAAGGCAGTAATGCGGAACTCAGTACGGATTGGAATGCTTAGAAGGGAAGCCTAGTCACACGTTGTCCAAAGACTATTCTTCCTTTCTATTAATGACTATGAAAAGGTTACTGGATCTGGAACAATTGAATTCCAAACAGATCAGTAGATCTCTGTATCAGTGGAAACCGCCCTACATGAGTTGGTTGGACACGTTGAGGAGAATCTGCAGAAAACTTTTCTTGAGGTAGAGTTTTATTCATTTTGGAATCGCAGATAAGCTCTTGATTGTACACCAAAGCTGCCTTGAATTGATGTTGCACTGATTAAGATGTTCCAACAATGTGGAGCACCCGTGCTCAAGAACAAGGTCAACTTGGGTTTCGGCACGAATTTGGTCGTATTGTTGTATCAATCTGGATGTCCAGGATGGAAAGTTTAACCGCTTTGAAGACTGTTCCCCAGAATATTTTCACACTCTTCATGAGGGTAGCGGCAATGAATGCAGGTTGTCCTCATTGAATTTAGTGAAGTCATGAAAGTGCGTGTGTTGGGCTTAACGAAATCGCTGGACTTTTCTACAGCGACCAGGATTGGAATATTATCGTTTTGTTATCTTCTACTTGACTCAGCAATAAATGTATTCCATATGAGAGAAAAGTTCCATCCATATTTTTTCTTGATGTAAACAACAGATAAAAAGTACCCAATGAATGTATTAACACTGTTCCAAATAAAATTCGTGTAGTCATTGACCAAATGCAACAACTCAATATTTTTTGCTATTTTGGTTATAATTACATCAATTATAATAATTAAGGAATGCTTACAAACATATAAACAAACGATTGTATATATCATCCAATGTATATGGGCAACACTATAGGAAATTACAAACAAATGACTTCTATTTACATATATAAAGAAATACCAGATAAGGGTCACTGATATGTAAGCAGTGCACGTTTACTCATTTACCAATTAATTGTACGTTTGCATTTAACCGGATTTAATACACCCACTAATGCTTGGTTTACATTTACGAAATCCACTCGATTTCAACTGTCAAATCCATAGGTTAAACGTCAAATGAAATCCTGATGTGATTTCATTTGACGTTTGAGCTATGGAATTGACAGTTGAAATCGAGTGGATTTCGTAAATGTAAACTTAGCATAAGTTTCAAATGTCAATTCCATTGCGTATACGTCAATATAAATCCTCATAAAGATGGTTAACCCAGCAAAAAGTCTCTAATGCAAACGGCTTTTAAGGAGTAACTGAAGAATCGAATGGATCTAAATAAATCAATGAAGAGTTGGATGAATGATTACTGATTAGGCCTTATAGCTCATTTAGACTAGCAATAAATCCTCAAATGGATTTAATAAATCCAGTAAAATCATTGCATTTAGATATACCTTTGGAGGATTTAAATGGCAGTCAGCTGATTTTTGTTCATAGCACAATTACCAAGGTAGATGTATCTGCCCATCTGATCGAATTTGAAACGTCAAAAAAGTTGTTGTAAATTGAATTTGTCTCAAAAAACATACGAAAAATTACAAATTTATTGTTTAATATTGAAAATGTACATTATGCTACTCATGCTAACTAATGAGCAAATATTGAAATATTGAATTTTATCGTTTATACATAGTAAATATTAGTCGTGGTTGATTAAAATCAACTTTGTACATCAAAACAAATTTAAGGCTATGTTTACATTTACGAAATCCACTCGATTTCATCTGTCATTTCCTTTGTGTATACGTCAAACGAAAACTCATCTGAAATCGATTGGATTTCATTTGACGTTTGAGCAATGGAATTGGCAGTTGAAATCGAGTGGATTTCGTAAATGTAAACATAGTATAATTTTTTCGCCTTGCTTAAAAATTTTTACATTTTAAATTATTTTTGTTTTAGCAATTCAACGATGCATCTACCTTGTTTCTTGTTCCAGCTTGCAACTTGTTGTATTTTCTAGCAACATGTTGCAAAAACAGAGTTGTATACGAGGATTTGTGCCGGATTTAAAACAAATCCACTCAATAGGAGAATTTATCGTATGGTAAATCTGGTGGATTATGACCGGATTAACAAATAAAACCTGATAATGCGGCAAATCCAGCTAATGAGCTCATATCTAAATGCAAGCAAAAACTATAGCGGAAGTGACATAAGCGTGTCACCTAGACGATGGAAACAGTCGCGGAAGTCACCCTGAAGTGACCTCTGTTGTGAAGAAAAGAAACACGCCCGCATCATTTCTTGGAAGTCACTTCGTCGACACTTCTGGAAGATCATTTCCGCGATAGTTCCTGGAATTAATAAAAAAATCTATTTTTTATTTTCTTTTCTTTTTTAAGTATTTCCGCCTACATTAATTTTGTCATTTTAAAAATGTGATTTTGTATTGTTGTCTGGCTTGGGATTCGATCTAGGGATATGTAAAATCGATTTCGGTTAATCGATTAATCGATTATTAACCGTAAAATTTCCAAAAGTCGTAGTCGACTATTGACTGTGCGAAAACCGAAAAATCGATTATTCTTAGTCGACTTTCGATATTTCTTAGTCGTTAGTCGTAGTCTATCATTATTCGTAGTCGGGTATTAATCGTGGTCGACTATTAGTCGTAGTTGACAATTGGGTGTGCTAAAACCGCATAATTGACGGTACTTTTTTATACATATAACCATCACGGATCGCATCAACGAAAATGTTCGATTATATTCGATTATAATCGGTTTTCGGCGGTTAACGATTAATCGAAAGTCGACTTTTATAACACTCTCAAATAATCGACTAACCGAAAATCGAGTTTTTAGTTTTTCACGAAAACCGAATAATCGAAAAACCGATTATTGCAATTCACTGCGTATCCATAATTCGATCCCGGACCTTCAGATTACAAAGCGAGCATGCTTATCACTGCACCACCGAGTCATATAATCATCTGATAGAAAAATGTCCCATATTTGTTCAAATGTGTTGAATTCTTAAATAAATATAAACAATCGCCTTTTAAGTGACTCAGGCGTCACTTAGAAGTGTCTGACCACGCGAAAAAAGATAATCATAATAATGCTATAGGCATTGTTGGTGTAATGCATCAACGATCTTCTTTTATCTTCCTTGGCGTTTTTCAGGAGTGACGTCTTAGGTGAGGGAGTGAAAAACTCACTTCCAAATGCTGGCGGGGTATGATCATCCGTAACCAATACAATAATTCCAAATGTTCACTCAATTTAATACTTTAGAGCTATTCAAATTTATTATTTTTCTATGTTAAAAATTTTGTCTTATTCAGACATTTTTTTACCATCCTATAACACCATGAGTTAGACATTACAATTTATTTGAGTAAAAGCAGATTACGTATGTCAAGAAGTGCGCCAATAAACAGTGTCAACAATTTGTAACCCTTGGCTATTTGGCGCCCAATCTTCAAAATGAATAAACGAATGGGACTTCTTCCAAGGTAGCTGTCATACTCCTTCTGGACTCGTTTTCCCGGGTGATAGATGGGTGTATGTTGAGTCAGCTCTGTCAGTGATTAATCTCAGTGAGTTTTAAGTAATACCAGATTTTGTACATGAAGAAGTGCGCCAATAAATTTTGCCAACAATTTTTAAGCCAGTATCCAATTGGCGCCCAATCTTCAAAAGGAATAAAAGAATATCATACTCCTACTAGACGGGTTTTCTGGTTGGTGGATGGGAAGAGCGTTATATGGTGTGTCTTGAGTCAGCTCTGCCTGAGATTAATCTCTGACAAATCTGAACACACATCATATAACCCTCTCCTCACTCACTCCTCCACTCCACATCCTCATAAAGTAAGATGAGAAGGTAACCAATTGGCGAAAGGGTGTGCATCTAGACCTGACTCGAGCTCGAAGGGAAAGCAAGCGGAGGAAGGAAAACGTGGAAAAGAGTAAGCCCACAAACTCTATGGATACTAAGGTGAGTGGACAGTCCAAGAAATCAGTGACAAATCAGTCTCCACTGTCAGAAACTGTGAAATGGGTTCGGTTTTCCGGTGAACTTTTGTATTGGGAAAGTCATCTCCGGTGAACTTTTGTATTGGGAAAGTCATCTCCGGTGAACTTTTGTATTGGGAAAGTCATCTCCGGTGAACTTTTGTATTGGGAAAGTCATGCCCGGTGAACTTTTGTATTGGGAAAGTCATGCCCGGTGAACTTTTATATGGGAAAAGTCATCTCCGGTGAACTTTTGTATTGGGAAAGTCATGCCCGGTGAACTTTTGTATAGGAAAAGTCATCTCCGGTGAACTTTTGTATGTTAAAAGTCATCTCCGGTGAACTTTTGTATGGGAAAGTCATCTACGGTGAACTTTTGTATTGGGAAAGTCATCTCCGGTGAACTTTTGTATTGGGAAAGTCACCTCCGGTGAACTTTTGTATGGGAAAAGTCATCTCCGGTGAACTTTTGTATTGGGAAAGTCATGCCCGGTGAACTTTTGTATTGGAAAACTCATCTCCGGTGAACTTTTGTATGGGAAAAGTTATCTCCGGTGGACTTTTGTATGGGAAAAGTCATCTCCGGTGAACTTTTGTATTGGGAAAGTCATCTCCGGTGAACTTTTGTATTGGAAAAGTCATCTCCGGTGAACATTTGTATTGGGAAAGTCATCTCCGGTGAACTTTTGTATTGGGAAAGTCATCTCCGGTGAACTTTTGTATTGATAATGACTTCGCAGACAGTCACCCAAGTTTAAAGCTTTCCCAATACAAAAGTTCACCCAAGTTTAAAGCCACCCCCGCCGGGGATAACAATCTTGGCGCGATGCGGGGGCTTGACGCCACAATCTGCTCATTCAATTTCTTTAGTGTTGAACTGGGGGGTTGTGACTGACCAAAGGTTATCCACTCCTTGTCGAAGACCTACACAATACACTGAAATCCTACAGTGTACTTTTGGGGTGAGTGACATATATTTGGTACTGATCTCCTACCAAAATAATTCGAGATCCCCTAACACAGGGGTGTTAAGCGACCACGTGCCTATCGGTGTTTAAGGTTTGCAGTCAGGGTACCGACTGTATTATAACGGAGCCTCGTTGATACCTGGGCACTTCAACGAGTAGCAGGCTTAGTTGTCAAGTTCCAATCATGATAGTGGAGGGCTATGCCATGGTTGTACTCAGTTCCCCCATCTAAAAATCTTTCTATGGATGATAATACTAAAAATAAAACAACAAAAACCCAAACCCCTTTGATAACGACCCCTGCTATGACCAAGGACACTGCTGCACCTAGTGCAATTAACTTAAATTTGGGCGGGGACGACTGTTCCACACCGACCCTGGACAGAGTTAGCGACTCAATAAACTCGCAGAGCAGGGAATTGCTCGATCTCCTGAGGGAAAGTGCGTCCCTTCACCTGAGTCGGGAAAGTTCTCCCATAAGCAACTGGGAGGACATCCCCCTGTCTGATGATGCTTCTGTAGTCCCTTTCTGAAAAAAAGGGTGCTTCTATAGTCCCTTTCTGAAAGAAAGGGTGCTTCTATAGTCCCTTTCTGAAAGAAAGGGTGCTTCTATAGTCCCTTTCTGAAAGAAATGGTGCTTCTATAGTCCCTTTCTGAAAGAAATGGTGCTTCTATAGTCCCTTTCCGCAAGAAAGGGTGCTTCTACAGTCCCTTTCCGAAAGTAAGGGTGCTTCTATAGTCCCTTTCCGCAAGAAAGGGTGCTTCTATAGTCCCTTTCCGAAAGAAAGGGTGCTTCTATAGTCCCTTTCCGAAAGAAAGGGTGCTTCTATAGTCCCTTTCTGGTAGAAATGGTGCCTCTATAGTCCCTTTCTGAATGAAAGGGTGCTTCTATAGTCCCTTTCTGGTAGAAATGGTGCCTCTATAGTCCCTTTCTGAATGAAAGGGTGCTTCTATAGTCCCTTTCTGGTAGAAATGGTGCCTCTATAGTCCCTTTCTGGTAGAAATGGTGCCTCTATAGTCCCTTTCTGAATGAAAGGGTGCTTCTATAGTCCCTTTCTAAAAGAAAGGGTGCTTCTATAGTCCCTTTCTAAAAGAAAGGGTGCTTCTATAGTCCCTTTCTGAAAGAAAGGGTGCTTCTATAGTCCCTTTCTGAAAGAAATGGTGCTTCTATAGTCCCTTTCTGAAAGAAATGGTGCTTCTATAGTCCCTTTCTGAAAGAAATGGTGCTTCTATAGTCCCTTTCCGCAAGAAAGGGTGCTTCTACAGTCCCTTTCCGAAAGTAAGGGTGCTTCTATAGTCCCTTTCCGCAAGAAAGGGTGCTTCTATAGTCCCTTTCCGAAAGAAAGGGTGCTTCTATAGTCCCTTTCCGAAAGAAAGGGTGCTTCTATAGTCCCTTTCTGGTAGAAATGGTGCCTCTATAGTCCCTTTCTGAATGAAAGGGTGCTTCTATAGTCCCTTTCTGGTAGAAATGGTGCCTCTATAGTCCCTTTCTGGTAGAAATGGTGCCTCTATAGTCCCTTTCCGAATGAAAGGGTGCCTCTATAGTCCCTTTCTGAATGAAAGGGTGCTTCTATAGACCCTTTCTGAAAGAAAGGCTGCTTCTATAGACCTTTAATGCTATTTTTGCTTTATTTACTTTGTAGTTTGTAAAATACCCTTTAATTTGATTACATCAAAAACAATACTTAATAATACGATAATGTGTTGATGATACTTAAAGATATCATCATACAGCTGACGTAAAAGGTCATTAATGGTAGCAGACACACACGTTAAATGAAAGCTTTTCACACAACAAAAACACGAAAATTGTAAATGGGTTCTGTAGTTAAAAAAATCCCCCCCATATTCGATGAGTGAATTTGAAATTATCAAGAAAGCTTTTTCATTTCATATTTTGTATTAATTGTTGTTGTTGTTGTTGTTGTTTTAATGTAATAACAGTAAATACTTTGTTAAAGCATTCAATCATAACTGACCATAAGTAAGCCCTTAGATAATTTGAAATATAGATTAAATCTAAAAGATGGGGATTTTTTTGTGTAAGAAATGTGAGAAAGTTCTTGTTTTTATAAATGGAGTGTAAAATATATGATATGTTCCAGAACCTGTTATTTTCGATTTTTTTTTTTTGATATTTTTTTCATTATAAATTTGAACATATTTTAAAATTTTGTTTTTTCAAAATAGTCTGGCTTAATCCCATTGTTGTTGTTTTAATATTTTAAAACAACTATTTTATTAGTGGGAAAGATTTGGCATTGTTCGCCAAGGGGTAAGGCAGGGAATACTATAGTTTCGATCCACGCCACTGAATCTCATCAGTTCCCTTGTTTCTTGTTTGTGGATATTCTCCACCGAAGTTATTTTTCAATAACTTCTTCAACAAGAAACTTTTTATACCCAAACATCAATCGTCAGCTCGAAGTATAAAGGTAAGCAAAGAAAAAAGTTCAATGAGAAGTTTTTCCTTGGCAACCTCATACAACTCCGACGAAAGTGTCTGCGAAAACAATTCAAACCTCTTCCAACCTCAGACCAACCAAATTTTGGTGTGTACATTCGTCGAAACTCGACGACACATACAAGTGGAAGAGGTTTGAATTGTTTTCGCAGACACTTTCGTCGGAGTTGTATGAGGTTGCCAAGGAAAAACTTCTCATTGAACTTTTTTCTTTGCTTACCTTTATACTTCGAGCTGACGATTGATGTTTGGGTATAAAAAGTTTCTTGTTGAAGAAGTTATTGAAAAATAACTTCGGTGGAGAATATCCACAAACAAGAAACAAGGGAACTGATGAGATTCAGTGGCGTGGATCGAAACTATAGTATTCCCTGCCTTACCCCTTGGCGAACAATGCCAAATCTTTCCCACTAATAAATTAGTTGTTTTAAAATATTAAAACAACAACAATGGGATTAAGCCAGACTATTTTGAAAAAACAAAATTGCAAACGCTATCCCAATAAAAAAACGCCACAATGCTTCACATATTTTAAAATGGTAAAACTGGCAAAAGTAGTAAAAGTTGTAAACTGCTCTCATATCAAAAAGTGGTAAAACTTGAAGATTTTTGCACGTAAAGGAACAGAGTTTTTTTTCTCAAAAGGGAAATTATACTTTTTAAGTAAAACATCAATCATAGATTTACATATATGTATATTTATTCGATTTTATAACAGTAAATTAGTTAACTAAATATTTGCAACATACATACATACATATGTATGTACATATATACAATATGTAGATTGATATATTTATAGATAAATGTTAAATATAAGAACATTATTGCTTTGATCACAATTATTGGTAATTTTATTTTCAAAATAGATACAATTTATAAGTATATGGCTGACATAAGATATGATTCATATAAAGATTTCGTTTTCAAATTGACTTTCTCAATGAGTTAGTTAAAATATCTTGAAAATATAAAACAATAATCAAAAGCACAACAGAAAGACTTGGGGAGTTTTAGCACACGCGTAGAGAGATTAGTTAGGTTAGAAATATTGAAAAGAAAAAAGGTATGATTGGGAGTATTAAATAATTGTATTAGTAATGAAAATGAATTAACAATGAAGACAAAAATAACAATATTAATTGAGTTATTGTATAATTTTATTCCACTGAAGGCGTGCATAGTTTACAATTTTATTAGAGTGGTTTACATTTAACTGTATTGAATGGAAATAACATAATATAGTAGGGTAGAGTAGAGAAGTGTAGTATATTTTTCTTGAGATTCTAAATCCGTATGGTGTTTATCCTTAAACAAACTTTATTCCATTGGTAATTATTCAATCCACTGCAAAAAAAAAGAATAAAGAAAGAAATAGGAATGAAACACTGGACGGTAATATATTGTTATCAAGAATTTCTTTCTGTTTGGAATGGGCTTTTGTTGAAATTCTTCTTAATATTCAAAAATGATTTTTTTTAATAACTTAATCCAGGCATTTTCCAAAATTTTATACATATTTAAATATCATGATTAACTTCTCTTCTCAATGCAGTAATAAAACTATGCATGTTTTTTGGAATAAAATTTGTATTAACTATCGAAAAATGTATTCGAAGTGTGAGGTGTTAATACTTTGTATAAGGTATATCATATTTTCAGTAATCTAGGCATTCACATTTAAGAATTGTATGGAATAAGTAAGAAATTTTCAATCAGCTTTGCCGACAGAGATATGTCCTCAACCTGTGACTGTAAAAACACAGGAGTGGTGAACTTAAATTTCCTAAGTTCCCTAAGATCCCTATTTTTATCACGAATAAAATCTTGGATCTTCTCAAACTCCAACGAAAAAATTAATGAAAATTAACAGTAGAATTATCTTCGACCTAGCAGGCAAAATTTCAAATAAAAAAACGTTAAGTTCGCCGAACTTTTTATAACCTCCACCATGATATATTCTGAGCTAATATGGAATAACAATAATTTTAGGCGAAAAAGTTATTAGGAAACCTTAATGCCAAATTATAGCTAATTCGGCCATAAAATTTAGATATAAACGTCAAAATACCCGAAATCGGATGGTACCATTACATAACAAAAGGTAGCCCATGTCCATATTTTTTTTTGGAGAAGTTGCGGCTTTACCATTGGGAACCCTATGTGCCAAATTATAGCTAATTCGGTCTGAAAACGTAGCTAAAAACGTCTAAATACCTGAAATCGGATGGCACCGTTATATGGGGGCTATAACAAAACGCGGACCTATGTTCATAATATTGTGTGGAGAAGTTTCTTTATATGTAGAAACCCTAAGTATCAACTAATAGCTAATTCAGTGTGAAAATATAGCTTAAAAACGTCTAAATACCTGAAATCGGATGGTACCGTTATTTAGGGACTATTTCAAAATTGTCCACAATTTTTAGTGGAGGTGTTTCTAGCTCACTAAGAATCCTAAGTGCCAAAATATAGTTATTTCGGCAAGAAAATGTAGATAAAAAACATCAAAATACCTGAAATCGGATGGTACCGTTATGGTGGTGAAGTTTCTAGACCACTGGAAACCCCAAAATATCAAATTATAACTATTTTGGTGTGCAAATCTAGCCAAAAACGTCTTTGTTGCGCATAGTAAACCTAGATACGGCCTCTGTTGCCTAAAGAAGACCTCAAGAAGTCTTCTGTCACCCATAGAGGAGCTCAAGAGGTATTCTGTCGCCTATAGAGGAGCTCAAGAGGTCTTCTATTACCTATAGACGACTTCACTAGATCTTCGACCTCAAGAGCTCTTCTGTCACCTTTAGAAAACCTCAAGAGGTCTTCTGTCTCCTATAGAAAACTTCTTGATGTCTTCTGTGGCCTATAGAAGACTTATTGAGGTCTTCTGTGGCCTATAGAAGACTTCTTGAGGTCTTCTGTGGCCTATAGAAGACTTCTTGAGGTCTTCTGTGGCTTATAGAAGACTTCTTGAGGTCTTCTGTGGCCTATAGACGACCTTAAGAGGTCTTCTATTGCCTAAAAAAGACCTCAAGAGGTCCCCTGTTTCCCAAAGAAGACTTCAGGAGGTGTTCTATTGCCTATAGACGACCTCAAGAGGTCTTCTGTCGCCATTAGAAGACCTCAAGAGGTCTTCTGTGGCCTATAGAAGACTTATTGAGGTCTTCTGTGGACTATAGAAGACTTATTGAGGTCTTCTGTGGACTATAGACGACCTTAAGAGGTCGTCTGTTGCCTAAAAAAGATCTCAAGAGGTCCCCTGTTTCCCAAAGAAGACTTCAAGAGGTGTTCTGTTGCCTATAGATGACCTCAAGAGGTCTTCTGTTGCCCACAGAAAATCTCAAGACGGACTATTTTGCCAAAAAACGACCTCAAGAGCCTTTCTTTTGCTTATAGAAGACCTCAAGAGGTCTTATTTCGCATAAAGAAGACCGCAAGAGGCCTTCTGGGTCCTTTAGAAATGGGCCTACTTTTGGAAGTCTGTTCTTTCGATAGTATCGTGCCAATCGGCCGGCCATTAAGTTGGTCATCATAGGATTTTTTATGGGGTTGCAAATGATAAGTCAGCTATGCCAACTCGGACCTAAAGAAAAGAAGTAAACACAATAATTCTAACGTCTATCATGGTTTTTGCCGAAAATTTAAAAACGATAACAGACGAGCCCTTAATCTGCACTCTTTCCAAACTTTATGTGGTATGTACCAGAAAGAGTGGTCAGACGTAGTCAATATTCGGACATAATCGGAGTCTGTAAGAAATTATACAATATACATCGTTTGGATCAAATCGGTTTCTTCCATCGAGGGTTATCGAGGCTATCTTACGATCGAGCACATCCTGTGTCGTTGTCCAGCCTTTGATCGTAGACGGCATAGGTTAGTAGGTGTTCACTTTCCACCGTGTCTAACTTTCTACTCAACTGTGGAACCTGCTGTGACCTACAACATCATCAAAAATCTGAAGTGGCTGGGACAGCGCAACCTGAACGCGTAAATTAATTCAACTATTCTGCCCACCATTAAAAAAATAAATCTTTTTTCCTCCTCTAAAACTATTCCTACCCTCTCAAACTTTCTTGTAATTTTATTCGTTCTTTACTTTTCTAACAACTTCCTCTTTTTATTTCTTCCCCCTATCTTCTCTTTTCCATCTCCTCCTTTCTTGCAGCTTTTTTCTACTGGATGATCACAATGGACCGGAAGGTCTCCGAGTGACGCAGTCAAAAGTTAGTGGCTGCACATCCCCTAACCTAACCTACGTACTGCCCACTTTAGTTGGTGAAGGCAGACATATTTTGGAGATTTTGGTCCATTGTCTAAGGAAGTATGGACTTGCGCAGTCATAATAGGGCCCGCAAGAAGAACTTATTGCAAAAAATTTCAGAATAATCCGAGACGTGCGGTTATACTGTACTTTTCCAAGTTTTATGAGGGAGGTACACGAAGGAGTATGACGATTTTGTCCAACCCTGCTTCATGCCTGGAGGAAATATAAGGAGAAACAAATTTTTAGAACAAATCAAATGATCCGAACAATTTTGAATTGTGGGGGAGGTACCGAATGCAGTAGACCGATATGGACAATCTTCGATCTTAAACAAAGTTTGGACAAATTTTACGATACCCAAAATTTGAACCAAATCATTTGATCCGCTAAAGAGTTATTGTGCGCACCAGCCAGAAAGAGGGACGGACATGGCTAAATCAACTCCAAATTGTCTGAAACGGATTTCGTCCAAACATACTTGGGGTCTAAGACCATTATTTTCATGAGACACAATTTTGGCCGTATCAAATTGTATATTATCGCTTTAGACTAACGGCAGAGGCTATAAAAACAAACTTAATGCTATGGTGGTGGGAGATCTTCACGTGTACTTCGAATAGAAGACTATATACAAGATATTCTAAAGGTCTACGGTAGTATGTTGGGCATAAGAATTTCTACTTATAAATATAATTCTGTTGTTAACTACTTGAAAATATGATATACGGCATACATTAAAGGTTTAATAACTGATATGTAAATAAAATGAAGTTAGTTTGAAAAATGTCTATGTTAGTTACAGTAAAGCCACGGGGTATTAAGCTAAGGCAGATAGGGTTAACAAAATAAATTCGTGTAATGTTAATCTCTAAGATGTTTTCAGGTAAGTGAAATCTGAACAAAGCTTTGTTATGAAATTTTCTTTTTTGCAAAAAAAGTTCTATTGCCAATTAAACTACTTACAGAAATAACGGAGGAAAGGGAAAGCAAAAAAGAGCATATCAACAAAACAAAAGCCACAAACCAACCAAAAAGAAAATGTGAAATGAAATAAAAAGTAAAAAAAGAAATTAAAATAGAATACAAAATCATACAACTCAAAATATCGTTCTATATAAAGATATACAAAAAATTATAATTACACTTGATAATGGAGTTTCCGTACTGCGGCCGCCAGCACCGCCATGTGTCATTTCGTAAATATCTTCACTGGTTTGATGTTCAGCTTTAATTGCGAGCAAAAATTCCGCTGTAACAGGTTTATGATCGGACAACGTATATTGGGGATGTGATTTGTACGATAATTGTTGCAATTCCAACTTAATATCAGGATATTTATTCTCTTCCACTCTATACAAAATACGATCACACCATGCTGGACGACGTTTCAAATCATAGTCAGATGTACCCTCAACATATTTAAAGGTGGGGCGGAATGTAGGTTTCTCTTCAGTCAACAGGGAAAATGCATTGCCTGCCTCGCGTACCATTTGCAGCTGATCACGTGTAAAGAGATCATCTAAATGATCCAATTCAACTTCAGCCTTAACTTCTTCGGGAGTGTCATGACCATTTAAACGGAAATTTAAATCACCAAACCAAAAAACGTAATCATGATCGAAAATTGTACGATAATTTCGAACTTTGTAATGATGATTGTCCAATATTTGATTGTAATCAATAACTCGCTCCTTCAAGTGTTCATCGTGAGCTGCTAAGTGGGAATTGACAAATGTCACACCGCTGCCATAGAGACTCATACGTACACTAGCTGCTCCCTTATTACCCCAGAGTCCTCCCAACCCCACCTTAGTCGTTTCCGATTCAATATTATTTATATTGTTTATGTGTTTTCCCAATGACCACACATTGATCAATATACCTTGCAGTTGAGCCGTTTCCACTTTGACATAGTCGTGATCTGATAGGTATTCGCGCACCTTTAAGGTCCATTGATTATCTTGAAAGATATTCAGAAATTGATTTTTGGGTTTAACATTGACTTCTTGAAAACCCAATATATAGAGATCAGGTCGTTTATCTTCTCCCGGACATGATGAAGTTCCATTTAAAGCAAGCATATCGGTTAAGTTTACATCTTCCGGATAGTGGGTTCCAACATTCCATGTTAAGATATAAATGCATAGTTCGGCTATAATTGATGTGGCCACCATGATATGATGTTTGTTGGCACTCGACGGTCGGTCTCGGTTAATCACAAAGTTCTTTGAAGACTGTGTGTCACACTCTATAAAATAGATATGTGGTATGAATGAATAAACCTGTTTTGGATCTATTTTTTGTTTGTTGTTCTTACCTCTAAAGAGCTATTTAAGTCCAAAAATGTTTTGAAGGTTACGACAGACAGGTACAATTTTAACAATAGTTGAAATTTATTTCCTATTGTTCCTCAACATTTGGTAATTTTCCTGAGATTCAGTAACTATTCTACATAGGTTGCTGATAAGAATGTTCGTTCCTTGTATCACCGTTTTATGTTCTGCTAATTGGATTTATTTTTTTATTTTTTAATTCATTGTTTTTATTTTTGTTTACGTGATAATTTTAATGACTAATTCAAATTAGTGACACCACGTAATTGCAAGTAACGCAAACGGAAGAGTGAAATTGGTGATGCCAAAGCAGCGTTTTTTATTTGTATCAAGATTATAATAACATACGGCTTACTTTACCCTTAAGGCCAGAACAGAATCAATCGTCGCTTGCTTTGCTTGCTTCCCAAATGTCAAATTATAAATGAATGTCAGAGCCTCCTAAAGGGTTGTTTACACCATCTATTAATGTCGTATGAGATGCCAAATTTTCTACCTGCGAATGTTGTACACATAAGCTGTGTTCCAGAACTAAAAAGTTTTTACAATTTTTACGACTTTTACACATTTTACTCGAAAAAGCGTTCCCGTACACAAAAGAGTTGTAAAATGTTCACTTCTCTTTAAACAAAAATGGCGCTGAATGACGCTCTCTTTAAAAACTTTTTACACGACAAATTTGGGCGAGTAAAAAAATAGTAACATTGTTGCCGGCGTCTGATTGGCTGATACGCCGGCTTTGACATTTGTTCCAGTTTTTTTTGACGTATTTTCCATTTTTCCGTTCCCGAACTATTTCAGAAAACTTGTGTGTAAGAACAAATTTTTTGCAGTTCTCTCTTTTACGAGTTTTACCATTAAAAAGTACGGGAACGAAGCTATAGTGTAACCACTATGAAAATGTTCATCTATCAAAATTATGGCAACTCATATGTAAATTTTTCATTTAGGGAGCGCTCTATTT
The DNA here is from genome assembly GCF_047663935.1 of Musca autumnalis. Lineage (NCBI taxonomy): Eukaryota > Metazoa > Arthropoda > Insecta > Diptera > Muscidae > Musca > Musca autumnalis. The sequence goes on from NW_027412088.1 coordinate 184,217,320, forward strand.
GATACGGCATTCTCGTATGTAAACATAAATTTATCAGCTGCTTTCTGACATTCTCAAACAAAAAATGAAAAACAAAATCTTTTAAAAACGAAAATGGAAAGGTATGTATATTTAAATTTTCAGTAAAGTAAATAAATGGCGTTTATAATGTTATTTTCAGATCGATTGGTCGAAAGAAGCAGTCTTTGAAATGATTGTTTGGTGGCAAAAACATGAATGTCTCTATAACACCAATTCTACCAATTCAGTTTCCTTCAACCAAAATTAAAATTTGCGCAAAATTGCAACTCAACAATAAATGTAAATAATGACAAAAACAGCTGTTTTAATATTTTTAGGTTTTGTCATACGAAAATAGCACTTTCAGGTATGAACGCACAAATTGAAAGTTGTATGGATGACGTCAATTTTGACAAACATAGAGAATGTCGAATGGGTGAAAGAAATGGCAGCTCATATGACATTGATAGATGGTGTAAACAGCCCTTAAAGGGGATGACGTCAATTTTGACAAACATAGAGAATGTCGAATGGGTGAAAGAAATGGCAGCTCATATGACATTGATAGATGGTGTAAACAGCCCTTAAAGGGGAACGCAGGCGGATTTGCAAAGAGGCTCTGGCATTCCTTTATAATTTGACATTTGGGAAGCAAGCAAAGCAAGCGACGATTGATTCTGTTCTGGCCTTAAGGGTAAAGTAAGAACGGCATGTTATTATAATCTTGATACAAATAAAAAACGCTGCTTTGGCATCACCAATTTCACTCTTCCGTTTGCGTTACTTGCATTTACGTGGTGTCACTAATTTGAATTGGAACGCAAAATGTGTAAAAGTGGTAAAAATTTTAAAAACTTTTTACTTCTGGAACAGAGCTATAGCAAAATGGCTTTGACACAAGTCGGCCACCAACAGAAAAAAAATTATAATCAGCTGTGAGCTCTGCCATACCTTTCTTATTATACCATGTATTATAGCCTTTGTAGGGTTATGCCAAGTTTACACTTGCGCCCCAAAATCCACTGGATTTCGCGAAATCCTGAAATACACCCCGTTGTTTACATTTATTTTTTTGTTGATTTCAAACATATCACAATAATTAAGGTAGATGTATATGCGCAGCTGATCGAACATGAATTTTCAAAAGAAGTTGTTTTAAATTGAATTAGTCATCAAAAATATAGGACAATATAGAACTTTACAACTTTATTTCGAAAATTATCGTAAAATTATCTATATATCGTATTAATTGTGTATAGTACTAATAAATGAAAATAATAAAAAATTATTTTATCCTTGAGACATCATAATAATAAATTTTGATAGATAAAAGCTGTGTTCAGAACCTGCAAAAAATTAATACTGGCAGTAGTTGTCCTATTTAGTGCTAAAAATACGTTCCCGTTCTCAGAAGTCTAGCAAGACTGGCACTTCTCTTTAAATAAAAATAGCGCCGAATAACACCCTATTCTCCTGTTTTCTGCCATACAATTTTGGCCTAGTTGAAACTAGCAGCATGTTCATTGGCATCTAAATACGATAGCTGATACGTTGATATTGACATTACTGTTGAAGTTTTTGCAATTTGCGTCATTTTTCCGTTCCCGTATTTTTTAAGAAATTTGTATGGGGAATCAATTTTAGACAATTCCCTCTTTTTTCTAACATTACCATTAAAAAAGTACGGAAATAAATGAAAAATAGCATTGTAACAAAGTAATTTAATATTTTTTTTACATTGTTTACAAATTTTGATACTAAAATTTTTTGTTGCAGCAATTGACCATCTACCTTGTTTATTGTGATACGTGAAAAGTGTTGCAACTTTTGGTACTTTTTAAGGCAATATCAGGGTTGTATATCATGTGTACTGTGATTTCGATGTTGATTTCGCTGAAATCACGAAATGAGATGATTTCATTTTTGTATGCGAAATCATGATAAATTTTGGTTGATTCCGCGCAAAATCACGAAACGCCTTTGAAATCACGAAACGACGCCGAATGTAAACCAACCATTAACCTTCTTAATGAGGATTTATTTGACGTATACGCAAATGAATTGACATTTGAAACCCAGTGGGTTTGTTAAATCCGGTTATATATAAACGTACTATAATAGTTACGGCAACCAAATGAACACTTCAAGAAAAAACTTGTCATCACTTAAAATTTTTATCATGTGTTTGCCCATGGTATAAATAGAAAGGTATAACAGAGCTCACATCTGATTTCAATTTTTTTTCTGAGTGTGACCGACTTTTGTCAATGTGAAGTTTTTATTTTGTGTGTGTATGTGTTTGTTTAGAAAAATATTAAAAATGTTTTCAAAATAGATTCAAAATAAATTGCAATGAAATCGTTAATTACAGAGGCGTTGTAGAGTATATTTATCAAACTTAATTTGAAAATAAGTTTTTGACCATGTTTCGATGTACATGTGAAAACAAATATTTATGTTTCATTCATTTTCGCGCTGTTTTAACGAATTGGATAAAATGACAAAAAATATCAAACAAACAGAGGCAACCTGTTGCATATGCCAGTATAACAATTCTGACAGGAAGCGGGCATACTTGTAGGGTTGAATTTTAATCGTTTTTTTCGAACCTGTTCTACCTTCCTTATTGTACCATGTGTTTGCCGTTTTTAATGCGTGACGCGACTCACAACGGACCATGTGTGCCGAGGCCTTCAAGCATTTTTTTCTAATTTAAGAAGTTAACTCTTGGCGATTTACAGATAACGCCACAATACACATCTAGCTTTTATTTGACGTAAACACAATGAAATTGACAGTCGAATCACTGGTTTTCGTAAATGTAAACGTCCTTTCACGATACCACATCAACTAATCGTACCACTATGCAACTGTCATCCTCTTCATAATCAGCTGTTTATTTATTTATTTTTATTATCATCATATTTGCATGAAGAGGATTATTTTTTAGTTTAGATTGTTGCTTTTAAATGCACAAAAATTATATTTTAAGTTAATTTCAAAGCTATAGCGATTCCAAAAAGACATGTCACAGGATAGCGTGCCCGAAGATGTCCAAGCAACAATACAACAGGAGTACAAAATCTTAGCAGAATAGTAAGTTAATTCGGTTACAAATATACAAACAATTATCAAATCTATTATTTTTTAAGTAAAATGGTGGCATCAGAAAAAGTGGGAGGCATATATGTGATACCTTCATTTGCTAATTCTTTGTGTAAGTTTGGTGTTACTTTGTAATAATGTAGAATTGTATAAATTTCAACGAATTCTTTCAGTGTGGTATGGTGTGATCTTTGTTAGACAAGGAATTTATGAGGAGGGTATCTTTCGTTTCAACATATCACTACCCGATAAATTTCCAGATGATAAGACAGTGCCGGTAAATAAGTTTGGTTTATTAGATACAACTATTTTCTATAATGTTTTCTTGCATTTTAGACAGTTATTTTCCAAAATGAAATGTATCATCCTCTGATATGTCCATTTACCGGAACACTAGATCTATCCCAAGCCTTTCCATTGTGGCGTTGTGGTGAAGACCATATTTGGCAGCTATTAAAATATTTACAAGCAATTTTCATTGACCCTGTAGAATGTTTGCGTACACCAACAAGCTCAACTACCAAATGGCCAAATAGTGAAGCTGCTGAATTACTAATGCAGAATCGTGCCGGATTTATAGCCAAAGTAAAAGAATGTATAGACAGCAACAAAGAACATCTTTATGATGAACCCCCAACAGATGATCCCCATTATATAGCATTTGAACAGTTTAATGAAGAAGTTCATGGACCCGTCAAGGAACGCATACGTGAAGGCAAAGAACCCATATTGACAAATACAACAACAAGTGTTGCAGCCTCTTCTTCCGGTGCAAAAGGTCTTTCGTGGGTGAAGGAGGGAGAATACGCCCCCTTAAGTGCGGAATAGTGGAATAGTATAAAATTGCTTAAATTTCTTTAAACTAAAACAAATTTGATTAAGAACTATATACAAAAACCTCTTTTTATTTACAACTTTTACAAAAACAAAATGTATTGTAACAAATAATGTATCTGACTAATAATATATGTATGTATATGACGGACATTGAAAATGTCAATTAGGCTATTATTGATTATTGTATTTCCCTGTTAGAGTTTACACCATAACGAATGGTATTACCAAACCAATTATTTTGTAATAAAAGTTTTTTATCCTTCCACCAAATATGTGTTGGTCCGCATTGTTCTCCTTGCTCGAATTCAAAATATTTACTCAATTCAATGGACAGCTTGGAACGTATTAAACCAATCGAACCCACTTTTGCCAATGGATAGGGATGATATACCCGTCCAGTTTCAGGATTCATGTATATCTTTGCCGGTTCAAAGTCAATTTGTAATACATCACCAGCATGGTTGTATAACAACTTGTCCACGCCATCAGAGGTTTCCATTACATGGGTAAAAACTATTGGAGTGTCATCACATCTTATAAAATTGCGTTCTCTGCCACACGGTGATAGATATGGGAACTCTGAACGATAACGTTTAGTGTCGTTGAATTTAACACGATCAAAAAAGAATTTCAAGAACTTCTTTTCCTTGAAGCATGAAGTGAAATTTTTCATTCTGGCATCATCCAAAAAGAGCTGAAGAGGAGAGAGTGTCAGCCTGAAAAATGACCTTTGCAACAAGTATTTTATTTTAAAACAACTTACCATGCCCTCATGATCGATATAATAGAAATATTCACGTATCTTTGGTTCCGGTTCTTGACCTTGTATATAACTAACGGTACTCTGGCATCTCTTTGGTATTAACGGATAAATGAATCGAGAAGTATTGAGCCTTCTAATTAGCATCTTGTGTGAGACAAAGAGTGGATAAACAAACAGATTTTTGTTATTGTTTGTTATTGCGAAATTGCAATGTATCATATGTTATTTAACACTTAGCATACGTTGTCACATGGTACAATAATTCATAGGTAGGCCAGGTATGAGAATCGCCAAAAAAAATACAACCCTGTCGCTATGGCGTAAAACGTCAAAATTGTATTGATGAATGATAACGGATGAGTATACAAAGAAGAAGAAGAGCGAAATGTTGAAATGAAAACAAAACAGAGTTGAATTAGTTGATCAATAATAAATAGCAACTCTGGATGTCAACACGGTTTTGACAGATTAAGCCATAACAAAAAAAAAATTGTAATCAGCTGTTAGCTGTGGCCTACCTAAGAATTATTGTACCATGCGTTGTCATTTAAGAGGTAACCTATAATTCACTATAAATTGATATCACTAAAACATATGTTTTTTTAAGCAACCATAGGCATTTTTGTTTTGATTCACATCCAAACGAAGAAAATGTCAGGTAATTATCAAAATTTAAATAAATTGAATAGTTTTAATAAAAATAAACGACTTTTAAGGAAATCAAACAAAATCCGATGATGTGTCACCAAAAGATACACCTTCCGCCGATCCACAATCTCCCGCAGATCCACCATTATTTCCACCCGCCAAACCAGGGAAGAAACCAGATTATGGAACCAATAACACACTAGAACTGCTGGAGAAGATACCAAGTAAAGTTGTTGAAATGAAGCTGGATGATGTTTTAACCGCCGTTAAAGATGTGGATAATTTATGTGATTTTGCACGTTGTAAAGCAAAAACAAGTCTTATGGGACAAAATTGTGAACACTGCCAGAAAAGATATTGTTTCAAACATGGTCTTCCCGAAGTACATGGATGCGGTGAAGCGGCAAAGAAAACAGAACGGAAACAATTCCTTCATCCCAAACCAGCTAAAACAGTGAAGCAAGAGGAGGAATTAGAAAAAGCAAAGAAGAAATTGCAGGCAAAATTAAAAGATATGCAAGTGGGAAGAATGCAAAAGACCGGAGATGTACCACAAAGTAGCCGAAGCGGTGGAGGAGGTGGTGGAGGAGCTAGAAAAAAGAAAGCCAAATGAAAATCAATTATAGAATAAAATAAACAAATAACGATATGAGATTCAAAAAGAGGTAAATTTTGAGTTTTTTAATTAGCTTTACATTAAAACCATGATATACGATGAGTTATCCTAGTTATATCTGTCAGATTTTTTAAAAATCTTATGTAAATGACCCTACTCCATAAAGCTTTAATAGTAGTTTGCTCTTGTCCCACACTAAAACGGAACCAAATATTTTGAAGAAAAGCATAATTTTAAGAGCAATATTTGAACATTATCGTGGGTATTTTGGGTCTCAGAATGGCTACTTTTAAAGATTATACCCATGTAAACTTGTCGTATAGGCTTCCCACCATGAATCATCTTTCACTTCAACGGAGTAGGTTTCGACTACTCCACGATAAGGCCACAGTCTTAAAAAATGGAAGCCAATCAAATTGGGAATCTTGCCAAACAAATTCTCCAGCTAACTAGTTGTTTTTAAAGGAAACGTACCAACTGATGCCCAAAGGGAAACTTACACGTGTAAACGGGAACAGCTGAAACTGAGGTCAATATATAGATCCTTTTTAAGATCTATTGTCCCATTCTGAAAGAAAGGGTGCTTCTATAGACCCTTCTGAAAGAAAGGGTGCTTCTTTAGACCCTTTATGAAAGAAATGTTGCTTCTATAGGCCCTTCCTGAAAGAACGGGTGCTTCTACATACCCATCCTGGAAGAAAGGGTGCTTCTGTGGAACCTTTCTGAAAGAAAGCGTGCTTCTGTGGACTTTTTTTGAAAGAGTAGTTGCTTCTCTAGACCGTTTTTCTTAACGTATTATCGACAGCATTCCCAGATTCGCAACATGCGTTTAAAATAATTTGTGTTGGCATCATAGCTCAATATCAAATTGCAATCGTATTGAAAGAAAGGGTGCTTCTGTAGACCCTTTCTGAAAGAAAGCGTGCTTCTATGGTCCCTTTCTGAAAGAGTGCTTCTATTGACCCTTTCTGAAAGAAAACGTGCTTTTATGGTCCATTTCTGAAAGAAAGCTTGCTTCTATACCCTTCCTGAAAGAAAGCGTGCTTCTATGGTTCCTTTTTGAAAGAAAGTGTGTTTCTGTGGATCCTTTTTGAAAGAAGGTGTGTCTCTGTGGACCCTTTCTGAAAGAAAGCGTGCTTCTGTAGACTTTTCTGAAAGAATAGATGCTTCTCTAGACCATTTTTCTAACTTATTATCGATGGTATTCCCAGTTTTGCAACTTGCGTTTAAAATGATTTGTGTTGACACATAGCTAATTGTCAAATTGCAAGCGTATTGAGCGTTTCATCCCAAACCGTCATAAATCGTTCTTTTATTTATTTACTCTCTTTTATTTTATACAAACATGAAACTTTTTAAGCTTTTGTTGTTATACAAAAATAAACACAGCTAAGGTATAATAAATATATTTTCTATAGAGTGATTTTATAATTAACTTTCATCGATCTCAGCAGCGTACGTTCGTTACCCTCTAGTGGAAGTTAATTTAAAATCCATTTTTAGAATATTTTTTTTTTGCATTTTCTTCAAGAAAACAAATGTATGCAACAATTTTTTGTTTAAAGTTTCAATCGTTTTACAAACTTTCCAAGGAAAGACATATTTTTATAGCACAAATCAAGTATACCCGAATAGACACAAAAAAGGTTGTACTAAGTCCAAATTCACATGGGACAATTTTACTTGTGACAATTCTCGGTTCGTAAGAGACAGAGAGAGCTGTGAAGCTAATTACCTTAAGTAAAATTGCTTAATGAAAATATGGACTTAGTGAACTCTAAGCTTACAGCCATTGATAGATAAATAATGCTAATGGGGTATAGCTATTCTAAACTGATGTAAATAGACTACAACACTATAAATAAATAGCTTAAAGTATTTCCAAATCACAGTGACGGATTTCAGGGAATTTTTTCTGCAAAAACAAATAAAAAAATTATTTTAAAAGACCCAATATTAGTGTGTCAAAATATACCCTTAGCTTCATTTCAATGCGATCGATTTCACCGCCCATCAAATCGACAATATTTTCTCCATGATTTAATAAGAATTGTTCCAATTCCTCTGTAGATTGGAATGACTTTACAACCTGAGAAAAGAAAGTGAATTAAAATTAAATTTCTTTTAAGCTATCTAAAATGTAGAGGATATTTTTTAAAAAATACCTTAAGCAGTTCATTGAGATCTTGTTTATCCAAATAAGATCTGGTCAACTCTCGACCATCAAAATCCATTTCAGCCTTATATCTTACCAATGAGTTGCCCATATCAATACCCTTAACATCATGGATGGCTCTAATCATAACATCACTTTCAAGTTCACCATTAATACGTTCCAAATGTTCATGGGGTATGGATCTATTGGTGAAAAATATTAATTATTGTACACAGGTACATACGTTTGTCTTAAACTTACTTTCCCACCAAAGCAGCCACATTGGTGTAGATAATAAATGAGGCCACCGCTCCCAAAATACTACCCACTAAGAGTGAACCCACTGCATCATAAATTGGTGAACCTGTTATGGTTGACAGACCCATGCAACCGGCTGCCACTGCCACACTGGCAACAGCAGCTGCATCTTCGGTCAATACCACATTGACACAGGGATCTTTGCCGGTAAGAACTGCAAATAGAAAAAAAAACTCAAAGTAATAGACATAATTTCCCCTAACATTATCTTAATTTAACCCACCATATTCCTTAAACGAAATCCCTTTTAGTTTAGCTGACCTTCTCACTTCATTCATGGCCACCAGCAGAGTGGCACCCTCCGACACCAATGAACCACCCAATATGAAAAATGCCCAAAAGAAATCTTCCATTGGTTCGGGATTCATTAAACCCGTTATACCATGATAGAATGACAACCCTGTTCCGACACAAAATATACCAACACCTGAGATAAGCGATGAAACATATTTCATATTGGCATAACCGTAAGGATGATCAGAATCGGCCATTTGTGTTGATTTGTGTATGCCATAGGCCAAAATCAATTGATTTATTGTATCGGCCAGAGAATGAATGGCCTCGGCAAACATGCTATGGGAGCCGGAATATAACCATCCTCCCACTTTGAAAAGGAAATTTAAACCATTGCTGAAATACAAAACAAAAAGGGAATTCAAATAAATTTGTTAATCATAACTGAAGTAATAACTTATTTTTGGACCTACATGCCAATGGCAATTAGCACCACCTTTCCCGATTTTCCTTTTAGGCCTGGTTCATCATCATACACTGCCGTCCTCGAGCCGATTTCTCGTCGATAGTCTCGCAGCCTTCTTTTTACCGTAAAAAGATCTGAAATAAATTAAAAAAAAAAAAAATATTTAATTTAATTAATTAATTATTTTTTAAAATAAAAATATTGTGTTTGGTTTTGATCTCTCACTTTGTTGGTGTTTTTTACGTTCCACTTCACGTTTAAGACATTCCTTGATGAGATTCTCCTTTGTACCCCAAATATTAATAGCCTTGGCTTCAACATCTTTACGCCAAAATACCGTAATGGGTGGCTCTTGTTCATAGGGTGACCGTCGCTTGATTTTCGGCAGGGTTTCCAAATCGGAAGCCTTGAGCAGAAAATCACTCATAGCTCGGGCTGGTGTTATGAAATTTCGTTCCAGCGAAGAACGATTGTAATCCATTTTGGCTCGTTTCTGAAAAAAGTGAAAAATTAAAGTTACGAATGCAAATTAGGTTATGTTCGGACAAGTTGAACTACTTATTAGCAAAGCTCTCAACCCGGACAATATTCCCATTGCCAAAAAAAGTCTTAACAGAAAACGAAGACGAAGTGGCCTTCTTCTAGAATACCCAAATGTCTTCTCCTAGTATTCCAAAAAGTCTTCTCCTAGAAGACCAAAATGTTTTCTCATTGAAGACGAGCAGGTCTTCTTATAGAAGACCAAAAGGTATTCTCAAAGAAGACCAAAAGGTCTCGTTAAAAGACCAAATGGCCTTCTCATAGAAGACCAGATGGCCTTCTCATAGAAAACTAAATGGTCTTTTCATAGAAGACCAATGCCTAGAAGACCCAAAGGTCTTCTCATTGAAGACGAGCAGGTCTTCTTATAGAAGACGAGGAGGTCTTGTTATAGAAGGCGAAGAGGTCTTCATATAGAAGACGATGAGGCCTTCTCATGAAAGCCCAAAATGTCTTCTCTTAGAACACCAAAAGGTCTTTTCATAAAAAAAAAAGAAAACGTAGAAAATCAAAAGGCCTTCTCATAGAAGATCAGAAGGCCCTCTCATAGAAGACCAAATGCTCTTAACATGGAAGACCAAAAGGTCTTCTCAAAGAAGACCAAAAGGTCTCGTTAAAAGACCAAATGTCTTCTCATAGAAAATCAAGAGTTCTTCCCAAAGAATACCAAATGGTCTTCCCAATGAAGACAAATGGTCTTCTCAAAGGAAACCAAACGGTCTTCTTAAAGAACATCAAATGGTCTTCTCATAGAAGATCTTCTTATAGAAGACCAAAAAGTCTTATTATAGAAAACCTAAAGATCTTTTCAAAGAATACCAAAAGATCTTCTCATGGAGGACTAAAAAGTCTTCTCAAAGAAGATCAACTTTTAGACGACCGAAAGGTCTTCATAAAGAGGAGCAAATGGTCTTCTCATACGTGATCTTCTTATAGAAGACCAAAATCTCTTTTCATAGAATTACAACTTGTCTTCTTAAAGAAGACCTAATGGTCTTCTCAAGAAGACCAAAAGGTTTTCTAATAGAAAACAAAAAGTGTTCTTATAGAAGACCAAAATGTGTTCTCAAGAAGTCTTCCTTTAAAAGACCCAATTGTATTCTCATAGAAGTCCATTGAATTGTCTCCTCAAAGAAGGCCCAATGGTCTTCTCAGAGAGGACCGAAAGGTCTTCTCTTTTAAAGGTTTGCTAATTGAAATAGTTGTTATAGAAGACAAGTATTTCCGTCAACTGCAGATAAAAAAACGTTGGAATCCCTTCTTCTTCACACTCACCGGTTTCGGTTTAACATCAGGTATTGGAGTAGGTGTCGCTGATGTTGGTGATGCCGCCGCTGCAGCAACAGTAGCAGCACTTGCTGCTGCCTGCGTACTGGCGGTGGTCAAGTCAATACTAATTGTTTTACCGGTGGCATCTGCTTCTGCCTTCTTTGCCAATGTTTTCTTTGTGGCGGCATCCAATTTTGCAGCATCTATTTTAGCCTCTGTCACATTTGCAGCACCTTTAGCTGCCTTATTCATAATATCATCTGCTGTTGGTGGTAGTGCGGAGGCAGCAGATTTTACAGTCTCTTTGGATGTTGTGGTGGTCGAAGATGTGTCTGTTGCCACTTTTGATTTTTCAAATACAATATCATTTATTTTGGAATCTTCTATGGTGGTTGTAATGGAAAGTATGCCTTTGGATGTTTCAATTTCAAATTTTTTGGTTTGTGGTGTTCCAGCCGTAGCGGCTGCTGTGGAGGAAGATTTGTCATCTTTTGCTGGTGGAGCCTCGCTGCCTTTTTCTTTTGATGATTTCGGTTCTGTGGCTGTTTTTGTGGTTGTTTTGGTTTTTGTCGTTTGTTGTGAAGCTGCTGAAGCAGCAGCAGCTTTTGTTTGTGTGGTAGCAGGCGGGGATGCAATAATCTATGGGGAAGGAAGAAAGGGAGTAATTTTAATAAAGTTAAAGATAATAAAATATGTAGAAATTATAGTTTTTTTTTTATTTCAAAAATTCAATTTCTTTATCTGCGTGTTGATCTATGAGCAAAGTAGTGGACACTTTATTAAAGCACAGCGCTACAAAGCGTTTACTCATCACAAGAGGGCATGTGTTCGATACCCGATAATTATTTAAATTTCGGCGTAAGATGTACCACTCAGTAATTTTGGCGACATCACTGGATAATTAAATCAGCTGATGGGGGTTATCATGAACGGCAATTCCCCGTGAATTTTTTCACTTTCTCCCTTAAGTTGCAACGGCGGAAAGACGAAACTCACGGGGAAATTTCATTCATGATAACCCCCGATATGAATTTTCTCTGCTTCGTTAGAGGAAAAATTCTGTCATTTGCAATGATATTTAATTCCTTAATAAATTTCAGGAAGGAAATTAGTTATGCCAGTTCAGATCAACAATTACGGTAACAACAACATTATAGTACTTATACTAAAAACCATGTCCAATTAAACAATTATTCATATTTTATCTAATAATATAGCTATAGTATGTATTATCGATCTTTGATCACAGTCATACATACCTTATCTTTTGACGCATAATGTCTTTGTGCGAAATATAAGTTTTTTGCAACTTTCGAGTCATAGTCTCTGTAGCCCGGCCATAATTGTTTGCGGAAATGGCACACAGTTCGCAGGTTTAATATATTTTGTTTGGTATGTAAAATTTTTACCAATTCAATGCCTCTGGGAAGCATTTTGTAAACAATACAAATTACCAGACCACAAGCTGAAAAAAAACACAATAGAAGCAACAAGTCAAAGATTTGTGTATATCTAATCATCATAATCAGAGTGAAGAAAAACATTCAAATGAAAACAAATGAATGAATGTGCAAAACAATGACACATAATAATGCAACAAGAACGGAAAAAAACAATGTTGTGTTTAACATACCTTAATTTTGTTGTTATTGTTTATCTCCTTAACCTGCCACAGGCAAGCAAGCAATGTTATGTTTGATTACGCTGACGGGCTATGCTAAAAATAAATTTGCACGTAGTGTGACCAAAAGTTCAATGGAAACTTTTACCGGATAAATAAACAATGACACTCAGAGTAAATCCTCAAATTTGTCTAGGAAATCTTTTTCCAGCATCAATTCAATTTGTAGAGAAAAATATCTTGTATAATTTTGTTGCTTAGACTAGTATGGAAAATTTCTCCGTCCATCCACTACGAGACCTACGTCATAATTCGTTGATTTTGTAAAATTTTCTGATTGTTTCATTTGTATTAGCCTATATTAGGATAATATTAGTTATTATTTAATTAGAAGTTAATACAACTCTAGTAACCTTTAGAGGCAAAAATAAATTACGAAATTTCTGTATAACTTTTGCAAGGAATACGACACAAACTTTTTTTGAATGTTTTAACCAATTTTCAAGCAAAATAACACAAGAACAACAACACAGATGTCAAAACAAATCAGTTGACAGCCGCCCGACCCAACGGCGTTAAAAAATGTAGCAACCAATGATATCATTTGGAAGTGAATGCTCTGTGATTTAAGGGTTGCTCACATTCGATGTTCTGTTGTTGAGTTTCGAATTAAAGACATTTCCCAAATCCGTTAATCATTTAAAAATTATATTCAAGGTTTAAATATTTCGCAAAAAGTTAAAATAAGCGCAAAAATGAATTTTCTATCAGACAAATTTGATATTAGACATAGCAGCTAGGTCCTCGTGAAAGTGTGCAAAAGAAGTCGAACACTTGCATTTTGGGCCTTCAGTGGTCATAATTCAGGAATCGCTAAGGATCTTATCGAGAAGCAATTACCCAGTAAAAAGTTTGTATCAATAATTAGTACAAGTGCCTATGAATTCGCCTACCTATGAATTCACTAATAAAGGGTTCGGCGCATACGGTCCGTTGTGAGTCGCGCCAGGCGTCATAAACAACAACCACATGAAAAAGTGTAAGTGATGTAAAGTTTGTTCTTCAAGTTTTCATGTGGTTGTTGTAACGAGGCGCTCCACCCACCGTTTGTGCTAGAGCTGGCAAACCATCGTTATTCCCAACATTACATAATTTCGATATAATTTTTTAAAATATCGATATTATCGTTAAGTTGTCATTGCCATTAATTTGGAGACGAAAATGTCGATAGTGCCATCGATTTTTTGCCAGCTCTAGTTTGTGCCGAGCCCTTAATGAATTGAATTTAAAGTCGTTCCTTGAAATGTGTGTTTTTATCAGTTTAAAGATGAAATATTATTCCAAGCAAGCCTTTGTAAAATCATTCCAGAATAAATAAAATGCGTTTATTATAGCCCGTTTAGACTAGTCATTTTAAATCGACTCGATTTCTAAATCCAACTTTCAACTTTAGACTAGTCTAAAATGATATAAGATGCCAGTCAGCTGATCTTTGTTTACGTATACATACGTGAATTTGCAAAAAGAATTGCTTGAAAATTAAATATGGAATGGAATACTGCACAAAATAATCTGACAAATTGCTATTAAATATGTTGTTTACAATTTATATTAATTTAAAGCTACATCCATTTTATTTTTAAATATCACTATAAATGACCTTCGCATTAATAAGGCAAAAATAAAAAATAATTTCAGCATGAGCCAGGCTGGGATTTGAACATGGGTCGCTGAGTGTCAAGGTTGCCGGCGTCTGAGCGTTCAGAGCCACCATCAACTTGTCAAAACTTTAGTCGATGGTCAGACTAGCAAGGTTTCTTGAAACCAATTTCGTTAAAATTTATTTTCATGTTTCGTTAGTATCCACACACGTTAACGTGAAATTTCAGATTTTTTCGTGTCCTCTTTATTTTACCATTCGCGTTTGTTGTGTTTCTCATACCAATAAAAACAAAACAAACATAAATAAACTAAAAACAGCACAAAATAATTAACATTTATAATTAAATTAATATTAATACATAGTTAAATTTTCACTATTTCATTAATTTAATGTTTTTATTAAATCTTTTTATGCTTGCTTTGTTCTTAACGTTTGCTTGAGAAAATAAAAATGAAAGAAAATGGAAGAAAAAATCTTGCAACGAACAACAAGAAGAGGCAACACAACAAACACAGAAAACCATGTACATGGGTTTCACTACTTCATACCCCTCGCCTATAAACTTGACGTCGCCATGTTGAAATCGTGCTAGTCTGACCATCGACTTAGTAGACAATAATTGATGATCAAAACTCTTCTGATATAGGAGAGCAATTACTAATGACCCTGTAGGAAGTGTGGGGTCATGTGTTGACATGTCGCCACTTTGTCTACTAATATGGTGACAAAGTCAACACTTTGTCACCAGGTTGTCAACTATTGATACCTTTACCTTAATAAGAAGAAGCATTGTGTATATTGACAGATGATAGCCCAACGAAGCATCCTTTCTTTAATTTTCTTAATTGTTGAAAAAACTGTGGTAACACTGAAACAGTCTGGACGTATTGTTTTCGAGCGGAAAAAAAATCAAACTTCAAATTAAAATTTTACTGATAAATTTTAACTGTGTAGGCATCAAAAGTGCATTTTCGTGCATGAATGATGCCTTCATCTTTGCCTGATATGGATTTTGATGTGGCAGAAGAGGTGGCGTCAACTTCCATCAACAATGATTCTGTTGCTGGTAAAACAACAACAAAGCCCAACAACATTAGCAAAGCAAATGATCGAAAGAGACTTCGCATTGATAATGAGATCTCACCACTAAACATTGACCTTTCCCAACTAAAGGAAAAACTATCAAACCTTGATCCAAAAGATCATAATAGATTTGGCATTCTCAGTGTTCTAGCGGATGTCAACATTCAATGTCCCCCTGTTACGAAGGAAACACAAACACCAAGTAAAAACAAAAACGAGTCAGAACCAAAAACAAAATGGTGCCCACCCATTTTTGTCTACAACGTTGACATGAAGACACTTGTTAACACACTCAAAGAAACTATCCCCGAAGGCGGGCTTAGAGTCGTAAATGTTAATAAAAACAAAAGTGAACTATACTTTGCGGACATCAAAGTACATTATTCTATGATGGCTATTTTGAGGGAAAAAGGAATCCACTCGTATTCATTCACTCCAAAAGAAATGAAACAGATTGGCCTAGTTCTAAGGGGCCTGTACTCTTACAATAACCCGGATGAGGTTAAAGCTGAGTTGGACTATCTGGTGCCAAACACTGTGGCAACTGTAACGAAATTTACAACACCTGCTTCTACAAAAAGGGGTACCGATACTGGCTTGTTTTTAGTATCGCTACTGCCAGGCAAGAAATTAGGGGATATTTCCCATATTCATAATATATGGTGCCAAGATGTCTTTTGGGAAAAACCCAAAAGAAAAGATAGCGATATTCAATGTCATCGATGTCAGCGGTGGGGCCATATCTCCCGCAACTGCAACTCAAAATTTAATTGCGTCAAATGTGACAAACTGCATGAACCTGGAAATTGTCAGAGAGTACGATCAGACTCTACAGAACCCTTCTGCACAAATTGTAAGACATTTGGGCATCCAGCCAATTTTAAGGGCTGCCCAGTCTATAAAAAATACATTGCAGCTAAACAAAGTACAAAGGCTAAAATGCAAAATGAAAAAGTCATCGCCATCAAAAATGTTAACAAAGCTGTTAATATGTCGTTGGTATCACCCAACAAATCATTCTCAAGCCATTTCAAAGCTACAAATTCCAACAAACCATCGATTGTGGACGAATTCCTTCAGCTAGCTAACTACTTCTTAGAACCAGAGGAGTTGACATTGGAGCAAGAAATTTCAAAATTTCTTAATAATTTTAAAAATATGGAGAAAGCAAAAGCTAAGGCAGAGTTCTTACGGATTCTGAACAAAGTAAGACTTCAATATGGACCATAAAATCTTAAATTTATTAACATTCAATGTCAGGTCATTAAACGATACGAGTAGACAAATTGATCTGCAAAGAACGCTCTTTCATATTAACATCGATGTGGGTTTCGTACAAGAATGTCACCTGCGAAGGAATAGACGTATTAAAATTGAGGGTTATAATATAGTAACGGATCACTCACCCCTTGGCGTAGCCATTCTCATAAAAAGCTGCATACAGTATACAAAATTAGTGGTCAATGGTATTGGTTTAAACACCTGTATTATACAGGTCGAGTCAGTGCAGAATAATAGTCGGAGAATAATTGCTTTGGGCTCTATTTATATCCCATGTAATTATCCACCACAGCGGCTCGAGTCTGATCTGGATAAAGTCCTCCAAGCTTGTGCGAATCTCGATGGTTTCATTCTTGGAGGTGATTTAAACTCGAGGAGTCCAAGTTGGGGAGACTCTTTGGAAAACTCCAATGGAAGAATCTTAAAGTCATGGCTGCAAACCAATATTTTGGATGTAATCCGTATTTGTGATGTGTCTCCTTCATTTCCAAATGGTCATTCATATCTAGACCATTTTTTAATTAGCCCAAAATTGGTCGACTTCGCAACTAGGAATTATTCTATTTCATCCTTGTCTACGTTTTCGGATCATTTCCCGCTGAAAATGAAAATAAAACTTGAATGCAGTGACCTGGTACTGAATACTCCACAAACCTTCATAAGCTATAAATATACCAACTGGGAAAACTTCCAAGAGGATTTTAGTCGTGTCGCCAATAGAATATTTCCACCTACTGATGCAAGGCTGTATAACGATGAAATTGATGCTTTCATTGAAACGTTCAACACCTGTTTTACATCAATCCATGAGGCTCACTCTCAGAAAGTAGAAGTGAAAGACGGAAAATTTCCGCTTTCAGAAAGATCAAAAAAACTTTACAAAGTGAAACATCAATGGCAGAAGGAGCTGAAGAAAATATTCCATCGGACCGGAAATAGGCTCAGTAGTGAGTATAGAATTATTTCCAAACAGATACAGCTTCTGAAAATTATTATAAAAGAATCTATAAGAATGGAGGAAGCGCAAATAATCAACAATCGTTTAGAGAACATCAAACCTGGCCCATTGGCTTTTAAAGAAATTTTCAAGTTCACCGGAAGGAAGAAGTCGCCATTTTGTCAGCAGTTAAGCGTTGATGATAATATTGTATCCAACACATCTGAAATAGCCAATCATTTTCATCAGCATTTCGTGTCCGTTTTCCGCGAAACTGTTCCTGCTTGCCCGGTGAGTGATCTAAATTCCAAAATTTCCTCCTTTATGGCTCCAATACCGCAACATATTTACTCTTTCGATAGTCACTTCAATTCTATTGATAATCCTGATCAGTATCATTTTACAAACCCTGAAAAGATAAAAACTATTATTCAGAAAATAAACAACAAAAAATCCTCCGGTGTTGATGGAATATCTAACTTTGTGCTACGCAAAGTTCCAGATACGGTAATAAACTTTTTAACCTGCATCTTTAACAATTCCATCAACAATGGCTACTTTCCTAGTGCATGGAAGTTGGCGAAACTCATTCCTATTAAGAAAAAGGCGAATAGTGCAGTAGTCTCCGATTTTCGTCCAATTTCACTTCTGTCCAACGTGGGGAAATTGTTTGAACACATCCTGAAAGAAAAACTGGAAAACGAGTTTATCATCAATCCTATTTCAAACTTCCAATTTGGTTTTCAAAAACAACACTCAACACAGCACGCCCTTCTAAAATTCCAAAGTGACATTACGTCAAATTTGAGAAATCAAAATTGTACAGTAGCTATATCCTTGGATATAGAGAAGGCGTTTGATTCTGTCTGCCACAATGGAATCATCTACAAACTAATTGATTTAAGGGTGGACCCCTTCTTAGTAAAAATTATACATAATTACCTGTTGGATCGAAAATTTTTTGTTCAAATAAACGATAACACATCTCCAAATGGATTGGTCAGTAGCGGAGTTCCACAGGGAAGTGTGCTGGCTCCATTTCTGTTTAATCTTTTTCTCAACGATTTCCCTCACACTACTACACATTCAAAAGCGGTGCTTTATGCTGATGACTGCTTGATTTACGCTCATAACACATCGCCTGAAGAAGCTTTACGGTTTGCCTTCGAACATTTGGAGCATATTAACCAATATTATAAAACTTGGGGCATAAAAATTAATGCTCTGAAGTCTGAAGCCATCTGCATCAGGAATGCGTCAGGGAAATGCCCGAGGTATGTTGTGCCACAAAGTAAACAACTCAGATGTATTCTTGATGGAATAGAAATTCCCTTCAAAACAAACATCAAATATTTGGGAATCACATTTGACAAACTCAACAAGTTCAACTTGCATGCCAGAAATGTACTACAAAAAGCAAAACAATTGGTTGGTGGGTTTACATATCTATTTAACAGCAAATACTTACCACAAAAGACAAAACTTCTCCTCTACAAAGTCGCCATAAGGTCAGTGCTGGTATATGGGTTTCCTATATGGTTTTCCATTTCTCCAAGTGTGGCTACTGAACTGGAAATATTCGAACGGAAGATTTTGAGGAAATGCATTCAAAAAAGGTATGAAACCCCGACTAAAATATTTGCAAATACTTACATATACGATATGTCTGGAACACAGCCCTTCTGCTTATATGCGTTGAATCTCCAAAAGCAGTTTGTTGAAAAACTAGCTTCTCATTGCAACGGCTTGGTAAACGAAATCTATCATCTTGAAAGGAACAATTCTTGGTCATCAGTATCCTATCTATCAGCAATTGGAGTTCTAAATGAGTGCATTGAAAGCGTTCCAGATAGTACTTCACCACAGTTCTACACTAAAACAACCCCAGGCACTCTTAGGGGATAAACAAAAAAAAAAAAAAATAATACGAATATTTAATTATCTGTGATATTTAGTTTTATATATTTAAAACGCTCGCTTAATTATTTACATGCAATATTTTATCATACTCTGAATTAATTTTGTGATATTTTTATTTTCTCACTTTATACACTTTGTACTATTCGCGATATACTTTGTTATTATTTTTTTTCCATTGTTTTACACTTTGTATTGTTCGTCATATACTTTGTATTGACGCATGCTATTTTATTGTTTACGTTCGTAAATGCTCTGTTTGACACTCGCTAAACAGACACCTATTTGTTTTTGTTATTTAGTTTTAGTATTTATTTATTGTATTTGACAGTTCGTCGCTCTGTCAGAAACCGTACAGGCCGGGAGCAAGCCTTTTCTCTTTCATTTGTGTGTTTTCACAAATTCTATTCTACATCGTTCGCAAAGTTGCATACCACATTCATGTGTTAGAATAAGACGTAATAGTTCTAAATATGTATTGTTAATCATTCGCTGTACATTACACTATTATTGAAAAGAAGAAGACTCAATAAATTCGATTACTTACTTACTTCTTAATTGTTTGGCGTAAAATAATTTTTTCAATAAAATATCGTGAAAACTTAAAGCATATAATTTCAATAACAAGTATGAGCAAAAGAAAATATAAAAGACATGTGAAAAATAAACAATTCTATAGCAAAGTACGAATTCTGAGGCGACTAACAACATTTGTGGTGAAATTTCGACAATTAGACATTATGTGGAACCTTTAGAGAAGATTATGGAGCCTGATGTATATATTGTCCCGTCTCGCTGGAAATGCTGAATGCAACTAAGCATAATAATGAATTACAATGTTGAAGAATTATTTGGCATAAATCGATTGTGAGATTTTTCCAATGTTATACAGCTGTAATAGGCAAGCAAATTTAAGGACATATTTTTTATTTATGTTTATTTATACATGTTTATTCTTTTCAATTCCTAGATGTTATATCAACATTCAGCGAATCGCCTGATAAAACGTTATGTGCAACAGAAGAAGAACTATTTTAAGCAGACAAGTGATTGGTGCGACTTGGCCAAGAAAATAAGACGAAAACGTTTTTTATTATTGCTATTTTAAAATCTTTAAGCAGCCTTGAAAACATTGCCTTTATTTACTAATTTCTACTTATGTGGAATCTTTGGCTTAGCCATTTAAAAAGATAAAAATACTGTAATACGCAATTTGTACATTTTTAGCATTTTCAAATAATTTTTTTATTCTTTAATGAAATATAGTATTTAAACAAATGTGTAGCTTCATCTTCTTATTAAACGTACTATATAGCTGTTTTATCTATGAAAAGTTCCAAATAAGCTAAATAATGTAGTATTGAAAATCTGGTACTATTGACTCACTACCTCCAATGTCTATACTGACTCTCTACCTCCATTGTCTATACTGACTTACTACCTCCAATGTCTATACTGACTCACTACCTCCAATGTCAACACATGGTTCCTCAGGAACTACTGACTTACTATTGACATACTAGTTCCATTGTCAGTACTGACTTTCGAATGACACGTTCATACAAAATGTCTATAGGAAATTACATTAGTTGTCTACAGTTTGTCAGTAGTACTGTTGACAATGTCAGTAGTAAGTCAGTATAGATTCACTATTGACATTTCCTACAGGGGAGGTAGGAAGAAAACTTACCATAGTATTTGTGAACATTGAAAAATGGGATATAAGAAAGGGAAAAGGGATGGGATATAAAAAAAGGACTATAAGAAAAGTTTGGAGTTTCAATTAACTGACATAATTTCGCATATGCATTTATCTAATGAAGTGCGATATATATACCAGTTTCCAAGCTTTGCCTTCGTCTGCCACAACAACAACATCCTAATACACCTGAAGATCGGCTTTACCACCCGTGAAACGTAGTGTAATGGTTGGATGCGTGGGACTTCGGTAGACCCCTAATTTTTCAATGTATCTCTACAGGCCTAACAGCTCAACTCGAAAGAGAATTAATTCTGTTCGTTTTTGTGTTTATAGTTATTTGAAAAATTTAAATAATAGGGTTATGACTTTTTTACAACCTCATATCCCTGTGTTAGGTTAGGTTATAGGATGCGCAGCTGCTGTATATAGCAGCCACTCCACTCGGAGACCTTGTGGTCCATTGTGATCATCCTGGTTTGTAAATCCGGGTATTGTTGTTGGTGTTATTTCATGTTTGGTGGTTCTGTATGTGGTTCTGGGTGTGGGTGTGGTGATGATTGTTGATGATGTGGGTGTGGTGATGATTGTGGGTGTGTGTTGATTATAGATGATATGTATGTGGTGGTGATTGTGTGGGTGTGGGTATGATGATGAGCTTAGATAGTTATGGATTAGGTTATTGTTTGGCGATGGTGGTGATTGTTGGTGATGTGATGGCGTGTGGTTGTATACAGATGAGTACCGGTTTTGTTGCTGCTGGATAGGAGAGGAAATGGTAGGAGGGGAAGAGACGGGTCAAGGAGGTATAGGAGGAGGATGAGGGGAATAAAAGAAAAGAGAGCAAGAGAGGTATATTAGTTATTAAATAGACTAAAATGCAGTCAAGTTGATCTGCCCCATAGCCATTTAAGACCTCTGCAGTATGCAAGCAGGACTGATGGGTCGGAAGAAGAGAGGTGAGAGAGCGATTCAATCATGTGTGTGCCAAAGAGCCTATATCTCTTGGCCGCCAATCTGGGGCACTGACACAGTAGATGTTCAATCGTCTCCGTCTCCTCTGCATCTTCACACAGCCTGCAATAATCACTGCTATTGGTCTCCCATCTGCATGTCATGGATCTGATGTTGCAGTGGCCAGTAATGACCCCTACAACAACCCTGATCTCCGACTTGCATAGCGAGAGGAGGGAATCAGTTCTACGTGCCGAGATCTCCGGCCAGATTGACTTTGCTACCCGACAACCAGGAGCATCTTGCCAAATTCTTTTGGTTTTCTCAACGTAGAACCTTGTGAGTTTGTCAATGAAATGACAAAGCGGAGGTCGTACTCCAACTTCCATTTGCATGTCGGTTGATTGCGTACCCCGCCTTGCCAATTCATCCACAATCTCATTTCCCTCTACACCACAGTGACCAGGTACCCAACAAAGTCTTACTGGCAGTCTGCAGGTCTTCAAAACAGACCTACAGTCTCGAACGATCCTAGATTTAATAATGAAAGATCCTAGAGCTTTTAGCGCAGCCTGGCTATCTACATATATAGTAACCGCCCTGTCTGCTAAGTCTGTCCTTCCCACTAGTGCCTCTAAGGCCTTCAATACTGCAAAGACTTCTGCCTGGAAAACACTACAGTTGTCGTTAAGTTTGTAGGAGTACCTGAAGTTCAGTTCTTCGGAGTACACACCAGCACCCGTGCCGTCTTCCATCTTAGACCCGTCAGTGAAGATGGATAGGCTATCAGGTATTGGTCTGCACTGAACCCATTCTCCCCTATCGGGTATTAAGACGTCAGGTGTGTTGATGTCCAGAGACGGTGAAATATAGTCAGTCTCCACCCCTCTATCTCCAATCACTGTCTGACTACTAAACCGCCGCAGAACAGTTGCATGACCAGCCATTGAGCATCGCCACATGTCAAGTTCCCTAAGCCTCAAAGCACACCTGGAGGCCTGGAGCTGAACCAAAATGTCCAGAGGTTGAACATTTAAAACAGCATTCAGCGCCATTTGAGGTGTGCTTTTTATAGCTCCAGTAGTGAGAATTGACGCGGCACGTTGCACCTTGGTTAGCTTAGAAAGATTTGATTTTATACTAAGTGAGTGCCACCACACAAGACAACCATAGGTTAGCGTTCCCACGACAATTGGATCTTCGCTCCGGAACGACCCGGGAACATCCCGGCCAGAGATTGTCAACCCAGCGACAGCTGTATCAACCGGATGTTTTTTCCACAGGTGAGCAAAATATGCCGGCAACTTTGCTCGCCATCCTTCTAATTCGAGCCGGCATTGAGCAAACTCCCCCTCAGTTAGATGTAACGTATGCAGAAACTGGTGCCACCTGAGGAGGTGCTCAGGTCTCACCACACACCGCGACTGGTCACAACGCTACATTGCCAGCTGCTGTCAGCAGCCAACAACATCGAGCACGCCGTCCCCTGCACCTCAGAGCAATTCCAACCGCTCGCAGCAAACTGTTCAGCCTGTTCAATAGTTCTGTTCAGTATGCAGAGGTGTAATCTGGGAAAACATAACATCCGTTAAGTGCAATGGCTGCAAAAACTGGTGCCATATGAGGAGATGTACCACCTTGCGTACTCACAGGGACTGGAGTCCCAGGTTCATAGCCGCATGCTGCTCCAACATCCGTGCAGCAAGGACTAGCACTTCCGCTAGGTATTCATCCAGTACTGCGACTAGCACTCCGTCTAGTATTCCATCCAGCAGTGCCAGCTCTAGTGTCCAAACTAGTAGCGCATCTAGCTATTCAACTAGCTATTCTTCCAGTGCCACACTTCCATCCAGTGGCGCATCTACTAGTTATTCTACTAGTATTCGTTCCGGCTCCAATATTCCATCTAATGGTAGCCCTATTCCAGCTAGTTATTCTACTAGCAGTTCGTCCAGTACCACTATTCCATCTGTTGGTACATATACTAGTTTCCAATATAGTATTTCTGCTAGTGCTCCTGCTATTCCTTCCCGTGGTACTACAGCTAGCACTCCGACTAGTTTGTCATTCAGTAGTACCCCTACTAGTGTCCTCGCTAGTAGTGCGACTAGCATTCCGCCTAGTCATCCAGATCCAGTGAACCGCGCCAATCTCCATTCCAGACAACAGCAAAGCAGTGATCCTTCCATCCAACAGTCTCAGCAAAGGCACCCACAGCAGCAATTAGTGCAGGTTGGTGACTCGATGGCCTCATTCCAAATCATGCAGTTCAACTGCAATGGTTTAAGGAATAAGGTTATTGACATCACTAATTTCATGCACGACAATAACATCCTAATTGCTGCTCTCCAAGAGACGAAGTTGACCAGTAATTGTTCCCTCTCGTCCTCAGGGAATTATAACATCATCAGACGAGATAGGGAAAGGGATCATGGAGGTGGCCTCGCATTTATCATCCAGCGAGACGTCAGATATACTCTGACGCCGCCTCCTGTTCCCCCCCGTTTCGATCCTTTCCTTGAGGTCATGAGCATCTCAGTTCATTCCGATGATTCTGATATCGAGATCATCAATGTATACATTCCGCCCGTCAACAGCATTGGGGCAAGTTATCATCCTAGCATAACTCATCTGCTTCAAGGGGATAACCGAATTGTTCTTGGCGATTTCAATGCTCATCACGAGATATGGCACTCCCAGTTGCCGAACGATCCACGCGGTATTCTTATTGCGGACCAGATAGACGAATCCGACTTCGCATCCATCAATGAGGAATCCTCCACTAGAATTACAGCCAGATGCTCGAGTTCTCCGGACATTTCCATCGTTAGTCCCTCGCTCCTTCCTTTCGCATCTTGGCAAACAAAAGTCGCGCTAAATTCCGACCACATTCCAATCTTGGTCACAGTGGAGAAACCTAGCGATTTCGTTGAGCCCGACAAACGCACATTCGTGAACTACAACAAAGCCAACTGGCATGGCTTCACGAATTTCATTGACGACTCCTTACGTCACTTGCCGCCGCCCTCATGTGCCAGAAAGGGTGAGAGAATACTAAGAGAAGTAATCCTCAAGGCGGCAAAGCGCTTTATTCCAGCGGGCAGAATTCCTCTCATGAGACCAAATTATCCATCCAGGGCATCCCGTTTGGCACAACAGCGCGATCAAATACGTGTCGATGACCCAGCTGACGAAAGAATTGGGCAATTGAACGCCGAAATTGAGAACCTGGTTCTCGAACACAGGCGTTCCAAGTGGATTCAACATCTCGACCACTGCACAATTAATTCCAAGCAACTTTGGTCCACAATTAAGAATCTATCTGGTTCCAACAAGGATAGAAATCTCCCTGCTATAGCCTTCAATAACATTACATATTCCGATGCCAAAAAGTGTGCAACACAGTTCTGCCGCCAATTCATTGAGCATCCATCTTCGCAGAGCAGGTCCAGGCGAGCCGTTTTCCGGAGATGCAAGTCACTAAAGCGTGATTTGCAGCCCATCTCCTTCACATCCAGTGAAGTCGAGAGAATTATCTCCAAATCCAAACCATCTAAAGCCCTTGGGCCAGACGGCATATCCATGGTAATGTTAAAGAAGTTGGGAGCAGTAGGTTTGAGCTACTTGACAAAGGTCCTGGAACTATCAATTTCCCAATTGGTAATTCCAGACGTTTGGAAAGTGGCTCGTATAATTCCTATTCTAAAGCCAGACAAATCCGCTACAAATGGGGAATCCTACCGCCCGATCTCCATGCTTTCACCAGTAGCAAAGGTTTTAGAGTCCCTATTGCTCCCATCCCTGAAACAGCATTTCCACCTTGCCTCCCACCAACATGGTTTCAGGGAAGCTCATAGCACAACCACGGCTTTGCAAGAGATAACCACAAAGATTGCGAACGGCCTAAATCAGCTACGACCACCCAAACGGACCATTGTGGCAGCGCTTGACTTGTCCAAGGCGTTTGACACGGTCGACCATTCCATGCTGATTTCTGACGTCATGAATTCCACCCTTCCCAATGACGCCAAGCGTTGGATTGCCAATTACCTTAATGGTAGGCAAGCCTTCGTTGAATTCCGAGGCCAAAAATCCAAATTCCGCAAGATTAAAATGGGAGTACCCCAAGGTGGAGTACTATCCCCCATTTTATTCAACATCTATCTTGCTAATCTCCCTCCTCCGCCAGCGGATATTTCGGTGGTGTCGTATGCTGATGACTGCACCATAATTTCATCCGGTGTTGACATCGACGACGTAAGTGCTAGAATTTCCAACTACCTAGCCACCATCACAAATTTCTTCCGGGAGCGCAATCTTCAGCTATCCCCTACAAAGTCCTCAGTGTCCTTATTCACTTCCTGGACGAAGGAAGTTAACAACCAGCTTGATGTATTTGTCGAAGGCAGACGTATCCCCACTGTTCATAGTCCAAAGATCCTTGGGGTAGTTTTCGACAATCTTCTCCACTTCTCTTCGCACGCCACCTACATCAACCAGAAAGTGAAATCCAGGAACAAAGTCCTTAAAGCTTTAGCTGGCACCTCCTGGGGCAGAGATAAGGAGACATTGATAACGACCTATAAGGCCATCGGTCGGTCTGTCTTCAATTATGCTGCCCCGGTTTGGACTTCCTTCCTGAGTGACACCCAATGGAGAATCCTGCAGACGACGCAAAATAATGCTCTCCGAATTGCTACGGGTTGCGTCCAGATGTCACAGGTGGATCATCTTCATGAGGAGACCAGGATGCTGTCAGTCAGGCAACATAATGTGTTGCTGACTAGACAGTTCCTGCTGGCTAGTCATCAGCCGAGTCACCCCAACCATCACGTAGTGATGGAAGATCCACCACCTAGACGCATCCGTAAGGACTTCAGGTGTTACCGTGATGACATCCAAGACGTCATTCCATCGGACGTCAACCGATTGTCTTACACGGACTCCCTGAACATTGTGCACCAACGGGCGGTCTCCGAAGCCATAAGTGTGTACAAAAACAATAAAGTCCTAAATCAACATCCTCCAGCAATTTCGGATAGTGAGAGGCTTCTTCCAAGGCAAACTCGTTCCATACTGGCACAACTTAGGTCTGGTTACAGTAGCATTCTCAATTCCTACAGAGAACGCATTGTTCCCGGTACCATAAACAGGTGCCCCTCCTGCCATCAAAGCCCTCACGATACTTCACATCTATTCAACTGTCCGTCCGCCCCCACAAATCTAACCCCTGTTGATTTGTGGTCACATCCAATTGAAGTAGCACAATTCCTTCAATTGCCAACATCAAATCCTGTTCACACAACTAATTAATAATATATTCCATTTTCTTTTCTTGTTCCATTTTTCCTTTATAATTTTCAGGAAAGAGCTTCCGAATACAACCGAACTGTTACAACAACAACAACCATAGGTTAGGATGGGACAAACCACAGTCTTATACAACCAGTATATAATATGTGGTTTTAAACCCCAGCTCTTACCTATGGTGTTCTTACAGGAATATAGTGCGATTAACCCTCTTTTAGCTCTCTCCTCGGTGTTCCTTTTCCATAGGAGCCTATGGTCTAGTACCACACCAAGGTACTTAGCTTCAGTGGAGAGGCTTAATTGCACACCATTCAGAGTTGGTGGAACAAACTCAGCAGTATTCCTCTTCCTGGTGAATAGTACCAGCTCTGTCTTCGCTGGATTCACACCAAGTCCATTTTGGTGGGCCCAGTGTGAGAGCTTTCCTAGAGCACCCTGCATAAGTTCGGACAGCGTTGGTAGAAATTTCCCGCTGATTAGGATGACTACGCCATCAGCGTAGGCAACTACTTTGGTTTTCAACCTGTCAAATTCTAAAAGTATCCCGTTCAGTACCAGAAGCCACAACAAGGGTGATAAAACTCCTCCCTGTGGTGTGCCCCTGGTGACCGACTTCTTAATAGAACTCTCTCCTATATTTGAATTGATAATTCTACTTTCGAGCATTCTATCTATCCAATTGACTAGAATTGAGGGGACACCTAGTGATTCTAGAGCCGAGTGAATGGATTCGAGTTTCACATTGTTAAACGCACCTTCTATGTCTAAGAAGGCAGCTAAAGTGAAGCTCCAGTCATTCATGTTCTTCTCTATATAACCCACGACCCACAGTGTCACGACCGTGGCCAAAAATGGTAAAAACTAAATACTTCGTTGAACAAATTTATTGATGGGAAGTGATAGAAAACATATTAATTAAGAAGAATCTGAATTTTGGTACTGATACGTGAAGTAGTTTTTGCTATATGAGGATTTAAATCCGACAATTTTAGTTAATACGTATTTTTGTGTGTTTTTTTCTAAAATTAATAAATTATATTATGCGTTAATATTTAAAAGTAACGGTCGCTGCAAAAATTGTTCCTAAGTTCTCTTGGGATGTAATAAACTTGGCTACACCTTTGTTTGGATGTAAATATTAATCATATGGTGTTTACATTTACCCAAACATGTATTACTAAGTTTATTAATTTTCTGAAGCAAATTTTAAATTGAGTGGAGTGGGAAAAAAATTGTATAAAGTGTATATCGATATTTTTTGCTGTATGAGTAGTAAAAAGTGAGTACTTCAAATATATAAAGGTCACAGCTGCAGAGGTTTGCAGACGAATGTGTCACTTCTCTTTTTCAGCGACCACCTCACTGAGAGGATACCCCCTTTTTTAACAAATCGTTTTGCGGTGTTGGCTATAGCCCGAAAATGAATGAACAGATCATCATATATTTTTGTTAAGTACCTAATAGTCTTGCTTTAAAACGAGAGAATTTTTAAAAATATAAATTTTTAAAAAAATTGTGAACAGCGAAAATCAAAATTCGATTTTTTACAAAAAATTTACCGTTTTTTGACCACTAATCGGTAAAAAAATTTTTTAAAGGAAATTTCTCATATATAAAGACAAGAGTTTGATATATTCAATATGCTCACAAACAATACGAAGACTAAACACCAAATTTCAGTCATATCGGGTGGATATTGAGGCCACAACACTCAAAACACCGAAAATGAGGAGGCACGGTTCTATGGGGGCTATAGGAAGACGAGGACCTATACCGACATATTTCTGGTGGAAGGTTATAAGTCCCCCAACGGAGACTTAATACCAATTTTCAGCCATTTCGGTGTGATAATCAGGCTAAAACCTCCAAAATACCAAAAATTGGGAGGTACCGTCCTATGGGGGCTATATGAAGGCGTGGACCTATGCAGACAAATTTAATGGTGAAGGTATAATGCCCCCTGCGAAGACTAAATACCAAATTTCAGCAATTTCGGTGCAATAATGAGGCTAAAATCTTCAAAATACGGATAATCGGGAGGTACCGTTATATGGGAGCTATATCAAAACGTGGACCTAAGCCCACAATTCTCTGTTGGAATGTTTGATACCTCTGCCGAAGACTAACCACAAAATTTGAATACTTTCGGTTGGTCATTGTGTCTTAAACATTCAAAATACCGAAAATCGGGAGGTACGGTTCTATGGGGGCTATATCAAAACGTGGACCGACCAACCCAAATTTTTGTCCTGAAGATTGTAAGTCAATAATAGGTACGTGTACCAAAATTGATGCACCTACGACAACTCCTTCTATTTTTGGCCACAGTTAATATGAACTCGCGACATAGTGCGACCTCGTGTAACGCTGTGTCAGTCGATTTCCCTTTTACGTAAGCATGTTGCGAATTGCTAACAAGGTCATTAATTATATATGATCTAATTTCCAAATCTAGTAGCCTTTCTAAAGTTTTAAGTAGAAAAGAGGAAAGACTTATCGGCCTATAGTCTGTTGGCAAGGTGTGACTAGGTTTCACAGCCTTGGGAATGTAGGTCACAGTCACCTCCTTTCATAGCGCCGGTATATACGACAGCAGAATGCAAGCCCTAAAAATCTTCCTTAGCATTGATATCAACACTCGAGGCGCATTATGAAGCATCGCAGGGATGATACCATCGGGCCCAGGGGATTTATAGGGTTGAAAAGTACTGATCGCCCATGAGATTCTAGGATTACTTATTACACCGTCGACAAGGTCACACTCTGCTGTGGTGTAGCTTCCGCTCGCATCTTCGCTAGGTCGACACGTGCTAGCATCTTGACAGCCAGGAAAGTGCGTACTTGCCAACAGGTTTATAGTCTCAAGAGCTGAGTTAGTCCAGGTGCCCTCATTCCGCTTAATGCTCCCAATGGTTTTCGGGTCCTTTGAGATCACCTTGCGAAATCTTGCCGCTGCACTAACTCCCTCTATGGCCTCACTAAAACTAATCCAGGAGTCCCTTTTGGCCTTCCTAACCTCACTTTTGTACTTATTAAAGGATTCTCTATAGAGATCCCAATCAGTACTGAGTTTGGTCCTACTAGCTTTGTTATATGCCCTCCTACTGGTTTTCCTTAGATCGGCTAGGTCCTTGTTCCACCAGACGGGCTGAGCTTTCTTTCCGGGATACGTTAATGGGCAAGACATCTCATAGCATTCCCTCAGAACCTTTGTGAGATTTCCCACCTGAATATCAATTTCCCCTACTGTGCGAGGTTCTGGAACACAGCCTGGAAGTTGCAAGAGAATGGTTGGTTTTTCTTGGATTTCTATGAGGCGGTTGCCACTTACTTCTATAAGAGACATGAAAGTGTATCGCTCTGTGATCCGAAAAGGAGCACTCCTCCGATACTCTCCAGTCAGTTATAGAAGTATCTACCATATTTGTAAGGGTTAGGTCTATCACCTCCTCCCTTACCCTATTATGGAAAGTGGCAGTATTTCCCCTATTACATACTCGCAGATTATTAGTTAAAATAAAATCGAATACGGACTCACCCCTTGAATTTGTATCGCTGCTACCCCAGTGGAAGTGATGAGCATTTGCGTCACAGCCCATTATCAAGTTTACATTGTTCATCGTCTCCTCCACTAGCTTCCGCAACAGTCTACAGGGTGGGTCGGGTGCCTCATACGGCATATAGATCGAGGCTAGCACCAAGGCTCTTCCAGTGCCAACTTCTAGCCTCACTACAGTCGTATCACCATCACTGTAATTGTAGAGTTGAATAAGGTTTAAACTTTTCTTGGCTACAATACAGGTTCTTACCTTCTCGCCGTTGGATGTAGAGAATAAAGAGTAGCGCCCATCGTTTAGCCCAGAAACCCTATTCTTGTAAAGATAGGGCTCCTGGACCAAGACAATGTCTACTTCGGTTTTTGTGAGGGAGATGAGAAGTTCAGCAGCCGCAGCTCTTCACTGATGCAGGTTGATCTGCATCACGCGGAGCCCTCTTGATCCGGAGGTGGCACCCAAGCTGTGGCTGACGCTCTGCGTGGTATTTCGCTAGTAGGCACCGCGGCTAGCTTGCAACCTTCCCAGAGTGCGCCCGAGCCATCAACCGTTCGGATGAGATAATCTTTCGATTTCTCATCTTGACAGCTGATGACTTTAACTCCTCTGATAAAAGTTGCCTTGCCAAAGCCCGTCATACTGGCGTTTGCCTCGTCAGAGATTATGGCCTTCCTCAGTAGACGTTCAACCAGCAACCATTGATCCTCACTGATCCTTCCTTCAGGATCGGCCATATCAATGATTGGTACTTGAAGATCCACTGAGGCCAGCTTTTTCGGGATCCTCGCTAGTTTCGATGGCCCCCCGGCAGATGACTGCTGGGGCGCCGAACTGGAGTTACCTTTGCAGGTCTTCTCCTGTTCAACCCCAGTTGCCGTCTGCTGAGCGGCCACCTTAGCGAATGTGGGAGGATGGATGCTCTGATGTCGGTCCAACATCCTCTTGGCTGTTGGCTGTGGATCCTCCGAAGACCTGACCCGCTTTACGCATGACTGCTGCGGAGAGGTCTTTGGTCTACCTAGGCTTATCGGTACCGACCGATGAAGCATCCCCTAGAGGAGTTGGACCTGCTGTAGTAAGGTTCGAGACCCCTCCTTGGACCGAGGAAGGCGCCTCCTGGGATGTCCGAGATGGGATCACCGTGACGTCCATCTCTTCGTCCGACATGAGGCAGTCGTCTTCCCAGTTCCAAGGGGGCTGGGGCTCTCCTGACTCAGTCTGCAAGTCTCTCTATGCTCTAGGAGATCAAGCAATTCCCTGCTTTAGTTTAAAATGTCTTGACTGACTTGGTCCATCGTCAAGGTCGTCGGGGTCACGTCCTCACCCAGGGATTCATGAGGTTCTAGAGTCGCACTTGGTGCGGCATTGTCCGTGGTGTTAGCTGGGGTCGATATCGAGGGGAAGTTGGTTTGGGTTGTTGTGGATTTATTAATTTTGTTGTCATTCATAAGGGAAACGTTTAATGGGGGATTTGAGGACAGGTCATGGCATAGCCCTCCCTTACCATGACTAGGGCGCTAGCTACTCGCTGAGGTGCCCAGGTATCACGCGAGGCTCCGTTCAAATACAGTTGGTACCCTAACTGCAAACCATGAGAACACCGATGGGCACGAGGTCGCTTAACACCCCGGTGTTAGGGGATCTCTTTTGAGGCAAGAGATCAGAGCCTGGAATAACCTTTGGTCGTTCACAACTTCCTATTTCACAGGCAGTATGCTTGAGGTATATAAACTATATACCTAAGGCATATTGTTTGGTCAAGAGAAGAGTTGCAAACTTAAGCTCCTACATCGCTTCAAGATTGTTATTCCCCGGTAGGGGATGCTGTGTTTGTGTGGGACTATTTTCAATATTTAAATGGAATAAAAATTATTTTAGTCATTAATAGGCAAAATGACATTTATTCGTGCAACAGGAAAAAAATTTGGTGCAACATTTTTTTTTTCATTTCATAGGATTTTCCAATTTTTTTTTTTCAAAGTGGTTTGTGCGTGATCTTTTTTAATAATTAAATGGAATGAACGTTGTTATTTTTGGCATTAATAGGCAAATTCACTCTCGCTACAGGAAATCATTTTTGAGAAAAAAGGTCAAAAAGTCATAACCCTAGTAAATAAACGACACATTAACATAGTTGCCAATATTGGTACAGACTGCAATAGTTGCATTTTTAGGAGCAAAAAGCAGTGTTATATATCAAAATATTTCGATTTAACATTTGATTTAAAACAAATCCAAGTTTTGAGTTGATTTAATTTTGTATGGTAAATCAGGGTGGATTAAGCACTTAAATCGAGATAATGCCCTTAATCATCGTATAAGGTTATAGTCTAAACGGGCCATTAACTGTTGTAAATTCATTTTTTGCTCAAAAATAACTTTATTGCATTTACGCATATGTATTAGGTGTGTCTTTTTGCGTGATAATTTGTATTAATTATTACAAAATGTTACTAAATGCTGTCTTTTTACACAAAATTTCAGTAAAAGATAGCGAAGTGAGAGAACAGTTTTGACAGTTGTTTGCTGAGAAATTGCTAAAAGTTGCTGAAAGAATTTTTCCTAGCAACATTTAGCAAGTTCAATCAGCTGTTTTTTAATCATCTGCTAATGGTCAGCTGCTCAATGTTTATCTGATTTTTGTGGAAAAATACAATAAATATTACTATTCGGCTAAATTTATTTATTATTTTATTAATATATTAATTATTTTTTATTTATTTTGCTTAAAATTGAAGAACTTTTTCATTGCTTTGGTGTTAGTTTTTCTTACATACATTGGCGCCAATGTTTTTGTTTTGGTAATCAACTGTTATCTTGCTAAAGTTTACTAAATGCTGTCATTTTACTTTTTCTCTATTTTCGTATCAATGAGTAAAATCTCTCTTACTCTCTGAAAAGAAGTTACTGAATAATTATTACTGAAAAAGTAAAAAGACACAACTAATATAAAAAATTTGCATCAAATTCAATTGCAACTGAGTTCTTCCTCCGATGTCTTTCCATCACCAGTTCATATTTCGACTTGGACTCCAACTCCACACCATTAATAACGTGTGTCTTATTTTATAACGGTTAGAAACTTCCGTTTGCATTTTTATTTTATAACAACAAATGTTTGTAGGGATCTATAAACGGGCTTGCTTGTAATGATCTCTGAGCAAAGGTAGATTAAGTTTAAAGCGCTCGGCACATACGATGCGTTGACCGTCGCGGTACAACAACCACATGAAAAAAGTGTAAGTGGTGCCAAGCTTTTTGAAAAACAACAATGTGGCTGACGCGTTAAAGCCCTCGGCACATACGGCGCGTTGAGCGTTGTGTTACAACAACCACATGAAAACTTCAAGAACAAACTTGGCATCACTTACACATTTTTCATGTGGTTGTTATTTTCAACGCGCAACGCGTCGCACAACGTATCGTATGTGCCGGGGCCATAAGCGCTCGGCACATACGATTCGTTGAGCGTCGCGGTACAACAACCACATGAAAAAGTGTAAGTGATGCCAAGTTTTTTTGAAAAACAACAATGTGGCTGACGCATTAAAGTTAAACATAATTTAACTTTTTTGGGACAACGGATGTCCCAACGTGTCACTAAACGGACCGTATGTGCCGAGTGCTATAAAGTTAAACATAATTTAACTTTTTTGGGACAACGGGTGTCCCAACGTGTCACTAAACGGACCGTATGTGCCGAGGGCTTAAGGATGTGATGCCAAAATCACCATATCTCCATATGCACATACACTTAAGCCAAATGGTTGTTTACTCTAGTCTGGAATCTGCGTGTCCCAACGTGTCACTAAACGGACCGTATGTGCCGAGCGCTTTAGTGACACGTTGGGACACGTGTTGTCCCAAAACAGTTAAATTATGTTTATCTTTAATGCGTCAGCCATATTGTTGATTTTCAAAATACTTGGCTTCACTTACACTTTTTTCATGTGGTTGTTGTAACGCAACGCTCAACGCACCGTATGTGCCGAGCGCTTTACGTCCTTGAATCCGTTTGTCCTAATTTGGTTGAGTTCCTGTGTAATGTTTGCCGAACCACGATGGAAGCAGTTGTTAATTGACTTTGTACACTCCAAGACACTTTTTGTCTGGTCAGTGAGAGTTCATCAAGTCCCACTAAATGAGAGAGTCGAGCTCTTTCTCCACCCTGTTGAAGACTTCCCATGTCTTCACTTCCAAAGTCTCATTTAGTTTTCTAATGACCTTGAGCATGCCTTCCACCTTCCATCGAGTTTGCAGCCATAACCCATTTTGATGAGGTGGGGATATCGTCCTATCTCACCCGCTTCAATTTTCCACGATCCTAAGGACTTGCTATACTGCTGACTAACTTCTCGAGGAGGTCTACTTTGAACTTACTTCTAATTATTTATATTAGTCCACGCTCTTCTTCTCCATGGCTTCTTGGTGGCCTTAGTGCAGCGTCGCCCAAGAATTTCCATAATGGGCACTTTACACTGTATGTTTTTTACATATGAGTTGTCACTTCTCCAATACAAAATGTATATGCAAAGTGACAACCCATATGTAAAAAACATACCGTGTAAAGTACCCATTAATGTTTTAGTATGTGTGTATGTATGAGTGAAGAAAACAACAACCACATGATGTTTATTGTTTGTTTTCATTCACTTACACTGTAAGTGAGAGAGAAGCAAATGCAAAAACAACTCAGTGGGCGCCCTCATTACTGTCTTTGCAAAGAAGCCCGTCAGTCCGGGCTTTATTTTTGAAGTCTCGAGTAGTTCCAGAAAGCTCACCCTTTTCATGTCCGAGGCCATTATGTCGCCCTCTGTCAAAGCCATGGCACAATAATTCAGGTCATGGCACAATAATACAGGTACAGCGGCAAAAACAGCTGGTTATCAAGGTAGTTGTCAAGATTCATTATTGTGAATAAAAACACATACAAAATGTAAACAAGCAACTCAGAATAATACATTATTGTGACCAAATTTGCGATGATTAACTCTAGCTCCTTTGTTTCTCTGCTAGACAATTTTGCCCGAGTAGAAACTATCACAATATGCCTGTTCCAGAACCTGCAAGAATCTACGATAACAAATGCTCTGTTCCAGAACCTACAAGAAGCTAATACTTTTACTACGATAACAATTTTTCCTTTATGTTATCGAACAAAATAGTAAAAGTTAGTAGATTCTTGCAGTACTGGAACAGACTAAAATTTTCCTATATGTTATCGAAATAAATAGTCAAAATTAGTAGATTTTTGCAGTTCTGGAACATACCACATATTTGGACACGTTGATTTTGACATTTCTGATTGCAACTTATGTTGTAATAGAAATGTTGGGTTATTTGACATTTTCTTACCTTGTGAAAACTGATTTAAGTCTTATTAGTCCAGATATATTGCTGTGGCGGAATATCTGGAGAGTCTCAATAACATAATAATCTGCAAAAAACGACTAAATATAGAACGCTTTTTGATGATTTTCCATATTTAATTGACGATTTTCGTCAAAAAACTCTTGCATATTTAGCATATTTTTTGCATATTTTTTCCTTTTTTTTTTTTTGCATGTTTTTGATATGACCCCAAATATCGAAAAATTGACTCTCAAAATGCCTGGATCCAAAATTTGAGTCCAATCGGATAAGAAATAAAATACATGCTAAAATCCCATGTCTACTCATAAATAAGTGCTCTGTTCCAGAACCTGCAAGAAGCTACTATTTTCTACTATTTTTTCCGATAACATAAAGGAAAAAACGTTATCGTAGTAGAGAATAGTAGCTGCAGGTTCTGGAACAGAGCAAAGGTTAACCCGTTTAACACCTTCTTCATGGTACAAACACACAGGTAGCCGCATCGGCAATTGTTGGTAACATAAGGTGTCAAAATTTGACATCAATTCAATGCAGTTGACACATTATGTTACCATCAGCTGGCATGATAATGCTACCTGTATTATTGTACCATGACCTTCTTATTCCGCCATGGTCAAAGCACACTATGGACAGTTTCATTTTTTGGTAGTTAATAGCTCTGTTCCTTTACGTGCAAGAATCTTCAAGTTTTACCACTTTTTACTCGAAAAGCGTTCCTTTACTTCAGACACTATACAATTCATATGGGAGCAGTTTACAACTTTTACTACTTTTGCCGGTTTTACCATTTTCTAAAGTAAAGGATTAGACCAAATGTAAACTTGAAAGTCGACTTTTAGAAAACCTTTATAAAATCGATTATCCGAAAATCGAGTTTTAAGTTTTAGACGAAAACCGAATAATTGAAAAACCGATTATTGCATTTCGCTGCATATCTCTAGTTGAGCCCCTGACCACTGCACCCTTTTCATTGGTAGTTTTGCGATGCTCTCAATTGTTTCCTCTACCATCTTGTGGACATCCTTTCTATTGGGGTAGTTATAAAATGTTTTTTTTTTTATTGTTTATTCGTTCGGATTGCACTCAGGGTCGCTCCCAGTCTCTGATGGTTAGTTTAACGATATTACTTTTATCATACAGAGCCTTTCTGCAATCAAGGATAGCTCGAGAGGTTATGTTCTATGACTTGAGAGCCTCAAGGGTTGCCTGACTATCAACATATATCGTGCCTTCTTGCATCTTGGATCCATCTGTGTATATTGCCAGATCATCCAGACGAGATTTACCTTCAGCCTAAAAGTCCCTGCTTGAAAAATTACGGAGAATGATTCAAACCTGAAGGAGGTGGGCATATAATCGTTTATGAGGTTCCTGTCATTTGATTCAAGCTATCGATTCAATTTAAGAGCTTTGCATGTCCGAAATGTGAAAACCACCGAAGATTAAAAGTCGTCCATGATCACGTTAAATAAGCCTGAGAGAGTTCGAATGCAACTCCGCCTAAAACTGCTGGCTGGAAGTCGGAAGTTTGTGTTAAGACCGGGTATGTGTGAAAAGCACAGACTACACCTTAAAATCTCCGCCACCTTTAACACCTGCTACGCTCGCCGCATTCAAAAGCATTCCTGGTTTTATACCATCCATTTCAAATCGGTTGGGATTTCTTCTCCAGATAGGACAGGATTCCTCATAGTAAGTCAGGCGAGTATTGGTTAGGGAATCTACAGCTGCTTTGACCGGATTTAATAAATCCAATGGATTTCAAATTTCAATTCCATTGCGTATACGTCAAATAAATCGTCATAAAGAAGGTTAACCCGGCAAAAAGCTCTAATGTGTACAGTGTTTAAGCCGGTTTGATACAATATTGTCGTCGGTCGGTCAATGTTATTAGTCACCAAATTTCTTCTGAAATAGTTCATTCAACTTTGCTCGTGTGTTTTTTGTTTTTAAATTCAAACCCATAATACCCAATAACCTACTGTTGACATTAAAAGTTGTGGATTAAAAACATACCTCCAAAACACAAGCGCATTAAACAAAAATACATACATTAAAAAATATGAACTATCCGGAAGAAAAACAATGTTGATCATAACAAACATACATAAATGGCATGCAAAGGTGTTAATGCTTGTTGAATATTAAAAAGTTATCGCTCGAAGCGACAGAATTAATTTGCATTCAATAACAAATTGGCTATTCTCATAAGAAATTAACATTTCATGTCGGAATAATAAATATAAAATATAATTTATGCTTTGAATGAAAGCGAAAATATGTAATCCATTTAATTGTTGACAATTTCCAAGTACTTTGCTCGCTCATGTCATACACTTTGCGATATGATTAAGTAAAATTTATATTGGGCGCCGGTCGTTATTTACTTTTTTCCTAACTATTAATTCAACCTAAAATATTCGATTATTTTGCGACAAATCAATGTTATTGAAATAAATTTAATGGCTATTTATTGTTTCCCATGTACGCAAATTTATTGCCAAGTTTTTGGAATTTTGTTTCACTGATAGTTTATCGCCCCTTAATCATATGTCTGAAGGAAATGTTATACTTTATTTCTTTGCAATAAATTCCCACCAAAACAATGCTGCAATTGTTGCTATGTCCCATATATGTGAGGATTTCCCAATTAACAATATTTATTTCATATTTAGTTAAACTATTTTTAATTTATTGAAAAATTTATAAAGGGTCATAAAGATTATTTTCCTTTTTTCACCAGAATGCACAAATCATTTATTGACGTAGACACTGGCATCGTGAATGGAAGAAATTACTGCATTGAAAAAAAATTGGGCAAAAGCATGGTGGAATAAGAAGGTGTTACATCAAATTATACCGAGCGTCAAATTTGGTCACAATAATGCATTGCTGTGAATTGCTTGTTTACATTTTGTATGAGATTGTATTCACAATAATGCATTTTGACAACTAGTATGATGATCAGCTGTTTTTGGCGCTACACCTTCTTATAGCTGGTTTACATTACGAAATCGAGTCGATTTCAAACTGTCAATTCCTTTGCGTATACGTCAAATGAAAACTCAAATGAAATCAATTCGATTTCGTTTGACGTTTGAGCAAAGCCCCGGTCCACACTAGCGGGAATTTCATTAAAAAATTTCATGAAATTAGGTGTTCTTAAATCGAATTCCCCACTACAACAATTTTATGATTTTACTCTATCTAGAGACGCATAATTTCATATCAAAATTTCAGTGAAATTACTGTAGTGTGGCCCGGGACAAAGGAATTGACAGTTTGAAATCGACTCGATTTCGTAATATAAACCAGCTATAATTCCACCAAAGTATATTTTGAACTCTCTTTACACTGGCATCTAAAACAAGTGTTTTTTGCAAATACGTAATTTATTTGCGAGATAATAATAGATTAATATCTTAAATGAAGCTTTTATTAAAGCTCGTTTGGTGTAAATGCGGCTTTATTTCCGCCATCCAGATTATTGCTGCCAAAAAACTTGGCATCGCTCAAGTCGAAAACACATCCAACATTTCTGTCACTAGGTATGTCAGGTTACTTTCCCAGCAAGAATTGTCCAGAAAAAGCTTTCTCAGAGAATAAGTAGTTTTTATTCTCTTTTGCAAGAAAGTTGTAAAAAGTAAACAGACACCTTCCCAGCAAGAACCAGCAAGCAATCGGCTGACTTGCCAAAACAGAACAATTTGTACGCCAATAAAGGAACCAAAGGAAGCAAGGTTGTTGTATTTTATTTAAAATAAAAAAGAAAATGACCCAAAAAAGGAATTTTTCCACCTTGCAACTTTGTTCTCCGAAAAAAAAAACAATACAATTAGGCTTGCTATTTCCACAATAAAATTGTTTTTAATTTTCACATACATAAATCACCGAATAATTAAAAACAGCTGATTGATTGTATTCAGGAAGAAGAAGAGTTGCTAGGGCTTGCTAGAAGAAATTTGTCCAGCAAGAATTTGCAATCTCTCAGAAACGAATTTTTTATACTTTTATCAGAAATTACACCTAACTTTACCAAAAGGTGGGTGTTTGTCAGCTCACATACTGGTCGCGTCCCTACAGGCGGATAAGGTGGTCATACTACTCTGCTCTTAAGCAGAGAAATCACTTATGCCCTGCTTTCAGGTGTAGTAGTGTATCACCTGCCTCTGGAAACTTTCGAGTTTCCCGTAGACAAAAAATGGGGTCATTCACTTAGAAAACAATGGAAGAAGTTATAAATGAATATAAAGTTACGGTGCAGGACCTAAATAACCCAGTACTGGCGGAGACGCGTGATCCTCCTGCGAGTCACACCTCGTCGTCATTAAGCGGTCGTGAGCAACAATCTCCCACAGAAATGGGTTAATTGAAAAAGCGGAAGATAAGAAAGGCAGCTTAAAGAGAGTTTAATCCGCACCCAATCATTAGGGACTGGGGGCGACCCAGACAGCAAAAGCGAAACAGACACAATCGTTGTGGAATTCTCTACTAAAGGGATGTCAACAAGATGGTAGATGAGGGAAGCGACAATATTTATTTATTCAATTCAATTTTTTTGTAAAGTTTACAACGAAAAGGAATCAGTTCGCCGGGGCTCAGCAACGTAAGATAAAGAAGGACCAGGCGCGGCACAATTAAAAATAGCATGATGCTCTTAAGGAGATCAAAAGCTCTCCACTCACTTTAACGGATCGGCAAAGACGATTAGATATCCCGAAAAATAGAAAAAGAGCTTCCCACATTCAAATGTGCCGAGTAAACCTCGTTAAACCAATGCGAGATTGTCCAATTATACTGGCAGAGAGCAACAAAGTGAGCTTGGACACGAAGGGGGTGAGCGACCACTAAATCATCTGAAAAGCCTGGTGACTCCTAAAAGAAATCACGGACCTTCCAGAAGAGGAAGATGGCCGGGATGATTGGAGCGGAGCCGCTATCAATTTTCCCAAGGGAAGCCAAAAGGCACTACAGGGACGAGCTGTGCTATGCGGTGATCGACACTAGTAGAGGTTTTGGCAGACTACCCAAAGATCATCAGGAAGTCATCGACAGTAAAAAATAAGCAGCAGTGATCTTAAGGGGCCATACTAATGTACCACTTAGGCCAGCAAGCGAACCTGGCCGCTCTCGGGAAGGTAATCAGCAGTATAGCAACTCTTTGGGATGGTGACAAACTGATGCTGGTGGGGAAGGAAAAAATACCTCACCTGACCAAAGCGGCGGTATACGTCAAGGGGTATGGCTGCAAACTCGAGACGGGGAGCATTCTCGTGGTCTTTGGCAAACAAAAAGAGACTTTGGAAGTCAAGATATGGGAAGTCTTTCTCAGGAAGGAGTAAGAATATTGCAATCTCTTTGTGGTGGGATTTGACGATCTCCACTTGCCAGTCTAACAGAGACAAAGAACAGGGCGTACCACATCTTTAATGCAGTTAGTTTTAAAATTGGAAGTGCAAGAATCGGAGAGGAGGATGATGCCCAACTAAACAGCAAGGTGGTTAAATCACCGAACAAGATGCAAGCGGGAGCCACCTTCAGTAACTCTTAAGAATCCCGTTTATCGGAGGATGACCTATGATTGAGGCCATCCAAATAAACCTCCATCGGAGTGTCGCGGAAACTGTAGCGCTGATGAAAATCTATAAAATTTATCCGGGAACATTGGCCTGTAAAGAACAAGGTCTCTGGACTAACCACGTAAATTATCAACTATTTTACTGTGGTTCGACTGAGAACCTGTAATATAGGCCACAAAATTATGGTTTCATTTCTCTCCAGAGTTGTCAACCTACCTAGCGTCACTATATTTGTCTGTAGTATCTGAGGAAAAAGATAAAGCAAAGTAGGTAGCGATGCTAATTCACACCACATTTCGGGGGGTAGTACTGACACTAAAACAATATGTTCAGAGAATCTAATAAATGAGGAACACGAGTGGAGGGTCTCAGAGGAACACTCCTTTCTTTGGATCAAATATTTGCCTAATGTGACCTTACCTTTACTCTACCAAAACAAAGCCCAATTTACATCTAACAGGTTTTATAAACATTCGCCATTTAAGTTGTCAATTCCGTAGAATAGCTGTCAAATAAATGACATATTTGTCATAAACACTGGTTTTATGTGCAAGTGTAAATTAGGTTTAAAAAACGATGGTAAGGGCTGGGAACATACGATCCGTTGAGTGTCCCGTTACAACAAACTTGGCACCACTTACAATTTTTTCATGTGGTTGTTGTTT
This sequence comes from Musca autumnalis, assembly GCF_047663935.1. Lineage (NCBI taxonomy): Eukaryota > Metazoa > Arthropoda > Insecta > Diptera > Muscidae > Musca > Musca autumnalis. The sequence continues at coordinate 184,259,907 of NW_027412088.1, forward strand.
TTGACGCGCGAAACGATACTCAACGGACAGAATGTACTTAGCCCAGTAGCGTCATTCTATTCTAAACAACGTTATTCTAACAGGCCTTAGCCGGATTTTGAGCATTATCAGGATTTATTTGCTAAATCCGGCCAAAATCTACCAGATTTCCCATACAAAAATATTTGTTTTAAATCCGGCATAAATCCTCTTATACAACTTTGTTTTTTGCAACATGTTGCTAGAAAATGCAAAAAGTTGCAAGCTGGCACAAGAAACAAGGTAGATCCATCTGTGAATTGCTATAACAGAAATAATTTTAAATGTCAAAATGTGTAAACAAAGCGAAAAAATAAATTTGCTTTGATATACAAAGTTGATTTTAATAAGCCAAGACTAATATTTACGATAATTCTTTATTTTTTCATTAGTCAGCATTAGTAGCATAATGTGCTAACATTTTCAATATTAAACAATAAATTTGTAATTTGGAGTATGTTTTTGAGATGAATTCAATTTACAACAACTTCTTATTACGTTTCAAATTCGATCAGATAGGCTGATGCACCTACCTTGGTAATTTTGCTATGAACAAAAATCAGCTGACTGCCACTTAAAACCTCCAAAAGGCATATCTAAATGCAATCAGATTTGTACTGGATTTATTAAATCTAGTCGAGGATTTATGGTTAGTCTAAATGAGCTATAAACAACGAACAAAAACAACAACAACATAAGTTCTAACCCTATGTTTACAAAAACATGACGTATTACCCCAAAAACACTGGTTTTAGGTGCCAGTTTAATTGTATGTTTGCATTAACTAAATCAAGTGAGTTACAATTGCCAATTCTATTGCGTATACGCCAAAAACCCAATCTGAAATCGTATTTTTGAATTGAATGGAATTGACAGTTGAAATCCCCTGGATTTCGAAAATGTACACGTGCTTCTTTATTTTTAAAAACAAATCATAGTATGTGTAATGGTGTGCGTGTGGATATATAGGTCAACATCAGCTGACTGTCATATTTAATGATCTCAAAGCTGACGTTCATTTACGTTACGTTAATTTATTTTTAGGATTTCTTGGAACGAAATGGCTTAAGATTTTTACTGGATTTTTAAAAAATGCAATAAATCTTGTTGCTTAGTCACTCAAAAATGTCATGCTTCATCGTTACAATGTCTAACGTCTACCTTCAATATTCCTTAAATCGCCCATCGACCTTCTACAAATAACAAACAAAATCAAACCCGGATATTATAATAAACGTTTATAAGACCAATACACTTCCTTAATATTTTTTATATTTATTACAAAGTTCTCAAAAACAATGTTCTTAAAAAAACTCTCAAAATCCACCAAGTGTCCACAACTCATTAATATGCAATTATCGTTCAGCGGTTTTCGCGATAAACGGCAACATTTGAAATGGAAAAGCAGAGGTTTAATATTGAAATTTATTACAAGTATTTAAAAATTGAATTGAAATGAATTAATTACCCCTTTTGGGGACTGAGAATTACAAACAAAAAAGGGTTTTACACGTGAATTGAATTGAACAATTTAGCCATATGGTTGATAATGAAGATTGCAATTTAAGCTCAAACAATATATAATACAAACGGCAATTAAATGTCGAGGAGACTTAATGTCGTCCGTAAAATGATAAACAAACATAACGACATCTGGAAAATGTGAATTTCGTATGAAAGGTGTTATGCCAAATACCTTGGTATGTACATCCATCATCACTACTGTCGGGCAAAGTCACGTAATTTGTTTAAACCAAAAATCGTGCTGATGTATATCTTAATATAAATCTGCATATCATCTGTGGAATCTTTATATTATATTTAACGTATTAAATTGTAATGAACGAAGCTTTGATTTGCCAATTAAATCAATTGTTTTAATGACAAGTGTTTCTGGTTTATGAATCATTGTTCGTTTGTTTTATTAAATTATATTTTAAAATGGGAAAGAAATAAAACCTGAAATTAAATTATGCCATCTTGTATTGTTTCTCACAAATTTTAATTAATGCAAATGTTAGCTAAAACACTATTTGTATTTGTACTAGCGTTTATTAATGTGCTCTATTGTAATTTATTTGACGTAAAGTACCAGAAAACTACTGTCAAATTCATCAAGGTGGTTGCATTAGGATAGTTAAAGTACATTTACATCTGGTAGATTTCAATTGTCACTTTCAATTGCGTATATGTCAAATAAATCCAAATCATACAGTACAAGTACATTTAAGTTTTGTTCCTTTACTTTTTTAATGGTAAGAGTGGTAAAAGAAAAAAATGTCAAAATTGCTCAAAATTGCTCTCTCATGAACATTTTTACCAGAAAAGTAAAGGAACGAAAAATGGTAGATCTGGCAGCAATGTCAAAAAGAAACATAAAAAAATCAATTTTTGTCTTTTATTTCACAGGTTTTAATTTAGTTTTGTTAGCGTTCGACTTTTTCTTCTGTTTTTCGTCCATTTTCTTCTTCATTGCAAAATAATCGTCAAACAAAAGTCAAAAAATCAATTCTGCCATTTTTACCTGCAGAAATTTGTCTGGTAGCCTGTGGTAGAAGAGAAAGCCATTTTCGCTCTCTCTTCTCTCTCACTCTCTTAAAAATTGCTTCCAGTTTTGCCACTTTTCGGGGTTAAGGAACGCTTTGCAGGTTAAAAATGGCAACAAATGGTAAAAATGGTAACCTCAGGTAAGTAAAGGAACACAGCTTTAATTTGACGTATACGCCATGGGATTGACAACTTAAATCCACCGGATTTTGTAAATGTAAACGTAAACGATTTCTTAGTTGAATCGTGCTGTCAGCTTGCAAATATTTAGTTCTGGTGTTTTTTTTTTTTGGGAAAGCCGAAAAGTGGGCATCATTTTCATTAACATGAGAATACTGGATGCTTAAAGAGTTCAGGTTTTCACTAGAAAAATCATCATTTCAAAAACTGAAAAGCCAATTGATAATTCCCTTCGCCGGGATGAAATCATGATATTGGTAGCGATCAGTAAATTTTGCAGGCTGTCAGTGCGTTTTGTAAACATTACATACGGCGCGTTGAGCGTCGCGCTACAACAACCACATGAAAACTTCAAGAACAAACTTGGCATCACTTACACATTTTTCATGTGGTTGTTGTTTCCAACGCGCAACGCGTCGCACAGCGGACCGTATGTATTTGGCCCATTACTCTCAAAGGTAATGATGAAGTTATTGGATTTATTAAATACAGTGGATTTAAATTGTCAATCCCTTGGCCTATACGTCAAATAAATCATCATAAAGAACGTTGACCCGATAAAAAGTTATAATGTAAACATAACGTTACGCTGGTATAAACCCTTACCCTGCGTTTACACATGACAGGACAGTTGACTTCATGTATTGATTGTCAAAATCCCAAAACTTGCCTGTGTGACGTAGGCGTCCCGACAACTGCAAAAACAGTTGTAAAATTATGAATGAAAATCGTCGATTTCTTTTTGTTTTCCGTTCACATATTTTGCTTATGTTCAAGTTCCTTTGTTTTCAACACATTTCAATTATTATCTCACACATTTTTACAAAAAATGTCAAAAATATGTTAACCCTGTCTGAATGTACGTATGTGTTAGTAAAGTTGTATTTGAAAACATTATCTGGTGTAAACGCCTAGTTATTTAAACTGGCACGGAAAATAGGTGTTTTATGCAAATTCGTAATTTGTTTGACAGATTTCCAATGGAATTGACAACTGAAATAAGAGGTTTTATTTAAATCCGTTCAGTGTAAATGTGGCTTAAAAATGAATGAAAATGACACAGCGGTCCATCTAAGCCACATTTACATCAAACAGGTAACACCATAAATTTGACCGCCCTGGTAGTACTTTGGACGTGTGAGCCTTGTATTAGGTGTCAAAGTATCAAAGTCTCTGGTAACATCAACAATCATAATGCACTTTTAATAAATTGGCGAGCGACGAAGATGAATCGCTATAAATAATTCATAGACTAAACTCGAATGTTTTGCTTTTTCATTGTTTAATGATTAGAATATGTGTTTTGATTAAACATGCATTAAATAAGTATATGGCTGAATTTTGATGCGGTCATGAATGACTGTGGGGCTTATAAATATTTATGAACAAATTAATGAATGTGTGTCTAGAGATCCCTTCATAACCAGTATTGCTTTTAAAGCAAAAAAGCTATCAATTAAGAAATAGAATCATCTACTAAGAAAGTAAAAAAAGTAATTGAATAATTAATATTTTATTGAAAAAGTGAAAACAAGTTTTTGCAAGTAAAGACAAGTACACACTGACCAACAAAACTGATAGTCATCGAGGTCGATTTCGTTAATATCAAAGTCTAGCTTAAGCGGTGTTTACACTATCTATCAATGTCACATGAGATGTCAAATTTGCTTCCTGCGTTTGTTATACACGTAGTGTCACCACTATGAAAATTTTCATCTATCAAAATGATGTGGCAACTCATATGTAAATTTTTCATTTAGGGAGCGCTCTATTCGGCTATGTATTTTTGTATGCAGTTGAGAAATAAATTGTTGGAAGAAAACAATTTTACCAAAAAATGAAGCAAATAGGTAGAGAAAATAAATAATAAATCCAGTGCAAATCTCATTGCATTTATATGCCATTTAGATATGACACTATTAGCCGGATTTTGCGCATTATCAGGTTTTATTTGCTAAATCCAGCCAAAATCTACCAGATTTCCCATACAAAAATAAATCCTCCTATTGAGTGGATTTGTTTTAAATCTGGCATAAAACCTCGTATACAACTCTGTTTTTCGCAACATGTTGCTAGAAAATACAAAAAGTTGCAAGCTGCCACAAGAAACAAGGTAGATGCATCGGTGAATTGCTACACTAAAAATAATTTAAAATGTAAAAATTTTTAAACAAGGCGGAACAATTAAATTTGTTTTGATGTACAAAGTTGATTTTAATCAACCAAGACTAATATTTACGATGTCTAAACGATAAAATAATTCTTTTATTTATTTTAGATGGGCAAACTGCGATAAAATAATTCTTTATTTGATCTTTAGTTAGCATTAGTAGCATAATGTGCTAATATTTTGTGTATTAAACAATACATTTGTAATTTGACGTATGTTTTTTGAGACGAATTCAATTTACAAAATATTCTTTTGACGTTTTACATTCGTTCAGATGGGCTGATGCATCTACCTTGGTAATTGTGCTATGAACAAAAATCAGCTGACTGCCATTTAAATCCTCCAAAATGTATATCTAAATGCAATGAGATTTGTACTGGATTTATTAAATCCAGTCGAGGATTTATGGCTAGTCTAAATGAGCTATTAGATATACATTTTGGAGGATTTAAATGGTAGTCAGCTGATTTTTGTTCATAGCACAATTACCAAGGTAGATGCATCAGCCCATCTAATCGAATTTAAAACATCAAAAGAATTTTTTGTAAATTGAATTCGTCCCAAAAAACATACGTCAAATTACAAATTTATTGTTATAGAATTATTCTATCGCGGTTTGCTCATCTAAAATAAATAAACGAATTATTTTATCGTTAAGGCATCGTAAATATTAGTCTTGGTTGATTAAAATCAACGTTGTACATCAAAACAAATTTAATTTTCAGCCTTGTTTGAAAATTTTTACATTTTAAATTATTATTATTTTTTATTATTATTATTATAATTATTATTATTATTATTATTTAGTTGAGACATTCACCAATGCATCTACCTTGTTTCTTGTGCCAGCTTGCAACTTTTTGTATTTTCTAGCAACATGTTGCAAAAAACAGAGTTGTATACGAGGATTTTTGCCAGATTTAAAACAAATCCACTCAATACGAGGATTTATTTTTGTATGGGAAATCTGGTAGATTTTGGCTGGATTTAGCAAATAAAACCTGATAATGTGCTAAATCCGGCTAATGAAGTCATACGAGTATCTAAATGGGCTATTACTGATCAAGATTGTTATCGAACAGCATTTTGTAAAAGTTTGTCCAAATTTTTGGGTTATCGAACAGACCTATTATAATAATGAATTGTGCAACATTTAAGAAATGGTACTCAAAGAGTTTCAACATGAAACTGTCACTTTTTATCCACCGCTTTCTTCTGAATGCATTTTACACTTGCCTAAAAAAGGGAGTTTTGGTCTGTCATTTATTGGACAGATATTCTATGGAATTGACAACTTAAATGACGCTTTTTTTTATAAAACATGTTAGATGTAAAGACGCTTAGGAAATGGCTGGCTGTAGCTGACTTTCTAAATAAACCTTAATGGAACACTTTTATTTTGACACTCACATCTCAGATTATTCGATTGAATTTATTCATAATTCAAATATTGTTATTTCCTGTATTTTAGCTTTTTTAATGTTGATTTTATTTATATTTGCAAATTCATCAGTCATAATTTGCATTTTTCCGACCACTCTACCAAACATTGCACAAAAACGGTCATTTATAAAACGTGTATACAAAATAAAACAAGTTTTGAAACAGGTCGATAAACGTGTTAAAGAAATACAAAATTGATATTTTATACTATGTTTACATTTACGAATTCCACTCGATTTCATCTGTCAATTCCTTTGCGTATACGTCAAATGAAAACTCATCTGAAATCGATTGGATTTCATTTGACGTTTGAGCAATGGAATTGACAGTTGAAATGGAGTGGATTTCGTAAATGTAAACATAGTATTAATTTCATGATATAAAGCGGGGTACACACGATCAGTTTTGACTGTCGATTTTTCGGAAATATCGATAAATGTCAAACTGTCCAGCAACCACAAAATATTTTGTGGTTGCCTGATGACTGACAAAAATTAACGGCCACACTGGCAAGCAACCGAGCAAAACTGACAGTCAAAACTGATCGTGTGTACCCCACTTAAGGCCGGTTCGATTACTTGTCAAGTAAAAAGTATTTGCAAGTTCTTGCAACTAATTGCAATACTTCTCAGTTTTTTTGTACTGAACAAGTTTGTTATCGAACAGTATTTTGTAAAAGTTTGTACAAACTTTTGGGTTATCGTACAGACCTATAATTATAAAGAATTTAATACAATTTTTCTGATTTAAGATGACATTCGAAGGAAAACATAAAGGTGTGTTTCGAATATACATTTAGCATGTTTACATTTATGAAATCCAGTGGATTTCAATTGTGAATTTAATGCCGTTTACTTCAAATAAACACTCATCGAATTTGCCCTGCCATCCAGGGTTTTTCGTATGCAGATTTCCTTTGTCAAAGGGAACATCTTTATTCGAATGACTCTACAGCGCCTTCGTTAATTTGTTAACATTTCTGTCTATATCCTCCGTACTTAGGCATTCTTCATTTTCTTTCCCAAGTCTTTACATTGACGAAATCGTGTAGATTTCAAAGGCCAATTCCTTTGTGTATACATCAAAGGAAACTCATCTGAAGTGCATTGAATTTCATTTGACGTTTAAGCAATAGAATTGACAGTTGAAATCGAGTGGATTTCGTAAATGTAAACGTATAGTGCTGTCAACTTTTATCTAAACTTTTCATGTTTGTTTTAACTTAACTTCATCATTACTTTCTATTACAGAGGGTAATGTTTTTCAAAACGAACTGACAGTGTTGCAAAATTTTACTGATCGCTGCCAATATTAGGTCTGTCTGGTTACGCTAAAACTTGTAACAATTTGGACCGATTGTTGCTGGAAGTCGTCTATTAACACAAAAAACCAGCAAAAGAGAGCGAATCGAGAGAGACATTTTGTCAGTTCTTTTAGTGAGAGTTTGCAAATTCTTGCTGGACAAATTTCTTCTAGCAAGCACTTGCAAACTCTTCTTCGTCGGCTTTCACACAGTGTCGTTTTGACGACACCATTTCGCAGTTTCCGTTTTGATATTTATTCGTAGATGTTGTCAGGGTGGGAAAATGTGGTGCAAGAAAACGTACGAAAAAGTACTATTGATGTGAATTCATACACAATATAATTATTTTATTGTACTCATTTATTATTTTTCTTACCTGCAATGATGTTTTTCATCAGAATTAATCTATACACATATTTTGTAATCTCTATTTCAACATATTTCATTAAAACATTTTTGTACATTCATTGGTACAAAAATTCCGCAAAAATGCAACCCTGCTTATAAAAAAATACGAATGAAGCGAAAACGGAAAGCAAGAAATTCGCCTCAAAAATTTTTTCGCCTCTGTTTATGAATTTTGGCATTTAAAATCTTTGTTTTTCTTTGAATTCGCTTGCTGGAGGACCTATAATTGGGCCATGGTGACGAAAGTACACTGTGTGAAAGCCGACTTCTTCTTCCTGAAAACAATCAGCTGTTTTTAATTGTTCGGTGATTTATGTTTGTGAAAATGAAAAACAATTTTATTGTAATTTATTGTAATAGCACGCCTAAGTGTATTGTTTTTTTCGGAGAACAACGTTGCAAATTTGAAAAATTCCTTTTTTGGGTCATTTTCTTTTCTATTTTAAATAAAATACAAAATTTTTGCTTGCTTTGGTTCCTTTATTGGCTGACAAATTGTTCTGTTTTGGCAAGCCAGCTGATTGCTTGCTGGTTTCTGATGGGAACGTGTCTGTCAATTTTCTTGCAAAAGCGAATAAAAACTCTCTGAGAAAGTTCTTGCTGGACAATTCTTGCTGGGAAAGTAACCAGACAGACCTATTGTGATTTCATCCTGTAGTGGGATTCTGTAACTCATTTTTGCTGTTATCGATAATTGTCGGTAAAATTAAAATGCTTATAATTTCGATAATTAACGAAATTTTTCGGTAAGTTAACGATGAATAAAAAGTAGTCGCTAGCCTCTACCGACACAAACAGTGATGCCAACTTTTCTTTATGTTTTTAGTCATAATTTTGCGATTTAATTTTATCGATTTTTGTCGGTAACAGCAAAAATGAGTTACAGAATCCCACTACTGGTGAAGGGAATTATCGATTGGCTTTTCAGGGGATCAATTCTGTTTCTATGAAAATGTGAAATGAAAACTTTTATAAAGGAAAAAACTGTCAAATGAAAAAAAATATAAAGGAAATATTTTTCATTTCAAATTTTCATAGAACAAGAATCCAGCCCCAGCATTTTTAAATGATGCCTTTTTTAGCGAAAACCCGAACTCTTTAAGTGTCTAGTGTTCTCATATAAATGAGAACTTTTCATTCATAATTTTGGGTTTAAATTTTTACCGATTTTTGTCGATAACCAAACAATTGTTTTAGAATTCCCCAACAGGTTTGTGAAAACATTGCAAAAAACACACGTTTTTGTTAAAATTAAAAAAAGTCGCCATCATGTTGAAACACATTTTATCAGCATCTAAAAATCTCGTCTGTATAATCAATTCTATAATTGAAGGTGGCATTCAGAGAAATTTTCAATTTGTTTGTAATTAAAACAAAAAGATTTCAAACAAACAATATGACAACAGCCACTCCTCTGACCTTAACACAATACGATGGCTCTGCGGGTGATGCCAAGATTTTGAATTGAAACACAATTCCGTCAATTTGCGATTGACAATTAAAGTCATTTACATTTGAGTTCAGAGTGAAAACGGTGTAATTAAAATGCAAACAGTGTCTGGAGGTCGCTAGAGCGGAACAGAAGTTAAAGGAAATTTCATATTTTTAAAAAGAAAAAAAAAAACGAAAGTTTTTGTGAAGAATAATAATTTCAATATTTTATAATAGATTCTTAAAGTACATTTAAACAAGCACTTATTATTGTTATTGACCCCCTGTTTTTGTAAAAAATTTTATTGTTCTCACACGAATTGTCAAATTTTGTAGATCGATTTACTCGCCTTAGCGCAAATGTGGAACGCTGATTTTTGAATGAGGAATTCTTAACTATATTTAGAACGTGTCTACGAAGAATTAGGTCTGTATGTCATCTAGGGTCTGACCTATGGATGCCCAAACTATTACGAATATAGACGAACGAACAAAAACTAGTTACAAAAACAGGGGGTGAGGCTCTATCTTCATTAATAAAATTCGTCAGTTAAGTTGACAATTGCATTAAAAACCTGTCAAATAAATCCTTAACCTTAACCAAAACATGACTTAGCCCACGTTTAGACGATCGTTTATTATAGTGATTGTGACTCTATCTCGATTTATTTGATGTTATCAAAATATATGGGTTTACACTATAATCATTAGATTCATTTATTAGGTAGGAATCATTCTATCCGAAGGAAGTGACACATTATGGCTTTCATTAACTTGCACTCCATTGAAATAAAACCCAAACCTGAGTTAATTTATTTAATAGAATTTATTTCAAATGAAATTTTTCCACGAACCAATTAGACTACATTTTAATACTGGTCAGCAATTACCTGCTGTGTGTAATTAATTTGATTGCCTGTTAAACATTTATTTGAGAAGTAATTAAAGCTTATTTGCATGTATTATCAACAACTATAGTTTAATTTAATTTAACAATTTATTAATTGTATATACCGAAGAGGCGAGTGAAGTTTGGAATTTGTGTGCGATAATGACATCAAGACAAAATATTTGCTATGTAAAGATTAAACTGTGAGATTCCAGCTATGCGTTAAAGCGCCATCAACAGCAAATCAAAACAAACTACGATGACGTGATTTAAATACTGCAGCGTATTGTTTCTATACTAGTTAAATACATGTTACGAGACCCTATAGCGGCGCTAGGATGGCTTCCGGTAGCTCATTGCCTCAGGAGGTCCCAACCCTTCCAATCCTAGCCCAGGGAACGAACACTAAATTGAGACAGAATAGAACAAATAATGACAAAGACACTAATACAACACACCACGCACCATTCTTTTAGGAGGCTTGATGGAAAATGCCCCCACACTTGCCCTCCCAGCCATGATCCTTATTATCCAAAAAAAAACAATCATACATTTCAAGGACCCCGTGTCGACCACACTTACAGGACTTACCGACCTATGTCATTATTCTTGCTCCCTCCCTCTTAGTAATTTCCCCTCAGAACACCATAACGTATTCAAATTACAACATGAAATACAATGGTTTATTGATTTTTAATCTTAAACTACTATAAATGGATTTTATCGACAATATTCTTACAAGATAATTAAAAAAAGGGTAACAAAAAAAAACAATTTAAGTTGGTAACACCTGACAAAATTAGTTGTGAGCCATTGGCTCGGATCTCCCCATTCGAAAATTCCTAGACTATTTTTATCTTTGCCCTTTGGCGTTTTTTTATATTTAACACTCTACCTCACCTAACTGAAAGAGCTCTCTAAGTTGGTTTATTGTTTCTGCCACTCAGCAGACATACAAATAAAATACTAGTATAAAAGGTCTAGGCGTTTACTTGTGGTGAACCCTACGCTCACGGTGAATATATCACAAGCTAGTGTTATCAACCTTTACAAATAGAATTTTAATAAATAATTCCTAGGGTGACACAAATTCAAACACCACAGGACAATACAACACACAACTTAACCTATCGTGTTTTTTTTCTTTTTTATATTTCAAGCCGTTGCCTTTTAGGTAATAGCAGTAGCGCAACAACAAAAATACTATTGGCACTTTATAAATTTATTTGTTTCTCTCTTTTCAGATATGACTTCCGAGGCTATGACGAGCGTCTCAGTGGCCGTTCGTGGATATTTTTTTGTTACACCAGCACTGGTTCTGAATATTTGGTAAGTACATTAACAAATTCGTGTTACCTTAAGTTTTCCAGTCGCTAATTTACGGTGTTGTTGTTCCTTTTTCTTTAGGTACCTTAATATTGGACAATCAACTCCCAGCCAAGGTGGCAGTTTTCTCTCGACCGTCCTTCGACCACTACTGTAAGCGCTTGCCACGTATTTCCGGAAAAATTAGAGCTGACCCCCCCTTTCGAAATACTTGAAGAGGCCAGCAATATTATATGGCAGTTGGGTGGATTATCTTTAAGAAATAAATAAAGAGGAAACAAACCTTCTATATAACCACATCTATCACCATCTACCACTAGAACAATTACACTTACATATTTTGTAATTCACTCCAAACACAAAATGATACATAAAGAAAAAAATCACAAATTTAAATATATAATTCAAACTTTATCAACTTGTTTTATTTTTGAGAGGTTTACACAGTGTTTTTTTGTCTTCGGCAACAATATACTTATGAGAGCGCGTTCGCTTCAATCGGAGCTTTTATAGGGCTTTAGGTAACGCCAGCTAAAGTTTTCCCTCTTTTAAGGCATTTTCCCACAATTTTCCGACATTTATTAATCTTTGTTTTTCGCTACATTCTACACCCCCCCGCGGTACGTCATCCCACACGTGTAGCCCATTGCGTGTCGACTAATTTTGACCTAGCAGCCTACGCAGTGGCAACATCACCGATGTGGCAACATGGTGTCGAAGTGGCAACTCTTATTTACGAAGTCATTCAACATTTCCGCCGTCTTCATTTTTCTTACGCCGCCAGCTAGAACACCCACGTCATATAGAATAGATAAATGCTGCCGGTAAAAAAACACATTTTTTAAAGCCACATGCAACAAAACTTCATCATATCCGAGACCGTCGATGGATATGGTGATGTGCATGACTTGTGGAACATTTTACGTGAATTTGCCTAATGATGGCACGGATAAAAAATGGATGAGCGGGGATAGCTCTGGCAAAACCCGGGATGGAAGGTGACGCCTTGGGCATAAATTAGGTAAGCATATCGAAATTTATTTCTTTGCTAAACATCCTTAACCTGTTTATTTCTTTTCTCCAGGTAATTTCATTCTTCTTCAAAACCCGTTGACATTTGTACGTTTTGTGCGTACGCACAAAGAAAAACGTGACTTGGGCATACCTGTGTGTGTGTACAGCAGAAAGTACACACAAAAAAAAGGCTCATTCACTTAGGATATTGTTGTTGCTGTAGCCCCTTGGCTGAATAGCTGTGTATGTATGACGGCGCAATTCATTCTATCATATAGAGATGTACATACATTTGTTTGGTGTGACCGAAAAATAATGCTCGTTACATTCTTCATTCCACTGAACGTTGGTTGGACAGAAACCCTTGATTTTGTTGTCTTTCATTATAAAAATAAAATGAATAAGGTGAGTTCATTTGATTGGAGAGGAAAATACATATTTCAAAATATCTATTGTCTTCCTTTTCAGAAATTGCTATAAGGCACTATACGCCAATTGGAGGAAACATAACATCTAATTTGAACGCAGCTAGTGTGGGAATATTCTTTTGTTGTACAATGGACGGTGTAAAATCTATCAAGCGTACGTGCTGCATCCCGGTGTGTGTTGTCTAATGAAACACAATTTCCAGAATAAGCAGGTAATATATTTTAACTTCCAGTTATTTAATTGATAAACTAAGTAACACATTAAAACTTGCTTTCTTTTCAGACTTTTCTTGTGCTACGGCGCTACCTGTGCGTCCGGAGAGGAATTCTGTAGGCTGTGGTTAGACACAATGTTAGGATTACCTACTTGGAGATCACTCAGTAAATGTGCTATTTCTTCCCTTTCACACCGACTCATAATGGTTTATGACCCTCATTCCTGGTGAGTATTTCAGTGGATTGTTTGTTTTATTAAAAAAAATGTGTGCCACAAAAAAAATAAACCTTGCCACAAATGTTCAACGTAAGGGTGGGTAGTGTGTGTGTGTGTGTTTACCTAGCTCGCCAAAATATGTGACTGCTGAACATAGAAGATTCCATGCCTCACAGGTGTGAATTTTATAATATTACTTAAAATGTGTGATTCATGGCCCAATGGAAACAAAATCGATTTTGGTGTAAATATAGCTGATGTGCATCCACAGTTTGACGATAGTTATGAGTGTGTTATGTGGCCTAGTTCCTATATAGAAAACTCTACAGTGTAAAACAACATTTCTACCCCATTTCCATGCATTAAAAAAAAAACAAAACAGTGCTTATTTGCTATAGTGTAAACAAAAAATCTTCAAACAAAAAATGCGCTGGTGATGATGGAATCGAATGATATTTGAAAACTTTATCCATGTGTATTAATACATTTGTGTGCATACATATATGTAAGCCGTATTTGAGTGTGCATAAGATTATTGAGAGTGCAATTGTTTACAAACTTTAACGACGTAAAAAAAATCCTATACATAATTTAATAATTATTAATTCTTCGCTCGTAGTTTGTGTTTTCATTTTACTAATTAAATTTTATTGTCTTTTGCAGGTAATTTGTGATCATCAATTTGAAGTGAATTTTTAAAAGAAAAGCCAACACACCATACCACGGTTTGTGCCATCGTTATTGCGTATGGAATACATCACCACAATGTTTATGTTTTCTTGGACTATGGCTTTCCTGTCTCAACTATTATGAGGGGTGAGTTTCTTGCTTATATATTTTTTTTGTGTGAGTGGACACGGACAGAAAACGAAGTATTTGGTGGGGGTTAAAAGTGAAAACCAAAAAATGTGAATAGTGATGTGTATACCTGTACTATAAAAGGGATGGTGAAGAATTTTTGGAAGGCAATATTTTCGGTGAATAGTTCACAAGTAAAACAAACTCATGTATAAAATAAAAATGGTGCAGGCTATGTATGATTATACGGAAGATCAATATTATTTATACATGTTCCTGTATCGCACGTTATTATGAAATGAAAATGATGCCATGTTATTTATTTCGGGGTTTTTTGTAAAGCAATTGTTTTGTAGACTTTGGACATTTATATGCAACCTGTTTCTTTATATTACATGTTTTATCGAACAATTTATCTTCTCAGTTTATACTAATTAATATTGCCATAAGTGAACTAAGTGACGTCATCATTAAATGTACGCGATGTTAACAATTCATATGGTTTATTCTATACCGCATTCCGTTGCACCCGTGAATAAAATTTATTTTGAATATCATTCCCATAATGTGTTTATTTAATTATCGAGGTCATTTTATTTTGTTGGCTACTTCTTCACTAATTCTTTCTCCAACGTGGGGAACTCCCACACCCTGGGATCTTAAAAGCCGGGCATTTGCGAATATTTCTTATTTCAATAAGGTGTTTAAACATAATAAAATGATGTCAATAATTTTGTAATAAAAAAAAACAGAAATGCAAAAAAAATGAAAGCAGAACACTCGCCAACATTAATCTTTTTTAAAGTTATATTGCCATTATGTTGCTACTATCACAAAATTATTGCACTGTGTTTATGTTTAAATCTCCTTAGTCTAGAGCAAAATAAACATTCCTAAAAATCTGAGTGTTTATATTTTAGCAACTGAGGTACTTTTTCCGGTGTAGCTCATGAAAAATGCAAAAGGATCTCGGAATCCAAAAGAGGCTAAAACAAAAAAAATAACGTTGCTCCTTTTTATGACCAGGGTATTATGGTTGTCCTGAACGCGAAATGTTTAAAAAAAATGTTTGTATGGCCGACCTTTTGGTGGTCAGAATCGATGACTTCTTTTACTAAGGTGAAATTGTAAGGATATATTGTAGCGTGGTTATGGTAGTTGAGAATATAAATGACTAGTTTTCGGTTATCTGAGTTTTAGATATGCGGATTTTAAATTATAATTAGTCTGGGATCAGCGCTACTATGGGGTCTTCATTATCAAATGTAGCCGTCTTTGTGTTGCGAATAATAACAAAATGTATATGGGACAATTCACAAACATGAATTTATCCTATATTGCACTTTATTCATTCGTATCACAGACGTATTGCACATTCATTTAGAACTTGATATCCTTTGCATGGTAATGACCCAATGGTTTACCTTGCAAATTCTCAAGTTCATACATATTATTTCCGATTGGTTTTACAATCCTACATTTTATAAATTTCTTTGTAAATTTTGAATTTATATTATTTTTAAAATCGGACAATACGTGATTGCGGCGGTAAACCTCTTGGCCGGGTTGGAATTTAATCAATCTGGCCCTGGCATTGTATCTTTTTGAACTCACTTCGTAGGCCCTATGCATATTTTCTTTGATCCTTTCTCTCATAATGGCCATTTTATCTCCTTTGCTTAGTCCTAATATCTGATGATCGGTTAATGACTTTAGCTGCCGGGCTAATTTGTAGTCCGCCCCACTGGTATACATATTGTAGCCGAACAAAGCAAAAAACGGGTTTACACCTGTAGCCGAATGTACGGCTGTTCGGAGGGAGCATTCAATCTCAGACAGGTACAAGTCCCAGTCACGATGGTCATTTTCTACGTAAGTCCGTATTGCTGCTAATACGGACTGGTTGACTCTTTCTGCAGCGTTCGACTGGGGAGAGTAGAAAGCTGTTTTTATATGATTTATTCGATAAGCTGATATCATTTCTTCGAATGATTTTGAGACGAATTGCTTCCCGTTATCGCTGTGAATTGTTTCGGGCACGCCGAATTTATGAAATATTTCGCGCGTTAGGAATTCTATAACGTTTTGTGAGGTGGCTTCTTTCATGGCATGGAGGAAAATGAACTTGGTAAAATGGTCCAAGACTATGAATATGTAGGAATTTCCTTTCTTGGACCTGGGGTATTTACCCAGGAAATCAATATAGAGTTTTTGGAATGGTCTGTCTGTAACAACTTCATTTCCTATAGTTGGCTGTAAGTGTTGATTCGAGGGCTTTGATTCTTTGCAAACTTGGCAGTTTCGCACATATTGACGAACTTGACTTGCCATTTTTGGCCAATAATAAAAATTCTTTAATCGATTTAAAGTTTTTGCTATACCCCCATGACCAGATGTTAGTTCATTGTGGGCCTTTTCTATTAATACGTGTGTGATATCCTCAGGGATCCACAACTTCCATTCTGTCTCTTCCAGACCATCCTCAACTATTTTAGGACGAATAAAAATCTTCTCCCCTTGTACTTGAAGGTCGGGAAGCCTTTCCTTATTCTTTATAATGTTGTTTCTTAGATCGCTGTACTCCTCACTTTCAAAGGCGTTTGTCTGAAAATCGAAAATTTCTCCTTCGATAACTTCCTCCACTTCCAAAGTACCTTCTACGGGCATTCTGGAAAGAGTGTCCGCTACTATATTTTCCGCCCCTTTTC
Organism: Musca autumnalis; assembly: GCF_047663935.1. Taxonomy (NCBI): domain Eukaryota; kingdom Metazoa; phylum Arthropoda; class Insecta; order Diptera; family Muscidae; genus Musca; species Musca autumnalis. Next base: position 184,277,003 of record NW_027412088.1, read on the forward strand.
GGTGTACAATGGAAAAGTCGTAGGCCTGAAGCTGTAGGGACCATCTTGCTAGGCGCCCACTAAGGTCTTTTAGTGACATAAGCCACTTCAGGCTGGCGTGGTCTGTGATCACGGTAAACCGCATCATCTCCACGTAAGGACGAAATCTTTTGATAGCCAATACGGCTGATAGACATTCTTTCTCAGTCACGGAATAATTCCGTTGACAAGCATTCAGTTTCTGAGAATAGAACGCTATCGGGTTCTCATCTTCGTTTTTATTCTTTTGGAATAAAACGGCCCCCACTCCATAATCCGATGCATCGCATTGGATGAAAAATTCTTTGCTGAAGTCGGGGTGACGTAAGACCGGAGCTGAGGTTAAGGAGTGTTTAAGTTTTTCAAATGCTTCTATGGCTTGTGGGGTTAAGGTGAACTTCTGCCCCTTTTTTAGAGTATCAGTGAGGGGTGCTGATATAGAAGCAAAATCCTTAATAAATCTTCTATACCAGCCAGCCGTCCCAAGGAAGCTGCGGACTTCTCTTGGGGATTTCGGCAGATTTATTCTAGATATGGCTGAAACCTTTTCAGGATCAGTCTTTAGCATTCCTCCTCCAATAATGAACCCTAAATATTTCAGCTCCTTGAAACAAAAAAGGGACTTTTTCAGACCTATCGTTAAATTGGCCTTATTTAGGCAATCGGCAACTTCCTCCAGTATTTTTAAGTGGAGATTGAAATCATCGGCAATGATTAACAGATCGTCTAAATAGATGAACACGTTGGATTTTAATTTGGCCGGTATGACTTTATCCATCAATCTGCACAATCTCTGGGCCGCATTGCACAGCCCGAAAGGCATTACTCTGAATTGGTAGAGCGGCCTTCCGGGAACTGTGAAAGCGGTATAGGGTTTGGCCTCCTCTTCCAACTCAATTTGCCAAAAGGCGTATTTTAAATCAACACTACTTATGTAGTATGTCTGGTCAATCCTACTTAGGATGCCATCAATGTTCTGAAGCGGGTAAGCATCTTTTATTGTCAGAGCATTTAATTTTCTGGCATCAAGGCAAAATCTGTTTTTGCCAGGTTTCCTTACCACGGTTGTCCTGTTACTCCATGGTCCATTACTTTCTTCAATTACATTGAGTGCTAACATATTGTCTATTTCCTTATACACGATTTCCTGCACCGCTGGAGAAAGGGGGTAGTGTTTATCTTTGACGGGAACAGCCCCTTCGATCAATTTGATCTCGTGCTTTTCTAATGTTGTACAACCTAACCCCTTTTCTTCGAACGTGGGAAATTTAGCTATTATTTCTTGCAACCGCTTTTGTTCCTCAGCCGTTAGTTCATGCATTTCAGACTTTTCCGGTTTTTCTTCTCCCCTAATCTTTTCTTGGAGTTCCGAACTTATTTCACATATTGGCACCACTTCTGGGGCTATTTCAAAAGACTTCCAAAAGTCCACGCCTAAATATAATTGTTGTTCCAAATCTGGACATAGGTAAAGGGTAATTTCGGATTCTTTATTTTGGTATTTTATTGTGGCTCGCAACTTGCCTAGTATTCTATGGGCTTGGCCTGAAGCTGTCTTAATATTGGAAAAATAAGATTCCACCTTCAATTGAAGACTCTCCACCATCTCGCGACACCCTTTCCCTAAGAGACTAACTGAGGCCCCAGAATCTAATAAGCCTTTAATTTTGGCACCTCCAATTTCTACTGTGGCATAAGGCCTTTGGTCTTTAGAGGATATACATCGCTCCATGGCTTCACAAACCAGTTTTTTTGTAGTTTTATATTGTTTTTGTCGCATTCTCATTTTGTATATTTTCTCTTTTGTTTTGTTATTTTTGGGATTTTTCGGTTCAGTGATATCAACACAGTTATTTAAATCAACATGATTAGGACTATCGTTATTTTCGCTAAAGATTCTATCTCTGATTATATTGTAATTCTTTTGCCTTTCCTCTAGTGGAACATAGTGCCTAATTGCTGCATAGTTGTTTATATGTGATTCAATATTTATTTTTGTTGGGTCTGGTTTGCGGGTTGTTCCTTGGAACGATGGTTCCCCGCTGCAACCATGTTCTTGCGTGTGTTTCCCGAGGCACAATCTGTGCATCTCGGACTGATGGTGTTTGCTTTTCCGCATTTAAAGCAGAACTTATTTCTGAAAGTAGCTGGGCAGTCACGGAACATATGTCCAGGTTTTCTGCAGTTCCAACATATGAGTGTTTCTCCTACCGCTGCAACCTCTGCTTCTTCATCTTCTAATTCGAATGGCTCGGTTAGATCTCTTTCTTCATGAATTGCATTGACTCGCATCGCTCGGTTTTGTACTGGCGGTGCAAATACTGGGTCTTTTTTGAAAAAAGTCTTCTCAATTTCTATACACTCAATCCTGAGTTGTTCTAGAGATGAGACTTGTAAAGAATAAGCTATGCTTGCAAGAGGTTTCCTCAAATTTCGTTTGGCCAGACCTATCATCTCATATTCTCTCACTGAGCGCTGTAGCTTGGACCTCATCAGGTTCAGGTCATCGAAGAATGAGTCTATTGTTTCTCCCGGCATTTGCTTTCTTTCTAACAAATCTCTCATCTCTTCAAAACATGACCTTCTCGTTTTGTAACGTTCAGTTAGAGCATGCTTCAAGGCTGGCCAGTCATCGATATTCCCATTTCTCTGTTGTAACCAATACCACTCTAAAGCTGAACCTGACAAGACAATATGGATTTCGTCGAGAATATCCTCCCAGCGTAATTTATAGTGCTTTTGGAAGTATTCTAGGCGATAGATAAAATCATCAACGGGCATTCCATTCGGACTTCCGTTGAAATTCAAACCGAATCTTTCGATTTTAATACCCCTATTGTTTATACTCGGCGCTATACTTGGTATGATGCTGCCTGTTCCACTTTCGCTCTCTCCGCTATGACATGAAGGTGGGGCAGACGAGTCCCTGGATTCAGGCCTAGCTGATTCAGTATTTGAATTTTCTCTGATCTGATTGTTTGCCAATACGTTTACGGTCTCCTGGAGTTTTCCTATGGCAGCATAGATTAACCCCATCTCCTTATTGACACTAGTCTGTATATACGATTTTATATTGGACTGTATAAAATTTATACTCTCACTGCTCATACCACCCATGACATCTCCTAAGTCCAAGGGTGGGGACTGGTTCTCTAACCTAGCTCTTTCATTGGCCTCTTGGCTGGTAGAAGCTTGTGGATTTTGATCAGATCTCGGAGCCGACATACTTGATGAGGAAAGGTCTAATTGGTTCCCTTGCGAATTTCTAGTTTTCTTTTTCTTGGGTTTTGGCTGCACTTGGTAGGAATAACGACTTAGGTCGAAAGCTGACACTCTATTTCGTTTGCTTCGTCTTCTTCCTTCTTCCAAGACACTCATTGAGTAGAAATAATCAAATAGGGGAATTCGAGTTTAAAAACAAAGCGTTAATAGAAACCAATAAACAGTATCCCAATGGTCGGAAAATTGTGGGGTTAAGAAACAAAAACAAGGAACCGACAATAAACAGCTGATTTGACAATTAAAATAGTATGTTATCAACGGTGTTTCTTTTCATAAAAAAAAATTATAGTAAAAACAACTACAATAACACGATATTTAACGATAACTTGTTCTAATTTGTGCATACGTTTACTAATTTACGGTACAATTAAATCTTTAATATAAATTCGAGGGGGTTTGCAAAGATATGACTTCTTTTCAAGGTCGATTGCTATAAGTGTGTCGATTTTTTTTAAGTGTCCCCTTGGGGGGTTATAAAAATGGTGCGCTGATAGACGGATCATTTACATACTAACAAAGCAAAACACACTGAATCCCAGGACAGTTTTCTAAATGCTTGTAGAAAACAGGCCTCCTGGACGTCGAACCCAATACAGATATTTTCACTAAAAAAAACAAATATCAGATATTGTACATTCAACATAGACATTCTGGAGCTATTGAAACTACTCTACGATCATTGAAAAATATTTCACAATTATACAGGTCGTACACAACACAATTATTTCATCCACGAATACGAAATAAAGCTATTGCGCTGACCCAGGAATGAATCTGGAGAGATTACCCATATCTTCAATTCGCCTATTACCAATATGGCACTTTAAACACAATTCCATTTTAAATTGTGGTTGCAATATAAGGTTGACAATGAAAATGTGGTTACCTCTTTTTAATTATTTAATAAACTGAACTGGATCTATTGTTATCTGCGCGTAGGTCTTATTGCGCATTTTCTTATGCGTCACGCCTTTTTTTGCCGCTATTTGATGCAACTTCATTGTTGTTATTTTACAGCGATATACATTTGCATCAACAAAATTTTGGGCGCGAAGCGTCATTCGATTGGGCGCCATTACTGTTACGAGACCCTATAGCGGCGCTAGGATGGCTTCCGGTAGCTCATTGCCTCAGGAGGTCCCAACCCTTCCAATCCTAGCCCAGGGAACGAACACTAAATTGAGACAGAATAGAACAAATAATGACAAAGACACTAATACAACACACCACGCACCATTCTTTTAGGAGGCTTGATGGAAAATGCCCCCACACTTGCCCTCCCAGCCATGATCCTTATTATCCAAAAAAAAACAATCATACATTTCAAGGACCCCGTGTCGACCACACTTACAGGACTTACCGACCTATGTCATTATTCTTGCTCCCTCCCTCTTAGTAATTTCCCCTCAGAACACCATAACGTATTCAAATTACAACATGAAATACAATGGTTTATTGATTTTTAATCTTAAACTACTATAAATGGATTTTATCGACAATATTCTTACAAGATAATTAAAAAAAGGGTAACAAAAAAAAACAATTTAAGTTGGTAACACCTGACAAAATTAGTTGTGAGCCATTGGCTCGGATCTCCCCATTCGAAAATTCCTAGACTATTTTTATCTTTGCCCTTTGGCGTTTTTTTATATTTAACACTCTACCTCACCTAACTGAAAGAGCTCTCTAAGTTGGTTTATTGTTTCTGCCACTCAGCAGACATACAAATAAAATACTAGTATAAAAGGTCTAGGCGTTTACTTGTGGTGAACCCTACGCTCACGGTGAATATATCACAAGCTAGTGTTATCAACCTTTACAAATAGAATTTTAATAAATAATTCCTAGGGTGACACAAATTCAAACACCACAGGACAATACAACACACAACTTAACCTATCGTGTTTTTTTTCTTTTTTATATTTCAAGCCGTTGCCTTTTAGGTAATAGCAGTAGCGCAACAACAAAAATACTATTGGCACTTTATAAATTTATTTGTTTCTCTCTTTTCAGATATGACTTCCGAGGCTATGACGAGCGTCTCAGTGGCCGTTCGTGGATATTTTTTTGTTACACCAGCACTGGTTCTGAATATTTGGTAAGTACATTAACAAATTCGTGTTACCTTAAGTTTTCCAGTCGCTAATTTACGGTGTTGTTGTTCCTTTTTCTTTAGGTACCTTAATATTGGACAATCAACTCCCAGCCAAGGTGGCAGTTTTCTCTCGACCGTCCTTCGACCACTACTGTAAGCGCTTGCCACGTATTTCCGGAAAAATTAGAGCTGACCCCCCCTTTCGAAATACTTGAAGAGGCCAGCAATATTATATGGCAGTTGGGTGGATTATCTTTAAGAAATAAATAAAGAGGAAACAAACCTTCTATATAACCACATCTATCACCATCTACCACTAGAACAATTACACTTACATATTTTGTAATTCACTCCAAACACAAAATGATACATAAAGAAAAAAATCACAAATTTAAATATATAATTCAAACTTTATCAACTTGTTTTATTTTTGAGAGGTTTACACAGTGTTTTTTTGTCTTCGGCAACAATATACTTATGAGAGCGCGTTCGCTTCAATCGGAGCTTTTATAGGGCTTTAGGTAACGCCAGCTAAAGTTTTCCCTCTTTTAAGGCATTTTCCCACAATTTTCCGACATTTATTAATCTTTGTTTTTCGCTACATTCTACACCCCCCCGCGGTACGTCATCCCACACGTGTAGCCCATTGCGTGTCGACTAATTTTGACCTAGCAGCCTACGCAGTGGCAACATCACCGATGTGGCAACATGGTGTCGAAGTGGCAACTCTTATTTACGAAGTCATTCAACATTTCCGCCGTCTTCATTTTTCTTACGCCGCCAGCTAGAACACCCACGTCATATAGAATAGATAAATGCTGCCGGTAAAAAAACACATTTTTTAAAGCCACATGCAACATACACTAGAAGAAATTGGGTTCAATTGTAGGAAATTATACGTGTTCTTATCTTGTCCCCAGTAAGGGTGGAGAAAACTGTTTATTCTGAAGTTCTTATAAAGCCATCGGTACATAAGAAGCACATTCTTGCTTAATAATACATTTACGAAATCGAGTGGCTTTCTAATGTCAGTTCCTTTGCGTATACGTCAAATGAAAACTCATTTGAAATTTCATTTGACGTTCAAGCAATGGAATTGTCAGTTGAAATCGAGTGGATTTCGTAAATGTAAACGTACTATAAGTCATTTCTGGCAAAAGAATAAATATCGGCTGAGTCAAATTCAAACTAGGTCGCCCTTTGCTTGTAATGGTCTGTTCCAGAACTGCAAGAATCTACAAATATTTACTATTTTTTCGATAACATAAAGGAAAAAATTTTATCGTAGTAAAAATTAGTAGCTTCTTGCAGGTTCTGGAACAGACATATATGCTTTGTTCCAGAACTATACTGGAACAGACCAATAGTCTTCTATCTAGAGCTCGCAAGCTATCGATATTCCCAACATTAGATATTTTCGTTATTTACTTTAAAAAAATCTATTGCTATCGATATTATCGTTAATTTGTCGCCATCATTAATTTGGATACAAAAATGGCGGATATGTCTATGCTTTTGTTGACATTATGCACAAGTAATTCACAAAAATGTAAAGGAGAAAAAACAGTTGCTTTTATTCAATAAAAAGACACAAAAATACAATTTAGTTTTCCGAACGGACTTACTTTCTCACGCCAACAAAACCGAAAAGCCGCGTATTTTCTTATCATTTCAATAGATTTTAGGTTAGGGATTTTTAATCCGATAATATCAATAGACAAAACTATCTATCGATATTTTATTTTTAAAAATTAATCGATACTATCGATAGTGCCATCGATTTTTTGCCAGCAAGAACGCCAGCCGTTTATGTACTAATGCTAGGTTTACATTTACGAAATCCACTCTATTTCAACTGTCAATTCCATTGGTTAAACGTCAAATGAAATCCAATGGATTTCAGATGAGTTTTCATTTGACGTATGCGCAAAGGAATTGACAGTTGAAATCGAGTGGATTTCGTAAATGTAAACGTAGTATAAGTCGATGGTCAGACTAGCAAGATTTCAACATGGCGACGTCAAGATTAGGTCTGTTCGTTTACTCAATAATTTGTATAAATTTGTACAAGTCCAGTAACTTCTTGTATTCGACCAAGGTATTTTGCATGGTACTGTAGAGTAAACGAACAACATCCAGTAACAATTTGTACAAATTGTAAGTAAACGAACACACATATTATAGGCGAGAAGTATGAAGTAGTGAAACCCATGTACTTGGTTTCCTGTATTTGTTGTGTTGCCTCTTCTTGTTATTCGTTGCTGGTTTTTTATTCCGGTTTCTTTCATTTTATTTTCTCAAGCAAACGATTACCAACAAAACAAGCATGAAAAGACGAAAGAGTAGTAAATAACTCTTAAATTAAATAAAAAAAATTTAATTCTGGTTTTTTTTTGTTCTTATTGGCGGATTTTTAAATGAGAAACAAAACAAACACGAATGGTGAAATAAAGAGGACATGCAAAAATTTGAAATTTCACGTTAACGTGTGTGGACACTAACGAAACTTGAAAAGAAACTTTAACGAAATTGGTTTCTAGAAATCTTGCTAGTCTGACCACCGACTAAAGTTGAAAACACCTCCAACGTTTAAGTAAAGTTTTGTGTCATTTCTGGTAGATGAATAAAAGACAGAGTGCTGTCAAGTTTCAATTTTTCTTTATTCTTCTACAAGAAATGTCACAAAACTTTATTCAAACGTTGGATGTGTTTTCAGGTTCAGCCTTGTTCCTGAAATGAATCGATGTACTTCAAGAAAAAAACTTGGCATCACTTACGAAATTTCCATGTGGTTGCTGTTTTAAGCGGGATACACACGATCAGTTTTGCCTGTCGATTTTTCGGAATTATCGATAACTGTCCAACCGTCCAGCAACCACAAAATATTTTGTTTTTTTTTTTTTTACCTGATGACTGACAAAACTGAACGGCCACACTGGCAAGCAACTGATGATTTGAGCAAAACTGACAGCCAAAACTGATCGTGTGTACCCCACTTTAACATATTAAAGCGACACTCAACGAAATGAAGCCGAAGACACATCAAACGTTTGAGTATAGTTTTGCGCCATTTCTGAGAAACTTTACCTCGGCATTCCTACACTTTACTGCAACCATGTATGGATTACTAGAGTCACGCTCAAACGTATGTATTAGGAGACTAAGTCCGCCTCCTACGCTTCTTGTACGATACTTTCGCAAAACCATCGCAACGTTACAAGCTACAGGTGACGGTGAGCTTTGTTCCCTGGATCGCGGCGACCATAATCTTCTTCCGACTCACAAAGTTTACGATTTCGTTGATTTTATTGCGGAGACCGTTGCAATTGAATTGCGGGAATGATGCGCTGAACAACATGTGGTGTTACATGATGTGTTTGTGGCAATGATCACAAACAAACAAAACGATTCCCGTACCAATCACCCAAAGTCACAAACTTTTCTGTTTCTCTGAATCGTTTTGCTCTCAAAACAAAACCACAAACTTTTCAATGCAAAAATATGAACACGGTACGTTTACTGAAATGTACTTCGGCTATACTTTGCCGAGTTGTAGAGCTGGCAAACCATCGATATTCCCAACATTAGATATTTTCGATATAATGTTTTAAAATATCGATTGCTATCGATATTATCGTTAAGTTGTCATCGCCATTAATTTGAAGATGAAAATGGCGGAAATGACAATGATTTTCTTGAAATTATGCAAAGTAATTCACAGAAATGTAAAGGAGAATAAACAACTGCTTTTATTTTATAAAAAATATAAAAAATACATTTTATTTTACCAAAAAATGTGTACGTGTGACTACGGACTTACTTTCTTACACACACATAGCCGAAAAGCAGTGAAATTTCTATTTATTTCAATGGATTTCAGGTTAAGGGTTTTTATTCCGATAATATCGATAGGCAAAACTATCTATCGATATTGAATTTTTAAATAATAATCGATATTATCGATAGTGCCATCGATTTTTTGCCAGCTCTACCGAGTTGTTTCATTCACCACCGAAACAAAAAGAATTTTTGGCAAACATTTGCTGTGCGGAATGATCAATGCCACACTCAGACACACACACATTTGATGGCTTAACAACCCTATCAGCTAACATCAACATATGTACTTGGAACATACATGGTTCTACCAAACGAATCATTCATTGAATCGTTCATGTGTTTTGAACTTTTTGGTTTTCTATCTGTTGTTGTGGAATTTAGAACTTTTGGCTATTCGTTTTGTTCGCACTCACGAATGTAAACAAAACGAAACTAAACAGCGAGTTCGGTCAACGTGTGTTATGTTTCGTTTTGTATTGGTCCTATGGAAAGTACGAAACGAAACCATTGAAAATGTTTCATAAAGTATTTTTACGTACGCTGGTTTGTGGTTGTTGGACATAAATTCTATCACAGTAGTCCTAGAGGCGACTAAGACCAGAGCAGTCTCGGAAGTGTACCCATTCCATACATCCTCCACATCTCACCGATGTTGATATGGTGGGTACGGATCTAGGCAGAGGCATTTACATCAAACTCAACTCACAATATGTTTTTCACGTGTATGCACGTGTATGACATCAGCTGGTGGATTAGTATACCCATCGTGACAAAAAAAAACATATAAACATAATATAGTGTAATATACCCATAAGTTGTCAATTCCATCGAATATCTATCAAATATATGACGAATTTGCACAAAACACTTGTTTAAGGTGGAAGTGTAAATTAGGTTTTAACCCAATTATGCGGATGTGTTTTCCTTCAGTGTACAAGTTATGGTAAATAGCTTGCTTTTAAGTGCGAATATATCTGACAGTTATTACCTATTTGAACTTTGAACCGGCGACGACAAAGATTTCTTCCTCCACTTCCCCTCCTCCTTCCAAACAAAAATGTGCTTATCATCTCCGATAATATATCTATTAGATGCAACCCACAGCCCCTTTCCATCACATCATGTTGTAATTGCAGGCATTTAACCTGATTGTTTTTTCTAGCCATGAGGTAAATACACCTAGGCCGCCGTAAGTCGATAAGCAAGAAAGAAAAACAAAAACAAAAAAAAAAAAAAAAAACGTTTTCATTCAGAAAATTTTCCACTACTTGATAGGTGTTGCCGGTCGTGGTGGCAAGCATTCCTTTCTCAATGCAGTATACTACAGCAACAACAACAACCTAAATAATGAGAGGAAAAAGCCTAGTGGCAAGTGTAGACACAGCCCCGGCTAGACAGATAGGCTACTGGTTAAATGTAATGACAACAAACATCTTGTTATTTGCGCGGATTTTGTTATAAGCAACCATGCAACCGTCTAAGGTAGCTTGTAGGCTGCAAAAGTTTTACGGGGCCACAGCCAAAATCACAAGAGTTTAGGTGCAACTAAGTCCATGTGAGTGGTGTCGATCTAATGTTGATGTTTGCTGCTACTGATTGATTAACAACAACGTAAATTGTTGTTGGATTGATTGTTACCTTGTATGTCCAGCAGGCAGTCATAGAAAGATAAGATATTGCAAAGGTGGCGTTGCATGGAATGGAACAGAATAGCCACTAAATGTCATTTTAATCATTGTTATTATTAAACATCGGACTTATGATAATTTGGGGTATGGAAAAAGTGTTGAAATATGATTTTTGGTAAAGAAATAAATGGTTCCATATCAAGCAATGACCTTCAGGTTTATCTCTGATTAAGATTTCTTTTCAACAGGTTGAATGCAAAACAATAAAATTTCCTTTGATAAGAGGAGGACTATCAAGCGCCATGGTACTTGTAAGGAATATTTATAGTCTGGAAAAGGGAATAACTTATTGAAGGGGACATACATACATTTTCTAATCGGGTTGTATATACATTAAAATTGCACAGTTCTAAACATTGGCATCTCTTAAATATCTTGATTTTGCTTATAACCCACCTTAATAGACCAAGGCTTGCTTAAAAACCAAATGATCGCCAAAACTATCAACAATGCGACACAGGCCGAAAAATAAATACAATCTTGGCGTCTTTTCTTCTCATTTAACCTGACTATGTCCGATAATAATTGCACGTGATCATTTGAGTTTATGTTCAAGTGGATGGATGGTTAATCAAATCTACTCTGTTTCAACGAACAAGAAAATATTAGCACATTCACATACAAGCCTTGCCTTAATAAAACATAGTTTGGATATGTGTACGAGAATGTACATTAAATGGGGGCGAATGTTTTTTTTTTATTTTTTTAACGGTTAGTAATAGTACGTTTACATTGTTGCTTTATATAGACAATTTCATTGAATAAATCCTCAACCAAGTCTCAAGTCTAAAAACAAAGTTGTACACATTAATTTCGAAATAATATTCTATAGAAAGAAGGTCTATAACATAGTTTCTCACTGCTTAAGATGCAGTGCTTTGGATTGAATTTATATGCGTTCTTCGGATTGCATTTTTAGTCTGTCTAAAGATGCAATTAAAATGCAAGCCATTGCGAAATATCCTAAAATAAATAAAATGCATTTATTATTTGTGTAAAACAAGAACACAAAGAACTTTATTATATAAACACAAATTAAAATAAAAGTTTCCATTAAATTAAATCTACATAACATAGCAACATAAGTTGTTATTTCTTTATTTTTATTTATTTCTTTAATTTATTACAAATTCTTCGAATTGTATACACTCTCGTTTATCTTTTGTAGAAATGTGTAGGGATCAACTAACTGTTTTTTTCTGTAGGGATCTCTACAGCAACTGCTTATAAAATGTATCGAACGGAGTGCATTTTTCATAACTATGTTGGAGTACATCGAAAGATGTTGCGAAATCATAACTCCAATTGCACAACTTTCAAAATTTTTGGAACCTTTTCTAATGGTGGATAACAAACTTTCCTAATACCCTAGACAGACGGCAGCGTTAATTTGCATTAACTGCCTTAATTCAAATTAATTCGTGCATTATCCACATTCTTAATGCACAAAATCGAGCTGCATTTAATAGGCATTTAGGTATTTCAATATGGCAATGCCGTAGAAGAGAGCCCATATTCATATGGACCCGCTTGGGCGATGGGCTAGTTCGGCATCGGAAACTCGTCGATTCTCAGCGTTACAGTAACTAGTTCCACTTCTGACCCCTCACAGTGCAATCAACTGTAAACTTTAACATGGGGATGTCATAGGAGGTAACCAATTGACACTCTATGCATTACCTGTAGGTGGTATTGTACTAGTTCCAGGTTTACAGTCATATACCAGTTTATTTATAAAAAAAAGTGGTGGGAAATAGTCACAACTGACGCTTCGTCGTTTACTTGGGGATATATAGGTGTCAATTGGTTCCCTTCGCATTACTTATGGGTCAATTGTGAACTAGTACCACTTACCTCTAGTTTAGGACTATTTAAATTGCGACAATTGGAATTGCTAGCGGGTAGAGAGAAGAAGAGGGCGATTTGCATATTTCCGTCGTATTCCTTTTTTGTACCAGAACAATATGAATAATATGAACGAAGATATTCATTCCATCAACACTAGCTTCTGTTATTGGATGCTTCATTTATATTAAAGTTATGAAGAAAATGTAAATGTGAATTATTTATACAACTCGTCGTTTCAGTTAAGTTAATTAAGTCGCAACTGACGCCTCCTCGTTTACTTGGGGATAAAAAGGTGACAATTGGTTCCCTTCGCATTACTTAGGGTTCAATATTTGTACTAGTACTGATTAGAACTAGTTCTGGACTACTTAAATTGCGACAATTGGAATTTACGTCGCAAGCGGGAAAATACATTGCAAACAACAACAAAACAGCAATCAGCTGTTTCGTAAATGCAGAAACTGTCGTCTGTCAGGCCAAAATTAAATACAGTTATTAATGCAAATTAACGCTGCCGTCTGTCTAGGGTATAAAGAAAAGTTGGTCTATAACATCCTTTTATAAAGCAAAATTGCTCGATAACAACTTTTTCTAAAGAACAGTTGGTCGATCGATAACAACTTTTTCTAAAGAAAAGTTGGTCGATACATTTTTTTACAGAACAATGGTCGAAAACTACAATTCCTATAGAAAGGTGTTCGATAACAACATTTTCTATAAAACATTTGGTCGATGACAACATCTTCTGTTAAAACAAACACTTTTCTATAAAATAACCTGGTCGATTACAACCTTTTCTATAGAAAGGTTTTTTATCTACCAACTTTTCTATAGAAAAGGTTGTAATCGACCAACTTTTTTATAGAATTATGTTCCATGACAACCTTTTCTATAGAAAAGATGTTCGATAACAATCTTTTTGTATATATGTACATTTTGGTCGATAACAACCTTTTCTGTAGAAAAGTTTGTCGATAACAATTTTTTCTATAGAGAAGTTGGTCGAAAAGACCTTTTCTGTAACAAATTTTGATCGATAACAACTTTTTCTATAGAAAAATTGGTCTATAACAACCTTTTGTACAGAAAATTTGTTCGATGACAACCTTTCCTACATAAAAGATGTTCGATAACAATATTTCCCATATGAAAAAAACATTCGATAATATCGACATTCGATGGTCGATAACAACTTTTTCTGTAAAAAAGTTGACGATAACAACTTTTTCTATAGAAAACTAGGTCGATAACAATTTTTCTGTAGAAAAGTTGGACGATAACAACTTTTTCTATAGAAATGTTGGAAGATAACAAACTATTCTGTGTAGAAAATTAGGTCGATAACAAACTATTCTGTATAGAAAATTTGGTCGATAACAACCTTTTTAATAGAAAAGTTTTTTATGTGTTGTTATGTTTTTTAATATACAAGATTATCGATAACAATCTTTTTTAAAGAAAAGTTTGTCGATAACAACTTTTTTATAGAAAAGTTGGTCGATAACAACCTTTTTTAGAGAAAATCTTGTCGATAACAAACTTTTTATATCGAAAAGTAGGTCGATAAAAACATTATTTTAGAAATATTAGTCGATAGAAACCTTTTCCATAAAAAAAGTTGTCGATAATAACCTTTTCTATAAAAAAGTTGTCGATAATAACCTTTTCTATAAAAAAGTTGTCGATCCTAACCTTTTCTATAGAAAAGTTGGTGGATAACAACTTTTTCTGTAGAAAAGTTAGTGGATAAAAACTGTTTCTATAGAAAAGTTAGTGGATAACAACTTTTTCCATAGAAAAATAAGTGGATAACAACTTTCTATAGAAAAGTTGGTGGATAACAACAGTTTTTGTAGAAATGTTGGTGAATAACAACATTTTCTATAGAAAACTTGGTAGATAACAACCTTTTCTACAGAAAAGTTGGTGAATAACTAACTTTTCTATAGAAAAGTTGGTGAATAACAAACTTTTCTATAGAAAAGTTGGTGAATAGCACGCTTTTCAACAACTTTTCTATAGAAAAGTTGGTGGATAACAACCTTTTCTATAGAAAAGTTGATGGATAACAACCTTTTCTATAGAAAAGTTGGTGGATAACAACCTTTTCTATAGAAAAGTTGATGGATAACAACCTTTTCTATAGAAAAGTTGGTGGATAACAACCTTTTCTATAGAAAAGTTGGTGGACAACAACCTTTTCTATAGAAAAGTTGGTGGACAACAACCTTTTCTATAGAAAAGTTGGTGGACAACAACCTTTTCTATAGAAAAGTTGGTGGACAACAACCTTTTCTATAGAAAAGTTGGTGGACAACAATCTTTTCTATAGAAAAGTTGGTGGACAACAACCTTTTCTATAGAAAAGTTGGTGGACAACAACCTTTTCTATAGAAAAGTTGGTGGACAACAACCTTTTCTATAGAAAAGTTGGTGGACAACAACCTTTTCTATAGAAAAGTTGGTGGACAACAACCTTTTCTATAGAAAAGTTGGTGGACAACAACCTTTTCTATAGAAAAGTTGGTGGACAACAACCTTTTCTATAGAAAAGTTGGTGGACAACAACCTTTTCTATAGAAAAGTTGGTGGACAACAACCTTTTCTATAGAAAAGTTGGTGGACAACAACCTTTTCTATAGAAAAGTTGGAGGATAACAACCTTTTCTATAGAAAAGTTGATGGATAACAACCTTTTCTATTGAAAAGTTGGTGGATAACAACCTTTTCTATTGAAAAGTTGGTGGATAACAACTTTTTTATAGAAAAGTTGGTCGATAACAAACTTTTTTAGAAAAATTGGTCGATAGAAACCTTTCCCATAAAAAAGTTGTCGATGATAACCTTTTCTATAAAAAAGTTGTCGATAATAACCTTTTCTATAGAAAAGTTGGTGGATAATAACCTTTTCTATAGAAAAGTTGGTGCATAACAACATTTTCTATAGAAAAGTTAGTGGATAATAACCTTTTCTATAGAAAAGTTGGTGGATAACAACATTTTCTATAGAAAAGTCGGTAAATAACAACATATTCTAAAGAAAAGTTGTCCGATAAAAGCCTTTATATAGTAAAGTAGTTCGATAAGAATTTTTTCTATAGTAAAATAGTCAATAGTCATCAAACATATTATCTTCTCACTCACATAGTTCGATCCCATCGCATAATTATGTTTAAGACATGAAGTCCCATAAAGTCAGTAGTCAATCATTAATTGATTTAAATGGTATTTTTTAAATTCTTGTTTTGTTTTTGTTACTACAACAAATTTAGAGAAACGTGAAACCCAATATGGTTTTATGCTGAGAGTGGTCATAACTGAATATGGTTCGAAATGTGTTTGGTGGGAGATAAACTAGTTGTGAGGAGAGGAGACAATTGTATGTGAGCGTTTTAAATTTTGTCTAGGTAAACAATTTGTATTTGTTTACATTTTCCATTGGAAGAAGCAGAAGAAAAGTATCGAAGGATTCCTATTCCGTGAAAGATTAGTTAAATGTCATTTGAATTATTAATCGTAATCTTTATAAAGATAAATTTAAGGTTTATTAATCGTAACCTTCATAAAGATAAATTTAAGCAATATTTACAGGAGCAGGATAAATTAAATCATAAAAATTCACTTTATCGGCATTATGAGAGCTAATGAAATCATTGAAAAAATAATGCCCAATACACATCCAACGTTTGAGTAAAGTTTTGTGTCATTTCTGGTAGATGAATAAAAGACAAAGTGCTGCCAAGTTTCAATTTGTCTTTATTCTTCTACCAGGAATGACACAAAACTTTACTCAAACATTGGATGTGTTTAGGGCTTAAATTCTGTACCGCCCTTAAACTTGGCACCACTTTAAAGACGATATCTATAAAGAAAGGCAATTTATTGGAATTGAATCACTATTACTATTATTAATTTTCCAATCTTATGAAATCTGCCACCACTGAGAAATTTAGAAAGACATATATGAATGACGAATAATAACTGTTGTATCTACAAATAACATACATAATATCCTTTGGTTTTACTTATATAACGTTAAAAATTTTCCACCACAAAGTAAATATTCATGTTAGTTCTGAGAATAAAATCGAATTATTTATAACACGTATGATTTGTTCATGTTTATTAAATAAAAGCTTTACATAAAATACTTCCGTTTTTTGTGCGTCATAACACAATTTCTGGGAAATCCCCTTCTCTCATTATGTATGTAAGTAAATAACAAATAACAAGCACGAATGTTCTTTATGAACTCGGGCATAGAATAGATTTGCTTCCTTACATGTGACAGATTGTCTCTATAGTAAACTGAACATTTCCTTAACCTGTTTCAAAAAGAAAGGCTTAAACGAAATGTGACAGTTTTATTTTCTCTTGAAAAACTCTCATCGGTTCTCTTATTTTTTAACCTGAATAAATAGATGTTAACGTGTTTACATCATAACTTCATTCTATAAGATTTTCTGAGAAAATAACTTAGCTCGACGAGGTATGAAAAATGCATCCATTCATACAGAAAGTTGAGATTGTGAACTGTGGGTAAAATTGATGTTTGGTATGTACAATGTACATTTTATTATATAAAAAAGTAGCTCTGTTCCAGAACTAAAAAGTTTTTACAATTTTTACCACTTTTACACATCTTGCGTTCCCGTACACAAAATTTATATGAAAATCGTTTACGACTTTTACCACTTTATAAAGTACGGGAACAGACCAAGTATATACATAAATAAAAATTACGGACATTGTAGGTGCAGAAAAGTAGTTCGATAACAACATTTGCAATTAAAAAGTTGTTCGATAAAAACAACTTATCTATTGTTCGATAACAAGATAATCTGTAGAAATGTTTTTCTATAGAAAATGCTTCAATAACAACCTTTGCTGTCGAAAAGTTGTTCAATAAAAATAGAAAAGTAGTTCGTTAGCAACCTTTTCTATAAAGAAATTGTTCGATAACAATCTTTTGTATAGAAAAGTTTTCGACGACAGACTTTTCTAAAGAAAAATTGTTCGATAACAAAAAGATATACGGTAGTAGATGTTCGATTACAACCTTTTTTTTATAGAATGTATGTTCGATAATAAGAGTTTCAATAGAAAATATGTTTAATAACAAAATAGCAATCTTTTCTATAGAAAAGCTGTTCGATAGCAATCTTTCCTATAGAAAAGTTGTTCGATAACAATCTTTTCTATAGAAAAGTCGTTCGATAAGAATCTTTTCAATAAAAAAGTTGTTCGATAACAATCTCTTCTATAGAAATGTTGTTCGATAACAATCTTTTCTGAAGAAAAGCAGCTCGATAAAAATCTGTTTTGGTGAAAAGTTGTTCCTATACAATTTTTTTCTGAAGAAAAGTTTTTCGATAACTATATTTTCTAAAGAAAAGTTGATCGATAACAATCTTTTCTGAAGAAAAGATGTTCGTTAACAGTATTTTCTACAGAAAACTTGATCGATAACAATCTTTTCTAAAGAAAAGTTCTTCGATAACAATCTTTTCTAAAGAAAAGTTGTTCGAAACAAACCTTTTATGGAACAGATGTTCCATGGCGGAATAAGAAGGTGTTACATCGATAACAATAATCGGTCAATTTACCACACCAAACGTCAAAATATCGCATTTCTGTGAATTGCTTGTTTACCTTTTGTATGTAATTTTGTTCACAATAATGCATTTTGACAACTAATGCGATAATCAGCTGTTTTAGCCGTTTTACCTGTATTATTGTGCCATGAGATGTTCCATACCAATCATTTTTAACCGGGGTTCACACCATCAGTTTCTATAGAAAATTTTTTCCGTTAACAACCTGTTATATACAAAAAGATGTTCGATAACAACCTTTTCTACAGAAAAGATGTTCGATAACTGCATTTTCAACAGGAGAGATGTTCGATAACAATGTTTTCTTTAGAAAATTTCTTTCATAACAAACTGTTCTGTAGAAAGATCTTCAAGGATAAACTTTCTTGTAGAAAATATGTTCAGCAACATACTATAAAGTTGTTCGATAGCAAAATTTTCTATAGAAAAGTTGTTCGATAACAACCGTTTCTATAGAAAAGGTGTTTGATAGCAACGTTCTATATAGAAATGTAGATAACAACCATGGCACAATAAAAACGGTACCACACCATATACAGCTGAATATAGGTCTGTACGATAACTCAAAAGTTTGTACAAATTTGTACAAACTTTTACAAAATGCTGTTCGATAACAAACTTGTTCAGTAAAAGAGAACTGGGAAGCCTTGCAAGTAGTTACAAGAACTTGCAAATACTTTTTACGTGCAAAGTTATCGAACAGGCCTTATAATTCTAATTGTCCAAATACGTTATTGTGAATAAAATCACATACAAAACAAAAACAACGAATTCACAGTAATACGTTATTGTGAAGAAATTTCGACTTTTCGATAGATTTTGAACAATTGATGTAAAACCTTCTAATTCCGCCATGATTACAACCTTTTTTGTTCGATAAAGAATAATAACCCAGCAAAAAATTTTGGAAGTTGTGCAATTGGAGTTATGATTTCACAACATCTTTCGATGTAGTCTAACAGAGTTATGAAAAATGCACTCCGTTCGATACATTTTATAAGCAGTTGCTGTAGAGATCCCTACAGAAAAAAACAGTTGGTTGATCCCTACACATTTCTTCAAAAGATAAACAAGAGTGTATACATTTCGAAGAATTTGTTATAAAATAAAGAAATACCAACTTAAGCTGCGAACATTTTTGCGGTAATCCACGAGACGGAAGTTTTTAATGGAGTGGAGTTGGGGTCCATGTCGAAAGCTGAACTAGTGATGGGAAGGCAACATAAAACAACTTTAGGATAATGAAAGAAAATCAGATGCGCTTGGATTAAATCAAGAACGGAGAAAGTAAGCTCAAATGTGATTGAATTTAATGGAAACTTTTTGGTGTTTATATATGGTGTGTTCGTTTACTCAACAATTTGTACAAGTTCAGTAACTTCTTGTAATCGGCTAAAGGCCTGCGTACATAAGCTGCTCTGCCTGATTGCCTTGCTTTCCTGCTTAATTTTTGACATAATAAAAATAAAAGAATAAAGAAGGCCGAGGAAATTTCGAACTGGGTTGCCCTTTTCTTTTTTATTCTTTTATCAGAAGTAAGCAAGGTAAGCAGGCAAGGCAGCTTATGTACGCAGGCCTTTAGGTCTTTTGCATTGTACTGTAGAGTAAACGAACAACATCCAGTAACAATTTGTAAAAATTTTGAGTAAACGAACACGCATATAATAAAGTTCTTTGTGTTCTTGTTTTACACAAATTATAAATGCATTTTATTTATTTTGGGATATTTCGCAATGGCTTGCATTTTAATTGCATCTTTGGACTGATTAAAAATGCAATCCGAAGAGTGCATTTAAATTCAATCCAAAACACTACATCAAAAGCTGTGATTTGGCTCGAAAATGGAGGGCATCCTACCTGTGTGCTGTGGAAGCAAAATGAAGTGCATCTTAGCTGCGCGCTCTCTTGTAAAATTCATAAGTGAATTCATAGGAAAAGATGCACTCCAACGGCAAATGTACCGTACACTTTTAGTGATTCAACTGCATCCGCGGATGCAAACTTTTTGCTAGGAAGTAGCAGCAGTATTTCAAATGGTATTTCAATGGAACAAATACCTCTCATACAACCCACTGTGCCCAATGTAAACAAACAAAGACAGTGGCGCATGCGCTTTGTAATGAATTTTCTGATGTATATACGTCATACAATTGTTAATTGAACAATGTATTGGACGGGATAGCATTTGTTTTTGTGTTGATGCTGCTGTTTGTTGGCTACTCTCTGTCTCAGCTGCTGTGGTTGTTGGTAGCTGATGACTGTTTTGGGTTAATATATTTTTTTTTGTTATTTTCCGAGTTTGTTAATGTTGTTGGTTTCGGTGTGTGTGACTTATGTTTGTTACTCACATAGAGCATTTTGTTGCTACTGTTGTTATTATTTAGTATATCAATAACTTTTGCACGATCTGTTTAACAAAAAAGAGTCAGTCACTAAATGTACGCGCCACAGTAAACAACGTATTAAATTTGCGACGAAAAAGCAACAAATGACGCGTACAACAGTCTAAATGCGCGCCAAAGATTTGAAAATCTAGAATAGTATATTTTTTAATATTTCCGGGGCAAAAGTCACGGCATATAAAATTGTCAATTAAAAAAGGTTCCAATATATGGTTTAAGTGGAACTAAGATAAAGTGCGATTGCCGCAAAAATCAATTGTGATTTAAAATTATTGCATGTCGATTGAAATGATTATTGATGCCGACATCTTCACGCCTATTTCCGAGTAGTAAAGTGCAAAATAACGTGGAAAATTTGTTAAATTAGTTTAAAAACAACGAAAGAGAGAGCTTCTGTGGAATATTTGGATAAATAATAAATATATAGAGTAATAAAAAGTGTATTTGTAAAAAAATACTGTGGAAAAGTACTCCTTAACAAATCCGCTTTAAAGATTGAATTTTAAGCCCCAACGTTTCTAGAAAAAAGGTAAATTTCAAGCCCTCATAAATATTTGTACCAATTCACATCTACAAATCCGGTTAATTAACTAAAACTGTGAGAAAATTTGTTAGATTTGTTTATATGCCAAGGTGAGGCATTTCTAAACGAAAATATAATAATTAGCACACAATTTAAACCCTTCAAAATTATATATTTTGTTACCATTGTGGAACTTAAAACGGAACTAATTTTTTAGATACTAATTCAATTTGTTATATCTACGTAGAAGAAGTAAGTAAATTATGTTTTTATTATGATGATTTTTAATAAAAATTGTTTGGTGTAGACATTGTTGCTAAAAAACACAGTTTCCTCAAGATCTATTTATAATTTCATCATGAGTTTCCTACAACCCATGGTGGAATAAGAAGGTGTTACATCAAATCATACTAAACGTCAAATTTGGTCACAATAATGTATTATTGTGAGTTGCTTGTTTACATTTTGTATGTGTTTTATTCACAATAATGAATTTTGACAACTAGTGTGATAACCAGCTGTTTTTGCCGCTGTACCTGTATTATTGTGCCATGCTACAACCGTTATAAGGAGGTGTTCCGTGAAAAACAGCTGATCATCTAAAATACATTAGGCCTGTTCGATAACTTCGCAAGTAAAAAGTATTTGCAAGTTCTTGTAACTTTTTCTCATTTCTCTTTTACTGAACAAGTTTGTTACCGAACAGCATTTTGTAAAAATTTGTACAAATATGTACAAATTTGTACAAACTTGTGGGTTATCGAACAGACATATTATTGTGATTTACACTATTCCCAAATTTAATAAAAGCAGCAAAAATCTTCATTCATTCAGGGATATTTCCCGAAAAAAGTGTAAGTGATGCCAATTTTTTTAAATAACACTCAAAGGACAGATTTTAGTTGGCCCTTTAGGTAGGGGTCATGGCACAATAATACAGGTACAACGGCGAAAACAGCTGATTATCACACTAGTTGTCAAAATGCATTATTGTGAATAAAATAACGTACAAAAGGTAAACAAGCAATTCACAGTAATGCGTTATTGTGAACAAATTTTGACGTTTGGTGTGGTAAATTGTCCGATTATTGTTATCGATGTAACACCTTCTTATTCCGCCATGGTAGGGGTACAACTTTGCTAAGTACGGGAACGCTTTTCTGCCAAGAAATATTACAAAATAGTACTATATTGCAGATTGTAAAGTGCAGCTCGTATAAACATGTTTTTCTCAAAGTGTTACAGCTGTTCCATAATTTGGTTCCTAATTACTTTTATATACATGTTGATATGTATTTTTTATAAAGCCAATAAACCTTTCTTTAAAGCAAACAATTAACAAACAAATAAAATCAATACACACGTTTGTATTTTTATATTTATAGAATATAAAGTTATATAGAAAAATATAAATGTTTACAATAAATGAATGCTAATTAACATTCATAAGGTTATTTGACCATGTCACTGTGACTGAAATGCTTTCGTCCAGTATGAAAGAAAGAAATATGCGAAAAAGTGTTGAAGGGGATTTTTTGGTGTCTTTTATTTGATTACTGTCAAAATTGTATAACTTTTAATTGAGAATGTTCAAATAACTACACTATTCTGCCAGATTTTAAGTTTTTTTTTACTAAACGCGCTTTGAAAGCTCTCCAACCATAATAGAATAATAAATCTATTATTTTAGAAAATATTAGTTTTATTTGACCTATTTGTAAAGAAAATATTTATTTTTACAGTGTTTTATTTAGCTTGCTTTCGTGTCCGTTTAAGGCTATATTACACCAAATGTCTTCCTTGTGTATGTTTTAAATTTTTTCATCTACATGTTGAACACGTAGTGTGACTCCTACAAGAAATATCGTATATCAAAATGATGTGGGAACTCATATGTTTCTTTTTCATTTAGAGCGCTCCCTATTCAGTTATGTATTTTTGTGTGCAGTTAGTAAATAAATTTATGGAAAAAGAGAATTTAACCAAAAAACTTAGAAAATGAGTACAGAAAATGCAAAAGTGAGATATTTTAGCAAAATAAATAGTAGGCCTGTTCGATAACTTTGCAAGTAAAAAGTATTTGCAAGTTCTTGCAACTACTTGCCAGTACTTCTCATTTCTCTTTTAAGTGGGGTACACACGATCAATTTTGCTCAAATAATCGGTTGCTTGCTAGTGTAGCCGCTAATTTTTGTAAGTCATCAGGCAACCACAAAATATTTTGTGGTTGCTGGACAGTTTGACATTTATCGATATTTCCGAAAAATCGACAGTCAAAACTGATCGTGTGTACTCCGCTTTAGGTTTATTACATTATTGGTCTGTTCCAGTACTGCAAGAATCTACTAATTTTTCCGATAACATAAAGGAAAAAACGTGATCGAAGTCCC
This sequence comes from Musca autumnalis, assembly GCF_047663935.1. Lineage (NCBI taxonomy): Eukaryota > Metazoa > Arthropoda > Insecta > Diptera > Muscidae > Musca > Musca autumnalis. The sequence continues at coordinate 184,300,704 of NW_027412088.1, forward strand.
GGGCCACACTAGAATAATTTCACTAAAATTTTAACATGAAGTTATGAGTCTCTAGATTGAGTTCCATAGTAGAGTAAAATCATGAAATTGCTGTAATGGGAAATTCGGCCTAAGAACACCTAATTTCATGAAATTTTTTAATGAAATTTACTCTAGTGTGGACCGGGACGAAGAAATAGTAGCTTATTGCAGGTTCTGGAACAGAGCATATGTTGTTTACATTTATAGGTTATGTCAGACGAAAATGTACATGCGGTGTGAACGAAAAAACTAAAAGTAGTATGGAAAATGCGAAACATAAAGAATACGATGTGGATAAAAAGAAGTGTCAGAACATACGAGTTTGATGCTGGTGTAATATAGCCTTTAGTTCAAATCTAGTAACTCATTATACCCTACACCACACTGTGGTAAGGGGTATTATGTCTTTGTGCATTTGCATGTAACATACAAAAGGAAACGAAATAGACCCATAGTTCCTTTTGTCGATGGTCAGACTAGCACGATTTCAACATGGCGACGTCAAGTTTATAGGCGAGGGGTATGAAGTAGTGAAACCCATGTACATGGTTTTCTGTGTTTGTTGTGTTGTCTCTTCTTGTTGTTCGTTGCAAGATTCTTTCTTCCATTTTCTTTCATTTTTATTTTCTCAAGCAAACGTTAACAACAAAGCAAGCATAAAAAGATTTAATAAAAACATTAAATTAATGAAATAGTGAAAATTTAACTATGTATTAATATTAATTTAATTATAAATGTTAATTATTTTGTGCTGTTTTTAGTTTATTTATGTTTGTTTTGTTTTTTTTTTTTTGGTATGAGAAACACAACAAACGCGAATAGTAAAATAAAGAGGACCCGAAAAAATCTTAAATTTCACGTTAACGTGTGTGGACACTAACGAAACTTGAAAAGAAATTTTAACGAAATTGGTTTCAAGAAACCTTGCTAGTCTGACCATCGACTTTGGGGATATACAGTAATGCAAGTTCATATTCTAACAAACCTAAAAAATGAATAAAATCGTTATTAATTCCATATTTTATGTGCAAATACGAAACAATTAATGGGAATTACTATAACCAAAAAAGATTTAAGAATAACATAACAATTTTTTAATTTGTGTGGGTGGCAAAGTTGGTATTCGTACACCTATGAGCACTATACATTTGGCGTTTTTTTATGATTTTTAAAGAAAATTACCGCAAATTTTTGTTCTTTTCGTCTTTTGGAATGCCTCTGCTATAGAGATATGTAAAAATAACGATAATTTAATTAAAAAATTTGCATGAATAACAATTCGTACGAATATTTGAAATACTTAAGAAAAATGTGGTAGATAAGATTACATATGACAATTAATTCCCGAATTTTGGACGAATATAGCTAATAGCAGTCGTTCTACAACAATATTCGAGGTCTAATATGAAAATAAATGTTGTCAGCGTTTGGAAATGCAAAGAAACGTAATCCGGGCTAATAGCACGGTTACACTACAGCTTTTTGTTGGGTTAACCCACTTCATGAGGATTTATTTGCTTAATCTGGTCAAATCTGACCAGTAGTGCGATTCTTTAACACATTTTTTGAGTTACCGACCAAAATCGGTAAAATTAAAACGCAAAATTATGAATGAAGAGTTCAAATAAAAGTTGACAACACTCTTGCTATCGGTAGAACTTTACGACTGCTTTTTATTCGTCGCTAACTTACCGAAAAACATCGGTAATTACCGAAATTATAAGCATTTTAATTTTACCAACAATAGTCGGTAACTCAAAAAATGAGTTAGAGAATCGCCCTACAGATTTGCCATACAAAAATTAAATCCTCTCACGGCTGGGTTTATTTTAAATCCGGCACAAATCTACTAAAAATGCAGTGTTGTATTCGATGTATGTGCAAAAAATGCAACTATGCTCACAAAGAACTAAAAGTTGCAACTGTTTTTACAACAGAGTTTGTCGTGTTTTACACTTTTACGATTGGTCGTATGAGATTTTATGGCCTTTATAAATCTGAAGTTATTCGAAAATTATAAAATTATTTATTTTTTTACATTAGACACTTTTTTTTAACAAAAAGTACCATGATACAAAAATGTATCCCTGCGTGTAAAATATACGAATATGAGCAAAGAGGGGACGATATCTCATACGAGGAATCGTACAAGTGTAAAACACGACTTTATTACATTTTCGGTAAATGTTTTCTTTGCTCACTATTTATGCATTTTGTCCCATATTTGTTGTTTTCCAATCACTCACAATACTGTTTAAATACTTGTTGTAATGCATCAATAGTTACCATTTTAATTTTTGGAAACTATTGTTTGATATTTATGTGTTATTTTGTATGAATACGTAAACAAACATCAGCTGACAGTTTATATCCTCGAAAAGCTAAGTGTTACCAGCAAAGATTAACCCACTGGATCTATTAAACCCAGTGGGTTAACCTTCAATAGTGTAACCAGGGTATAAGATAAAGTAAACACATTTTTGGTTTCCACTTGGTAAAATTCGCAAGTTTCGTTTTATGTTTGACATAAGATGTATTGAAGTTTTAGAATAGGGTTCCGCCGTCTGAATTCCTATAGGGCAAGTATTGATGGCACTGTTCCAAACAACTGCCCTGCATGCGGCACAGGCCCGCATCATACTCTGCACTTTTTCAAAACTTACTCAACTAACTCCAGTAGATCTGTGGCTACTTCTCAACGAAACAGCCACATTCCTAGGACTCTAGATAGACCCACAAGCAGTTTAAACAGAAAGATAAACATACAAACTTATGAAATACTGTTACAACAATAACAACTTTAACGGTTTATTAAAAACAATTCATAAGCCCCTTTAACCCAAAATTATTTTTAAGCGGAACACTTTAAAATTCTTCTGCTGGGGTTCTATTGAGTTTCTTACCGCGGGTGGGAGAAAATTCAATATTTCGAAGGACTAAAATGACTAATGAATAAAGACCCAGACGTCTTTACAATGTGAGTGTTTGTAAAGCACTCCGAAAGTCTAGACATAACATATAGACTGTGCACAGAAACACTTGCTTAATTAACACTTCATGTGGGACTTGAGAATTTTATCTTAAAGAAATCAATAGAAAAGAAACATGCTGCCCATGGTTTGACTATGAAATGTATGAAAACATCTGTCAACCAATTCAAGATAGAGCCATTATCATAATAATAAGCGACAGTTTAAACGTACTCTTAGTTTAAACGTTTGTTTTGTCATTTAAAATGATAGTCAGCTGACTATTCCTACAGACCGAATTTAATACACCCAGTGGGTTTCAAATGTTAATTTTATTGGGTATACGTCAAATAAATCTTCCTAAAGATTGCTAAGCCGGCAAAAAGCTATAATATAAACGGCCACAGTTTTCATTTTGATTAATTACTTTTCCTTCTTCTAGCGAATATACATATTATTTCCATATAATTATATTAGTAAATAAACTGGGAAGAAAAAAATATAAATTGTAGGGGTTTTTTTCATAATGTTTACATTAATTAATAATACTAATTTACCATAACGCATATAATTATTATTGAAATTGCAGTTAGCAATCACTAAATAAGCATATGTCACTGATCAAATAAAAAAACGTATAATTATTTTTATTTAATTTGTTAAAAAATATATAATTGCATATTAAATTCTGGCATTTGCATGTTGTTTTTTATTATTCCGTTGTCTCGACAGTGACTCAAATTTATTTAGTTCATTATTATTGCTTTACTTTTTTAGACAAAACACTTAAAACTGATATAAATTTGATATGGAATATTATCATAGTTATAAAAAACAAAACAATTACAGACATTAAAAAAACAATAACAAGCATATATAATAAAATAAGATTTGGTATAATTTTTATGCAAATTGCGCAAAGGGGATTTTGTAGAATAAACAGAACACATTTTTAAACTTAAATATTATTTGCGGAAATTCAATTGATATCTAACTAGTTTTGTGCAGTTTCGAGTATATGGTATCTTGTTTTTGTTTAACCTAAGACATCAGGAGCCTGAAGTAGTCCTTTAGAGTACGTTTACATTTCACTGCATATACGTTAAATAAAATTTGATTTATGATGAGGATTTATTTAAAGTATACGCAGTGAAATTTACAATTGAAATTCACTGGATTTAATAAAACACGTCATTTATGGTGTGGAACCCATTGAAAAACACTTCTTTTATAGTACGGTTATATTTATGTAATCGAGTGTATATCAAATGTCAATTCCTTTGCGTATACGTCAAATGGAAACTCATTCGAAATTTATTCGATTTCATTTGACTTTTAAGCAATGGAATTGGCAGTTGAAAGCGAGTGGATTTCGTAAATGTAAACGTACTATTACGTCCCAGAAAAAAGCTTATTTATAGCACGGATATACTAGAGCTTTTTGCCGGGTTAACCCACTTTATGAGGATTTATTTGACATTTGCGCAATGGAATTGACATTTGAAACCCAAACTCACTGGGTTAATCCGGTTAAGTGTAACCGGGGTATTAAACTAGTGCTTATTATAGCCGGTTTACGTTCGGTATCGATTCGTGATTTCATGCGAAATCAGGCAAAATTTACCACACAAAAATTAAATCAGGCAAAATTTACCACACAAAAATTAAATCAGCTTATTAGATGCCAGAAAATATTCTGCTAGTTTCCACTCATTCTAATTTTTGTAGCAGTAAATAGGAGAAGAGATTTTTATTCAGCGTAAATTTTTGTTTAAAGAGATGCGCAGGTTTTACTAGTAGGGGAACGTATTTCCATCACAAAAGGGGAAAATAGTGCAAGTAGTATTATTTTACAGTTTCTGGAATACAACTTTTATCAATCGAAATTACTGATTTTCCATATAATATCTGTCAAATAAATGGCGTATTTGCCCCAAAAACTGGTTTATGGTTCAAGCGTAAAGTAATGCCTGATTTACACTATTCATAAATCCTCATCTGGATTTAATAAATCCAGGGGCTCAATTTTGTTTCTATGAAAATGTGAAATGAAAACATTTATAAAGGAAAAAACTGTCAAATGAAAAAAATTATAAAGGAAATATTTTTCATTTCAAATTTTCATAGAACAAGAATCCAGCCCCAGTACAAATATCAGTAGATATACCAAATACCAGTAGACATACCTTTGGAGAATTTAAATTGCAGTCAGCTGAAATTTCTTTTTTGTATACATACACAACATCAAATAAAAAAGTGCACTGCATTCTTTTGCCAACCACACTATAGAATCTGAACAAATATCGAAACTTAAAACAAACTTTTTATTTAATTTTTTTCCGATTTCCCTTCATTTCTTTTTTGCTTTTTTTTTTGTTTGGCCTGCTGAGTGTAATTGACAGTTAGCAAAATGTAAACAAACTGCACGTAAGAATACTTGCAACTTTTGGTACTTTTCTACCAACAGTTGATTGGATTTGGTATAAACAGTGTTGTATACGAGGATTTCAACTTGATTAAAAACAAATCCAGTCAATACGAGGATTTTGTATGGTAATCTGGCAGATTATGACCGAATTTAGCAAATAAATCCCCCAAATGGTCTATTATTGTATTTTGTAAATATATTTGTGGGATCATCTGAAAATAGGTGTGTACGATAACCCAAAAGTTTTTACAAATTTGTACAAACTTTTCCAAATGCTGTTCGATAACAAACTTGTAAAGTAAAAGAGAGCGAATTTGGAGAGAATTTTGGAGAGTTTTGTGACTGAGAACCATGGTGGAATAATAAGGTGTAACGCCAAAAACAGCTGATCTTCATACCAGTTGTCAAAATGCGTTATTGTGAATAAAATCACATACAAAATGTAAACAAGCAATTCACAGTTATGCATTATTGTGAGCAAATTTGACGTTTGACATGATTTGATGTAACACCTTCTTATGCTTGGTTTACATTTACGAAATCCACTCGATTTCAACTGTCAAATCCTTAGGTTAAACGTCAAATGAAATCCAGATGAGATTTCATTTGACGTTTGAGCTATGGAATTGACAGTTGAAATCGAGTGGATTTCGTAAATGTAAACTTAGCATTCCACCATGCTGAGAACTTATAGAACGGTTACACTACAGCTTTTTGCCGGGTTAACCCACTTCATGAGGATTTATTGCTTATTCTGGTCAAATCTGACCAGATTTGCCATACAAAAATTAAATCCTCTCACGACTGGGGTTATTTTAAATCCGGCACACATCCACCAAAATACAGTGTTGTATTCGGTATTTGTGCAAAAAAAATCCAACTCTACTCAAAAAGTACCAAAAGTTGCAACAGAGTTTGTCGTGTTTTACACGTTTACGGTTGGTCGCATGAGATTTTATGGATTTTATTTGAAAATCATAAAATTATTTATTTTTTTACATTAGACACTTTTTTAACAAAAAGTACGCTTGATACCATGATAAAAAAATGTATCCCTGTGTGTAAAATATAGCAATATGAGCAAAGAGGGGACGATATCTTATACGAGGAAAAAGTGTAAAACACGACTTTATTAGTTATTTTGTATGTATACGTAAACAAACATCAGCTGACAGTTTATATCCTCGAAAAGCTAAGTGTAACCAGCAAAGATTAACCCACTGGATCTATTAAACCCAGTGGGTTAACCTTCAATAGTGTAATAGTAAGTTTACATTTACGAAATCCACTCGATTTCAACTGTCAATTCCTTTGCTTAAACGTCAAATGAAATCCAGTCGATTTCAGATGAGTTTCAATTTGACGTATACGCAAAGGAATTGACAGTTGAAATCGAGTGGATTTCGTAATGTAAACCAAGCATAACCGGGGTATTACAAGTTTTTACAAGCAACATTTTCCTTGTAATGCTTTGTTTACATTCGGCGTCGTTTCGTGATTTCGAAGGCGTTTTGTAATTTCGCTCGGAATCAAGCAAAAATTATCATGATTTCGCATACAGAAATTAAATCTCATTTCGTGATTTCAGCGAAATCAACATCGAAATCACAGTACTCATGATATACAACCCTGTTGTTGCCTTAAAAAGTACCAAAAGTTGCAACACTTTTCACGTATCACAATTAACAAGGTAGATGGTCAATTGCTGCAACAAAAAATTCTAGTATCAAAATTTATAAACAATGTGAACAAATATTAAATTATGTACTATGCATGGTAGAATGATAAAAGGTAGTCGCATCTGTCAAATTTAGGAAAATACAGCCCTGTATGTCTGTACGGGAGCGTGTCAAATACAAAACAACAATAGTACATGACATTTCATAATATATACCATTACTTTTTGTGTTTCGAAAAAAAAAAAACATTGGACCTTTTAACAAATATTCGTACTCTGACTGGTAAGGCGCTAAAAACACTTTTGACAACACCGAATTTAAACAATCCCACATTATAGATGCTATGGAAAAACGATTCTTGAAACATACACCACAATAACAACAAAATCTAATGGAACAAAGAAATTACAACAAATGCGTTCCTGGATAAAAGGATCAACAACAGGAACAACAAATGTAGCGCTATTGAAACACACAGGATTGAGTGAGGATTTTATTTCTTCAGAAGCAGCAATAATCATCAGTGAAAACTGAATTCTCAATATATGAAAATTGGGTCGCAACCAACATCTCTACTACAACAACAGCAACAATTATCCGTGCCTAATATTGCATGGAATCAGTCAGATTCGTAAGAATCGTACTACAATCGTACCTGTAACAAAAAACTTATATGTATACAAGGACAATATTCAAGGTCATTCCAACAATTGGCGGGGCAAATCTACAATTTTCCAAGGTTCTAGTATTACAACCAGGCCACGTAATTTCTGACAGCTGATAAATATTCTATGTAGCTGTTTCTTTCCCTATGGTAGTGGCAAATAATTCCCGACATTTGTATTGATATAAAGTTTTGCAACATTTTATTAATAAAAACGCCTTAAAATATAACATACATGTAGTTTCGCTTGATTAAATTTGTTATAATAAATCAGAATATATAATTGTAGTCCGGTCGGGTTGTTGTTGGTGGATTTGATCATGAACAGTTTAACTGTTTTATATGTGGTGTTCCCTGAAAGAATCCAAAGTCTGTTGTTGTAACAATGTTATTATATGTTTGTAAGTTCCTATCCTGCATAATCTGGCTCTGGGTCAATCTCCAGTTCAAGGAATGTGGCTGTTTCGATGGAATCTACTAGTCATTTGAGCATACGTTTTGCGCGGTGTCATCGATCCATGTACTATAGGAATTCAGACGGCTGGACCATACCGAGCGTAGTCGAGCCAAAACTACTCTGATTTGTCGTGCAGCTGACGCTCCTCGGCTGCGATAGATGTACACATATTTGGATCCAACGCTTAGATTTCTTCGCAAAAATGATCGATTTTAACAGCCGTAGCCCTTAAGGTGCTTTCCTTCCTTGCCGATTTTCAACAAGCAAACATTCACCAAATTTGTTGTGGGAATCGACATTGCTCAATAGGACTTTTTTCTTTAAGATTTCTTGCAGATCTTGATAAATATCCATAGCGCCACCAATGGTCAACAGTAATTTTAAATGTATGTATTTGTCGATTGTGTTTGAAGACAGAAGAAAAATTTAATTTTTAAACAAACATTTTTCGTTTTAATTTAAAAATGGAAATTAAATTTAAACTGACATTTTTACATACATACAAATGTAAATAAACACACATACATATAAGCATTCAGTGTCAATTTCTTTTTGACAATGAACGTACTTCAAATTTAAAATTTGAAAAAAATTTTAAACAGCTGTTAGCATGAAACTACCTTTCTTGTTGTACCATGGTACTATGTTACAATCCTATTTTTCAATATGTTCCCATACTTTTGTAATGGTAATGTTAGAAAAAAGGAGAATTCTCAAAAATTGCTTTCCCATACAAATTTCTTAAAAAATACGGGAACGGAAAAATGACAGAAATTGCAAAAACTCCAGCAGAAATGTCAAAATCAACATATCAGCGTATTCAGATGCCAATAAACATGCTGCTAGTTCCTACTAGGCCACATTTGTATAGCAGAAAACAGCGATATTTTTGTTTAAAGGGAAGTGCAAGTCTTGCTGGATTTCGGAGTACGGGAACGCATTTGTAGCACTAAACGGGAAAACTACTGCTAGTAGTAATATTTTGCAGTTTCTGAACACAACTTATATCTATCAAAATTAATTATTATGATGTCTCAACGATAAAATAATTTCTTATATTTTCATTGGTTAGTATTATACACAATTAATACGATATATAGATAATTTGCGAAATAAAGCAGTAATATGCCATTTAGATATGACATCATTAGCCGGATTTAGCACATTATCAGGTTTTATTTGCTAAATCCAGCCAAAATCTACCAGATTTCCCATACAAAAATAAATCCTCCTATTGAGTGGATTTGTTTTAAATCTGGCATAAATCCTCGTATACAACTCTGTTTTTTGCAACATGTTGCTAGAAAATACAAAAAGTTGCAAGCTGGCACAAGAAACAAGGTAGATGCATCGGTGAATTGCTACACTAAAAATAATTTAAAATGTAAAAATTTGTAAGCAAGGTGGAAAAATTAAATTTGTTTTGATGTACAAAGTTGATTTTAATCAACCAAGACTAATATTTACGATGTCTAAACGATAAAATAATTCGTTTATATATTTTAGATGGGCAAATTGCGATAGAATAATTCTTTATTTGCTCTTTAGTTAGCATTAGTAGCATAATGTGCTAACATTTTCAGTATTACACAATAAATTTGTATTTTGACGTGTGTTTTTTGGGACGAATTCAACTTACAAAAAATTCGTTTGACGTTTCAAATTCGATCAGATTGGCTGATGCATCTACCTTGGTAATTGTGCTATGAACAAAAATCAGCTGACTGCTATTTAAATCCTCCAAAATGTATATCTAAATGCAATGAGATTTGTACTGGATTTATTAAATCCAGTCGAGGCTTTATGGCTAGTCTAAATGAGCTATAAAGTTCTATATTGTTGTATATTTTTGATGACTAATTCAATTTACAACAACTTGTTTTAAAAATTCATGTTCGACCAGCTTCGCATATGCATCTACCTTAATTATTGTGATATGTTTGAAATCAACAAAAAATAAGTGTAAACACCGGGTGTATTTCAGGATTTCGTGAAATCCAGTGGATTTTGGAGCGTAAGTGTAAACATGGCATAAGAATTTGCAAGTTTGATCAGCTGATTTAAATTCGAATGGATTGTGGCGGACTTTGCAATTCTTGGCAAAAACATAAACAAACATTTCGTTATTAAAATAATTACAAGATAAAAAAGAGAAGGGATAACTAAATAAATTATGGAAAACGACTTATTTTGTAAAATAACTTATTTTGTAGTTTGTGGTGATTGTTTTGTTTATAAGGTATCAAATCCCAGCAAAAAGCGGCGCATCCATGGAGTAGGAGGAATATGTGGACGGCCAGCCGTTAATATATGATATGGAAAGAGAATTATTTGTGTAGCAATGGAGTATATGTATAATGCTTGGTTTACATTTACGAAATCCACTCGATTTCAACTGTCAATTCCTTTGCGTATACGTCAAATGAAAACTCATCTGAAGTCCAAAGGATTTCATTTGACGTTTATGCAATGGAATTGACGAGAGAGAGTAAAATTAGTGGAGAGAAGTTACTGAGAAATTGCTGAGTACTTGCAAGTACTTTTTACTTGCGAAGAAGTTGGGCGGATAAGATTTGATTTAACAATCGAAGGTTGTTTACGAAAATATTCGATTATCCATTGCCACAAAAATAATTCTCTTTCCATATCATAAATTAATGGATGGCCGTCCACATAGTGTTCCGCATACTCCATGGATGCGCCGCTTTTTGCTGGGACACCTTAGAAATAAAACAATCATCACAAACTACAAAATAAGTTATTTTACAAAATAAGTCGTTTTCCATAATTTATTTAGTTATCTCTTCCCTTTTTATCTTGTAATTATTTTAATAACCAAATGTTTGTTGATGTTTTTGCCAAGAATTGCAAAATCCACCACAAAAAATTCGAATTTAAATCAGCTGATTAAACTTGAAAATTCTTACAAGGAAACTATAAGAATTGTAAGTTCTCAGTCACAAAACTCTGCAAAATTCTCTCAAAATTCCCTCCAAATTAGATCTCTTTTACTTTACAAGTTTGTTATCGAACAGCATTTTGTAAAAGTTTGTACAAATTTTTGGGTTATCGTACAAACCTATTTTTAATATGTTTAAAGTGCAACGTCTAAATGAATGTGACCCAAAAGGGTTAATTGCTATTCATTATAATATTCACATCAAAACAACTAAAATATTGACACAAACTTTTATATACCTAGTCATCACAAATGATACAATATACATCAGTTTTAAGATATTCATTAAATACGTCACTTATCTTCAAAAGAGAGAACAAAATAGAAAATCTCATATCATTCTCATGACTTATTGCTAATATAAGGTGTGTTCGTTTACTCGATAATTTGTACGAGTCCAGTAACTTCTTGTAAACGACTAAGGCCTTTTGCATTGTACTGTAGAGTAAACGAACAATATCCAGTAACAATTTTTATAAATTTTGAGTAAACGAACACACATATAATCTCCACATTTTAAATCCTCAAACTAGACAATGTTGTTTTTCTTAATAAATAGTATTTGTAATTATGATATAATTCAAAAAATGTGGCATATAAAAGCAAAAACAATTGAAAACGTGACCCATTATGTTAGCCAACAGACCGACAACGAGATAAGAGAACCTTTTTACAGTGTTTTATTGTTTTGTGAATTTAATACCTGAATTAAATTTAAGCCTTAGGAATGTTCACGTTTTTTTTTTTTTTTGTGTTCGTTCTTTTTTTGTTTTGTCATTTTTAAACTTGAAACAATGCAACCTCAGCGAAATTCTTTGCAATATATTTTCGAAGTAATAAGACCTGAGGATAAAATTAAGTTAGACGCAAAAGTTTCAAATTCTCGTGTCTGTATTTTATGACTAAGATTAAGGAAATTTTCCATTAAACTATATGTGGTAATTTTAGCTGGGAAATTTGATGATGATAAGAATGTTGTTGATTTTTATGTTAAGGTTGCGATTGCGTTTAAAGGAAATACTTTATATTCGCTGATAATATATTATCTTATTTATAAAAACAAAATCATGTGGATAATTTTCTGCATTGACACCATGCATTTAAAATGAAATATACATATATCGTCGTTTTTTAAGTCGCATTTACATCTAATAACAATGCGTCGTTCAAGTTGTCAATTTTATTTAATATATCTGTCAAATAAATTCCGTATTTGCCCCAAATACTCGTTTTAAATGCTAAAAAACACTTATAAGATGATTAAGTGCATTAATTCGATTTATTTGACATATATTGTATTAAAATGAAAACTTAAATCCACTTCTAAATCCAGCATAGTCTAAACGCACTGTTAGGTGTCAGTGTAAATTAGGTTTTACTTTTTTCTGCGATCATGATGCAATTACTTGACGTTTACACAAGATAGTCTGTCTGCAAATACAACTCTGATTTACTAATTTTCGTAGACAGTAAACATGGACATTTTTGAATAAATGAAAACAAAACAGTTTCAAATACAAAAAAAAGATGACAGAAATGGATCACACATTGAACAATTTGAAATGTAATGTAAACAGAAGTGTATAAAAAGATTATTTTCATTCATAATATTAAAAACTACGTCAAAAGAACAATTGTTTATTTTTTGAAAAGTAATACATGAACCAGGGATAAGCCCCCTCCCACCCACGAAATCAATTTCATGAAATTGTGCGCTCTTAAGGTGAGAATACAATGAAGGTGTGAACAGAATGCTGCCTAATTCATTTGATTTAGGTAGTACTTGGCCTTTATTCTTTTACATGAAACTGAGCGTGAAAAAGCGGCGTATTTCATTGTGTTTCTACCTTGAGAAATTCATGCTTATCCAAACCTGAATTTGTGTAAAGGAATAAAGAAATCCAAAATCTCATTTGAATTAGGTAGTACCTGGCATTTATTCATTTACATGAAATTGGGCGTGAAGCAAGCAACAAAAGTGATTGTGCTCAAGTTTCAGCGTGTGCCATACGACATGTCATAATTCCTGTATATAATACTAACAAATGTACAAAAACAATATTTTATCATTGAAACATCAAAATTAGAAGTTTTTATTGATAAATGGTCTATACCAGAACTCTAAGAATCTAAAAATTTTTACTATTTCTTCGATAACATAAAGGAAAAATTGCAGGTTCTGGTACAGGCATAAAGTTGTGTTCCAGAACATGCAAACTAATACAACATGCACTATTTTTGTCTCGTTTTGTGCCAGAAACGCGTTCCCGTACTAAACTCGAACTTCTCTTTAAACAAACATTTCTGCTATACAAATTTAACCGAGTGGAAACTAACAGCTTGTTTGCTGTCATCTGTAGTGGGATTCTCTAAGGCATTTTGTGGTTACCTACAAAAATCGCTAAAATTATGAATGAAAAGTACAAATGAAAGTTGACAACACTGTTGCTATCGGTAGTACTTAGCGACTACCTTATTTTGCTAACTTACCGGCAAACTTCGTTAATTAACGAAATTATAAACATTTTAATTTTAACGATTGTTGTCGATAACCAAAAAATGCGTTAGATAATCCCACTACTGATTGTCTGATAAGTTGATTTTGACATTTCTGCTAGAGTTTTTTCAAATCCTGTCATCTTTCCGTTTTCGGACTGTTTGGACGAATTTGTATAGGAAAGTATCATTTGACATTTCGCTCATTTGCTAATTTTACCACAAAAAAGTACAGGAACACACTGAAAAACTAATATTGTAACAAAGCAATTTAATTTTTTTTAATTTGTTTACAAATTTTGATATTACAATTTTTTGTTGCAGCAATTCGCCATCTACCTTGTGTATTGTGATACGTGAAAAGTGTTGCAACTTTTGTAGGCAAAAACAGGGTTGTATATCATGAGTACTGTGATTTCGATGTTGATTTCGCTGAAATCACGAAATGAGATTATTTCATTTTTGTATGCAAAAGCATGGTAAATTTTGCTTGATTTCGCGCGAAATCACGAAACGCACAAGACTATTTCGATTGAAAGTCCTTCACGCTAATATTTTTGTTTAGGTTTTCATTCGATAACTTCACAATAAACATGACAGATTGGGTGAAATCACCTGGTCTTAAACGTCGTTTGCATTAGAGCTTTTTGCCAGGTTAATGTTTGGTTTACATTCGGCGTCTTTTCGTGATTTCGAAGGCGTTTCGTGATTTCGCGCGGAATCAAGCAAAAATTATTATGATTTCGCATACAAAAATGAAATCATATCATTTCGTGATTTCAGCGAAATCAACATCGAAATCACAGTACACATGATATACAACCCTGTTTTTGACTGAAAAAGTACCAAAAGTTGCAACACTTTTCACGTATCACAATAAACACGGTAGATGGTCAATTGCTGCAACAAAAAATTTTGGAATCAAAATGTTTAAACAATGTGAAAAAAAATATTAGATTACTTTGTTACAATGCTATTTTTCATTGTGTTCTCGTACTTTTTTAATGGTAATGTTAGAAAAAAGAGCGAAATGTCTAAAACTGCTTCCCCATACAAATTTCTTAAAAAATACGGGAACGAAAAAAAACTGCAGCAAATCAACGTATCAGCTATCGTATTTAGATGATAATGAACATGTTGCTAGCTTCTACTATGCCAAAATGTATGGCAGAAAACAGGAGAATAGGGTGTTATTCGGCGCTATTTTTGTTTAAAGAGAAGTGCAAATCTTGCTAGACTTCGGAGTACGGGATCTTTACACAAATAATACGATATATAGATAATTTTCGAAATAAAGTTGTAAAGTTCTATATTGTCGTATATTTTTGATGACTAATTCAATTTGCAACAACTTGTTTTGAAAATTCATGTTCGAACAGCTGCGCATATGCATCTACCTTGATCATTGTGATATGTTTGAAATCAACAAAAAAATAAGTGTAAACACCGGGATGTATTTCAGGATTTCGTGAAATCCAGTGGATTTTAGAGCGCAAGTGTAAACTTGGCATAATATTCTTTAAGATTTATTTTTGACGTATACGCTATGGAATTGTCATTGGAAATCCAGTGGGTTTACTAAATCGGGTTAAATGCAAACGTACTATTATGCTTGATTTACATTTACTAAATCCACTCAATTTCAACTGTCAATTCCTTTGCATATACGTCAAATGAAAACTTGTCTAAAATCCATTGGATTTCATTTGACGTTTAAGCAATGGAATTGACTGTTGAAATCGAGTGGATTTCGTAAAAATGTAAATGTAAACTCAGCCACGATTAAATTTGATGGAGAATTTTTATAATTTGTGTAAATGTAATAAAGTTCTTGTTCTTGTTTTACACAAATAATAAATGTTTTTTATTTATTTTGGTATATTTTGCAATGGACTGCATTTTTATAGCATCATTAGACTGCATTTAAATTCAATCCAAAACACTGCATCAAATGCCGTGATTTGGATCGAAAATGGACTGCATCCTAGCTGTGTGCTGTGGAAACAAAATGGAGTGCATCCTAGCTTCACGCTCTCTTGTAAAATTCATAAGTGAATTCGTAGAAAAAGATGCAAACTTTTTGCTGTACTCCAACGGCATTTGTACCGTACACTTGTACTGATTAACCTGAATCCACGGATGCAAACTTTTTGCTGGGCTCATATCTGCGACATTTGCGGAACAATAGCATACAAAAAGTTTGCATCCGCGGATGCAGTTAAATCACTAGAACAATTGCCGCTGGAGTACATCTTTTCCTATGAATTCACCTATGAATTTTACAAGAGAGCGCGCAGCTAGGATGCACTCCATTTTGCTTCCACGGCACATATCTAGGATGCACTCCATTTTCGATCCAAATCACAGCCTTTGATGTAGTGTTTTGGATTGAATTTAAATGCAGTCTAAAGATGTTATAAAATGCAAGCCATTGCAAATATCCCAAAATAAATAAAATACATTAACAAAAAATGTAAAAACTCTCCATTAAATTTGATCGTAACTAAGTTTACTTCCTCTTCTCTGCTTTTTATGACATCGAAATTGATATTGCTTCATCATCCAAATGGTTTTTCATTTTTCCTCCTACTTCAGTTCAGATTTCCAAAAAACTCGAACTCCACTTCAAAAATAATTTGCGTCTCGTGAATTACAGCAATGTTCATAACTTTAGTTTATATTTCTTTATTTTTTATAAAACAAGTTCTTAGAATTTTAACACTCTTTCTTGTATTCAGAAAAAAGACTGCGACTGTAGGGATTAA
Organism: Musca autumnalis; assembly: GCF_047663935.1. Classification (NCBI taxonomy): domain Eukaryota; kingdom Metazoa; phylum Arthropoda; class Insecta; order Diptera; family Muscidae; genus Musca; species Musca autumnalis. Next base: position 184,317,142 of record NW_027412088.1, read on the forward strand.
AAAATTGGCTTGCTTGGCTAAGATCCCTAGCCATTGCCAGCGATTGCTTCCAAAATGTATCGAGCGCAGTCCATTTTCATAACTCCGTTTGGACTGCATCGAAGGATGTATTGAAATCATAACTCTGCATTGCACTACTTCCAAACTTTTTTGCTGGGTATTTACATTAGAGCTTTTTGCTGTCTTAGGCCGCATTTACATATAGCAGTTTCACTGGGTATCAAATGCCATAGCGCAAACGTCCAATAAATCCTCATAAAGAAGGTTATTCCAGCAAAAAGCTCTAATGCAAACGCCGTTTAAATGACGTATTTGCCCCAAATACTTGTTTTAGGTGCAAGTTTAAAGTGAGTTTTAATTTAACCTCCTTCATGAGAACAAGATTTTTGGTCAAACACATCACTTATTTGACTTGTGTTCAATTGATTGACAACTTAAACGACACGTTTTATTAAAACATGTTTGATCTCATAAAAAATTAAATAATTTACGATTTTATTTATTTTAAAACCGGCACACAATCACCCACGAACACGCATGTTTGACATAATCGTGACATTCGCTGAAATATCATTGCACCCTTTTCCAGTGCGGCGGCTTGCTATATTGATGTAATAATGCCTTTAATATCACACTGCATGAAACTCCAAACACGTGTTTATGTGTATCAATGCGCGCTGAACCACTTAACCGTCACCTTTTGCACAGTACGACGACGCACCACATGTATATATCATGTCATCCTCAAGTGAAATTTTTCTTTCACAAATTTCTCAGTTGAGTGTCTTTTTAACGCTAATAAAACTTTGCAAGGGTATGCTGTGTCATTGCAAAGTATATGGGGAAGTTTTGAGATGTGGGCTTTTACGAAAATTTCCAAGGAATCGCAAAAAAAGAGCTATGAATATATAATGTGTAAAATAGAATTGTTTTATTTTGAAAAAAAAAATAAAGCCATTAATTCATCTTAAAATTTCCAAAGATGAATTCCCAGGAAAAGTCAATTCGGAATCCCCCCATAAAATTGTACACTTCAATAACACTAACAAGAAGATAGCTACCAAAGAGCCAAAAAACAAGTTTCCTTCTATGGTTCAAAAGAGCGGGAGAAACATCGCCTGATATTTAAGTGCACATATCACCAACAACAGACAGATGTACATGTATGTGTGTGTATATCAGCATCATTACCATCAATCGCTTGGATGCCTATGCATCAATGAATGAATACGTCATACACGTTTTGATGGTTAATGTATTCCTGAACCCTATATTAAATGGAATGAATGATGCTTAACCAAAAGTGTGCGCCTGGGAAAAGAAACTAAGTATGAATGTACTGGAAAAAAAGTTGTCGGCATCTTTTCTTATCTTAACTGTTATGTATTTTGGTTTGTGCGAATCTGTTTTGTAACGGTATACCTATGCTTTATTGTGTCTCCTTTTATTATGCATTATTTTCTTTTGATGCGTAAATTTGGTGAAATTAGGGCAAGTTACATGAATATGGGACTCATTATAAATGTTATATTTTATGTTGAACGGAGGTAGAGGATACTCGAAAAAATACTTTTTCCTTTTTGGGGAATGGAACGCCTTTTAAATGTGTAGTTTTTATAGTGACTTATTTTGAATTAAAACAAAAAAATGACAATGATTGCTAACGTAAACATAACCTAGGTTATATAAGCATACCCAACAACAAAATAGAAAACGTCCAATGAATAATCCTGAAATAACTTAAGCAAGTAACCGAAATAATAAGCATAATAACTAGGATTATTTTTACGTATACGCTATGAAATTGACATTTGAAATGGAGTGGATTTATAAATCTTAATGTACTATAAATTATATCTGGTATAGCACTAAAATGCATAATTGTACGTTTCCATATGCATAACCGGATTTAATAAACCGACTGGGTTTCAAATGTCAACTCTATTGCATATACGTCAAAATAAATTCTCATAAAGAGTGTTAAACACTGTTTGCATTAGAGATTTTTGCCGGGTTAACCTTCTTTATGAGTATTTATTTTGACGTATACGAAATGGAATTGACATTTCAAACACAGTGTTTTTTTAATCCGGTTATATGCAAACGCACTATTAACCTGACAAAAAGCTCTAATGCAAAATCCGATTAAATGTAAACGTACTATTAAGCAAGAATACCATGTCGCTTATATACCACCGAGACATTTAACTTCCTTTATGAGGATATATTTGACGTACATATATGCAATGGAATTGACAATTTAAATCAACTGGTTTTACTAATATATAATAGTACGGTTACACTAGAGTTTTTTGCCGGGTTAATCCACTCCGAGAGGATTAATTTGACGTTTGCGCTATGGAATTGACATTTGAAATCCAAACCCACTGGGTTAATCCGGTTAAGTGTAACCTGGGTATAAAATAGAAGAATATAAACGTACTATTATAACCTTCGTTGAATAAATTCTATCATAATTTGTTCATATTATTCGGATTTCATGGTCAATAGTAATTGGCCAATGGATAAAAATGTTATTTTTGTTTGTTTACTGCCTGTTTATGATAAAGTGTGTTATCTTCCAATTGGGTGGTCGGTCGGTTGGCCATATCATGATGTATTATTATTTTGTTTGGTGACACTAAAACAATCACCTACATATGTATGCACCAAGGTTTATGTGATGTTTTCAAATACATTATTTTTGAGATAAGATAAAACAAATTTGGCATTTGATTGTTTTTTTATTCAGTGATTTTGTGTCAAATGGAACATGGAATTGTGCAACATAATGTTGAAGTAATTGAAACATGGAGCTTATCTTTGGTATTATTTGATAACACAACAAACGGTGGAAAACAATATATGGTCACACTTGTTGTGTAGTATTGTAGTAATAATAAAGAACATAATTTTTAATTTATTTTTGAAGGTGGTATTTAGTAAAACGATCAAAACACAACATTAATCTTTAAGAAACTTAACTGTTATAGTACGGTTACACTAGAGTTTTTTTCGGGGTTAACCTAACCCACTTCGAGAGGATTTATTTGACGTTTGTGCTATGGAATTGGCATTTGATATCCCTACCCACTGGGTTAATCCGGTTAAGTGTAACCGGTGTATTAAGTAGTTCAACCCATGGTCAGCTAACAGCTGACTAATTTTTTCCTTTTTCCAATTCTGTCAAAAGCAGGGTTGAAATTTTTTACTGTTTTTGGCATTATGCAATAATAAAGGTAGATATATCGGTGAATTGTTCCAACAAAAAACTTCTGCTGTTATACAATATCTTAAAAATGAGAGCAAGGACAAAAAATGTATATTTGCGTTGGCAAAATTAATTTGTTGATTTCTGAATAGTAATACTTGCTAAAAAACGATTTGTCAAATATTGAAATTAATTTAAATTTTTTCTAAAAGTACAGGAACGGAAAAATACAAATATTGTAAAATATCTAGCTGAAATGTCACGTATCTGCAAATCGGATGCCAGCAACCACGATGTCAGATCAGCCAAACTTGTTAAGTAGAAGATAATAGGTCATAAGTTTGGGTACAAATTTTGCTATTTTTTTAATACTTTTCTAGCAACAATATTCTAAAGTGATTTTTATTTCTTACTCTATTTGGTACTTTGGAACATAAACAGTAAAGTTCCATGTGTGTTTGTAAAACCGACAGATACATCTACCTTTATTATTGCTCCATGCCATTTGACGTTTTAAGCCATGGCTACAGGGTTGTATTTTTGAGAGATTTTTTTTTTAGGTAGGCCAAACATTAGATTTGTTCCAGAACTATTTTTTTTACAATTTTTACCACTTTTACACATTTTACCCGAAAACCCGTTCCCGTGTAAAAAATAGTAACATGGTCGCCGCCTTCTGATTGGTGGGTTGGCATTTGTTCAAGTTTTTTTTACGTTTTTTTTTTTTCATTTTTCCATTTCCGTACTTTTGAATAAAGTTGTATGTGTATCTCATTTTTCACAGTTTGCTTCTTTTCTACTTTTACCATTAAAAAATTACGGGAACACACATATTATTTGTATCATAGTTGAACCCAATAGGAAAGCTTTTCAATTGATATTTTGGACAATTTATCGCTTAAATACTTTAGTTATCTATTAATATTGATAAAATGCATTGTTTGCGAAAAAAAACACAATCTCATTTGTCCTCAAAACAATTAAAATTCTAGCAAATTTCTTGATTTTCGCTTGCGAAAAACAAAACAATAGAAATGTTAATTTAATGACAGTCATCATAAATATAATGTTGTCCAGCTGCAAAAAAAAAAAGAAATAAATTAGTATAATAAATAGCTTTTAAAATTTAAAAGATTGTGAAGTCAGATAAATAGGAATAGAATACACACATTAATAACAAGAATATTATTCCGTTTCTTCCTTTCAAAACCAACTTTCGATAATCCAGATTTAACCAGATTTTTTTATGTTCCGGTTTTTTGAAGCTTTAAAGATAGTAACTGAATTGTAATTGAATGTGTACGCAGCTTAATGCGCATAAATGTTTCAAGAGGGCTGTTCTTCCCATTTAACCTGGAGAGCTTTTGAAATAATGATTTTATAATTCCTCAAAATTGAATATTTGTTTTTATTATAGTATATTTCTTTTTATTATAGTATATTTTTTAATGACGAAGTAAATAGCTAGATATGTTAATTAGGTTAATTCTTCTGCAATTTATTATTAAATATTTGAAATATTGTTTAGAAACTGTCTAGCGGCAACAAATTACACGAATAATATACAAATCCCATTCCATTTATTTAGCTAGGTGTATAATTTTTATTTTAACCAGATTCTGAGTAATAGCAAGAGTCATAAAGTGTTAAACATGTTTGCACTGAGGTTAACTGTTATGATAATATTTTTGCATAAATTATTGTTTAAGCGATTGCTATTGAAAACTCATCACAACTCAACGGAAATAGCATTGCCATGTTTATATCAAACGGGATTTAGTAAAACTCCTCGTTTAAAACGCATTTTACACTTGCACTTAAAACAGGCATTTTGGGAGTTTACGTCATTTATTTGACAGATATTATGTGTGTTCGTTTACTCAAAATTTGTACAAATTATTACTGGATGATGTTCGTTTACTCTACAGTACAATGCAAAAGAACTTAGCCGATTACAAGAAGTTACTGAACTTGTACAAATTGTTGAGTAAACGAACACACCTATTGTTAAATGACGCATGTTTTATAAAACATGTTAAATGTAAAATGCGTTAAAATCGTTTTCCCAAAACATGTGACAGTTTAAACCAGCAAACGTTCATCGTTCGGTTGAGGCATTTGTTGCACACTGTTTAGTATTTACTTGTGAGGGTGCCCGTTACTGGGGCTCAATTCTGTTTCCATGAAAATGTGAAATGAAAACTTTTATAAAGGAGAAAACTGTCAAATGGAAAAAATTATAAAGGAAATATTTTTCATTTTAAATTTTCATAGAACAAGAATCCAGCCCCTGGTTTAAACCAAACCCGTTTGTTGGTATTGATATGGTTACGAAGTTTTTCGGCAAATCACACACACGCGACCCGAACGCAAAGTAAGAGAGCACATGTTTTGATTTTTTTTACTTCAGTTTTGTACTGAATGTCATGCAAGCAGGTTGATGCCGCTTTATTTGTTTTTTTTTTTTTTTTTTTTTGGTACACTGAAAATATTTTGCAGTTGTACAGCAAATATGTGGAGGGAAGAATTTGAAAATGATTTTTGGTTTTGTATTAATATTTTTAATGACGCAGAATGCCTCGTCTGCAATGCAACAATAAAAAATGTAATGACGGGAAATGTGCGAAAAAAATAATATGAGTGGATAATTTTCACTGTGAGGTAGAAATCGATGTTGTTTAACAATTTTTATTTTTTTATCTAAATTTACCCGAATTTCGTTAATTTTATTTTATTATATTTAAGTTAAGACCCTAATGTAAAAATATAAAAAAGAACGAAATCGCTATCATTAATTAACTCTTAGCAATCGCAGTTTTAATAAAAGAACCTGAAGTGGATACTTTTGACTGTGATTCACTGTATATTATTTTTAATTTCAGTCATACAAAGCAAACGCGCCAACAATATACAGTGGCACAGGAAAGTATACATACACCCTGCAAAACTGCAGTTTAGGCTAAATCGTTGGGGTTTTTACAGCAACAACTGCTCTGTGTGGCTCCTTGGTGACAAAATAACCATAATTACACAAATTTATTTTAATCTAATACGTACATTTAATACAATTAAAGAAATTCAATTTTCATAACACAGAATAGTATACATACACCCCAAGGAAATACGAGTATTATCGTAAAATTTATGGAATTAGTAGCAAAATTTATACATTTTTTAGTTTTGGCGAATGTCTCTAGGTGTGTGAGATATATTTTAGAGAAAAGACAATAATTTTTGGGGGTCAAATGCCGTTACTTAGGGTCAAATTTCATATATGCCTCGTTAAAGCTGACCCTTGCTTAATTTTTTGCGTTTTTAGGTATTGTACTTTATAAAAAGTACAAAATTCGTATCAGATGGCAAATCTTGAGACCCTAAAACGCTTTGAAGTTGTTTTTGTGCATAATATACCTTCCTGAACGCAGATAAATGCACGTTTTCCCTCAGATTTCTCAGGAAGTGAATAGATTCCGCGAAATTCTTGGTGCAAATTACATATAGATGGCCTTGAATTGCCTTGTAATATTGTCGGATACAATGCCTGGGCATTAATTGAATCAGAAATGTGACATATTTTGTTACAAACCTGTTCCCAAAGCTTCTAAAGCAACAAAATATAATCACTACCAAAAAACCATGAAATTTGTACTGTGAACAACGTCGTTTTCGTATTATGATCATTACCGTTACTATAGGCGCGAAACGTTTCGTATAATTGTACATTTCTGAGTCAATTGATGCCCAAGCATTCTATCCGACAATATTACAAGGCAATTCAAGGCCATCTATATGTAATTTGCACCAAGAATTCCGCGGAATCTATTCACTTCCTGAGAAATCTGAGGGAAAACGTGCATTTATCGACGTTCAGGAAGGTATATTATGCACAAAAACAACTTCAAAGCTTTCTAGGGTCTCAAGATTTGCCACCTGATACGAATTTTGTGCTTTTTATAAAGTACAATACCTAAAAACGCAAAAAATTAAGCAAGGGTCAGCTTTAACGAGGCATATATGAAATTTGACCTTAAGTAACGGCATTTGACCCCCAAAAATTATTGTCTTTTCTCTAAAATATATCTCACACACCCAGAGACATTCGCCAAAACTAAAAAATGTATAAATTTTGCTACTAATTCCATAAATTTTACGATAATACTCGTATTTCCTTGGGGTGTATGTATACTTTTCTGTGTTATGAAAATTGAATTTCTTTAATTGTATTAAATATACGTATTAGATTAAAATAAATTTGTGTAATTATGGTTATTTTGTCACCAAGGAGCCACACAGTGCAGTTGTTGCTGTAAAAAATCCAACGATTTAGCCTAAACTGCATTTTTGTAGGGTGTATGTATACTTTCCTGTGCCACTGTATTTTTTCTATTTGAAAATTTTGCCTTCTTAGGCGAAGATCATTTTTAGTATTAATTTTTTTTTTTAAATTTATTAATCGAGCTTTTTTATGATCTATAATGCAAATGAAAAAGGAAAGCCGACGATTCGAACCAACCACTATGTTTGGCTCTGAACGCTAACACGCCGTGACAACTTTTTTCCTGTGTTTTTCATTTCATACTCAATATGAAAATCATCACCCTGTTCTGTTCTGTCAGTGTAATTTTACCCACACATAAACATTTAAGCGCTCGCTCTTCTTGGTCGGCTATGGTTTAAACGTATTATAAAACTCGTTTGAGAAACATATAGTACGTTTACATTCCACAAAAAAAAAAATGGAAGTTGTGCAATGTGGAGTAGTGAAAAATTCGCACCGTTCCACAGAGGGGAAACATAGGCCTAAAGTTGCTCAAAACTCAAAATATGAAAATCGTTTTTTTATGAAAAAATGTTGATAAACGGCAACCAGACTCTTTTCTACATTTGCTATAACCATCCTCGACTGTGTAAGATTAACCAATCCAATGCAGCAGTCGATTGAACTCAGCCATACTGAAAACAAAAAGTAAATTTTCGAAAACTAAGAAATTAGGTGAACATTAAAATGACATTATTTTCGCGAAATTTTATATTTTTCAAGATTTATTGTTTTTGTACAGTCTCCGAACAAGATTAGCATTTAATTTTTTCAGATTGATTTTACATCTTTGCTCTTTAATAATGGTGATACATATCCTCTTTGTGAAATTTTTTTTATGATAATTTTTAAGATTACTACAATTTCAATAGTGAAAAAGTCTATTTCCCCGTCGTTTCCCGACCATAGTTTCTTCTAATGTTTTATGCACTTGAGTCTCAAATATCAGATCCAATCATAAAAAGTTGCGCATATTTGCGCCATTCCGAAAAAATCTAATTTTTCTCAACTAAAATATGAAATATTTTTATATGGAATTGCAAGGTTTACTCACACTAAATTTTGCTCCGCCTTATAACCGGGGCTCTTATTTATCAGACTAAACCAACACCTATCAAATATCTTTGCATTATTCAGAAACATTCACGGCTTTTCTCATGTGAATTGAAAAAAATTTCATTTAAGTAGGTTTCAAAAAATAAAATTTGGAATGAAATATATGTATATGGGACTATATATACATCTGTACCGATTTGTTTGAAAATTGGCTCAATGTTTTTTTAGGCTTGTTCAGGTTGCATGTGTCAAATTTCAGTGATTTTGGTGCATTTTTATCTCATATAAGATGCGAATATATATGGAAGCTGCATCCAAATCTGGACCGATTTTCATTATTTTCTATATGATTAATCCTTATACATAAGATATGCTTTGTGCAAAATTTTATATCAATCGGACTATAAATGAGCTTTCTAGGGCTTTTGATCAACTTTCAACACAAATTTCCCCTCTGTGCGTTCGCAGTTGCTTAAATATCCCTATTAACAAACCAGTTTGTGGATCCCTACAAGCAGTGACATCATTTCTTCCAAACACAAAAAAGAGTGTATAAATTTCTAAGAATTTGTTATAAAGAAATTACAAATTAAAATTGTGAACATTTTTGCGGTAATTCAAGAGACGGAAATAATTTTTGGAGTGGAATCCATGTTGAAATCTGAACTGGTGATGGAAAGTCAATATAAAACACCTTCTGGATGATGAAGCAAAATCAATTGCGTTTGTATTAAATGGAAAGCGGAGTAAATAAACCCAGCTGTGGTTGAATTTGACGGAGACATTTCATAATTTAACGTAAGGTAATAAAATTCTTAATATTCTTCATTTACTCAAATAATAAATGCATTTTTTCCAGCAAAGAGTTTCCATCCATGGATGCAGTTAAATCATTAGTACAATTTTACAAGAGAACGCACGGATAGCGAGTACTCCATTTTGCTTCTCAGCACGCAGATATGACGCAGTCTATTTTTAATCCAAATCACGACTTTTGATGCAGTGCTTTAGAGGCATTTAAAGAATATATTTTAAATCAGTCTTAAGATGCAATAAAAATGCAAGCCATTGCGAAATATCCAGAATATATAAAATGTTTTTTTTTTGTGTAATACAAGAATATTAAAAACTTTATTACATTAAAACTTGGTTTAGACTACACACTTATACGATGATTAAGAGCATTATACCCCGTTTGCGCTTAACAGGTTTTATTAAACCCACTGGGTTTCAAATGTCAATTCCATAGCACAAATGTCAAATAAATTCTCATAAAGAAGGTTAACCCGACAAAAAGCTCTAGTGCAAACGCCGTTTTATATCGATTTATTTAATATAATTTGTATGAAAATTACAACTCAAATCCACTCGATTTGCTAAATCAAGCATAGTCTAAACGTGGTATAACACAAATTATAAAAAAGTCTCCATTAAATTCAATCGCAACTAAATCTACTTCCTCCTCCTCTGCATTTTATATAACCGACACTGATTTTGCTTAATCATCCAAAAGGTTTTATATGTTGCATTCCCATCACTAGTTCAGCTGTCGACATGGACTTCAACTTCACTCCAAAAATAATTTCCGTCTCGTGGATTACCACAAAAACGTTCCCAACATTAGGTTTTATTTCTTTATTACATAACAAAATTCTTAGAAATGTATACACTCTTTTTTGTCTTTGGAAGGAATGATGTCGCTGCTGGCAGGGATCAACAAATTGACTTGTTTGTACGGATCTTTAAGCAAGTGTCTATATAGTTGGGCGTCATTTCTTTATTAAATGACGCTGAAATTTAGTCCAAATTCACACGTTCGAACTGGAATGACAAATTATTCCCCTCTACTCCCTCGCCCATACTCTCAATTATTTCACCATTTACTTTGAACGTGTGAATTCGGACTTACTCAAACTTTGGATGTGTTTCGGCTTTACAGTTGTGAAATATTTTTTTCTAGTCTTAATGGAATCATTCTTCAATACATAAACATATATAAACGAAGGCTTCATTCCTTCATGAATTTTAATTTAAGACCCGCTTGGCTATCCACAAAGATAAGCTTTGTTCCGTACTTTTTAATAGTAAAAATAGTAAAAGAGAGAAAGAGAGACAAATTGTTGTCACACAAAAGTTTTTTCAAAAATTTCGGGAACGCAAAAATGGAAAAACGTCAAAAAAGCTGGAACAAATGTCAAAGTCGGCGGACCAGCCAATCAGACGCCGGCATCCATGTTAAAGACGTATACGCAAAGGAATTGACTGTTGAAATCGAGTGGATTTCGTTAATGTAAACCAAGCTTAAGTTAAAAGTATGTTTGTATGGCCAGGTTTACATCACAGGTTTTTGTTGGGTTATACATATTTACGAGGATTTTTCGGCGTATACGCAATGGAATTGACATTTTAAAACCAGTGAACTTGTTAAATCGTGCCGAAAACTACTTTTCTAGAACGTATATTTTAATGAAATTTCTTTCAGAAACTACTCAAGTGTGGACCGGGATTAATTTAATTTATTGACCCTCATGGCGTATTACATTTACAAGTTACACACTTACATTAGATTTATATTAATAATACGCCACCACTCTCTATTTTACGCAAAAAAACTGTTAAAAACAACTGGGTAGTAGGTCTTATAGCTATATTACATTACGTGTATTTCATGTGTATGTTTTGCATTTTTTTACATCTACATGTTGTACACATAGTGTGATCCATATAAAAAATTTCATCTATCAAACTGATGTGTGAACCCATGTGTAACTTTTTCGAAATAGAGCCCTTCCTATTTTTAGCTGTGTTCCTTTACTTACCTGAGGTTACCATTTCAACCATTTGTTACCATTTTTAACCTGCAAAGCGTTCCTTAACCCCGAAAAGTGGCAAAACTGGAAGCAATTTTTAAGAGAGTAAGAGGGGAGAGAGAGCGAAAATGGCTTTCTCTTCTACCATAGGCTACCAGCAAAATTTCTGCAGGTAGAAAATGGCAGAACTGATTTTTCGACGAAAATTGATTTTTTTATGCTTTTTCTGACATTGCTGCCGGATCTACCATTTTTCCGTTCCTTTACTTTTCTGGTAAAAATGTTCATGAGAGAGCAATTTTGAACAATTTTGACACTTTTCTCTTTTACCACTCTTACCATTAAAAAAGTAAAGGAACAAAGCTTTTGTATGTACAATAAATAGAAAACAGCTGATTTGTTTGTTTTGATGAAAGCAGAAATTTGCAAAATTTGCTGAAAGAAATAATTTCTTAAAGAAACATAAATAAATCGATTTGATAAAGTATTTGTTTACATTTATTGGTTATGTCACACAAAGAAACATATACTGGTGTAATAGCAAAAATTATAAATCATATGTAAAATGTCAGTTTTCGCACACGCACAAAGAATTACACCAGGACAAACAAATTCAAAACATACACATGAAATACACGTAATGTAATATAGCTATTAATTGTAAGAAAGGACGTGTCAAATATTCCGAATACATTATGAAGGAAATATTTTTCATTTCAAATTTTCATAGAACTAGAATGAATGTCTTATGCCAGACTATGAAAATTTTCATTAGAAAATTCTTTGTTATTCTCTTTTAAATTTTCATTGACGTCCACACACATTTATGAAATTATATGAAAATATTGATATTTTCATTGCTTTGCATTGGTTTGAGAGTTACAAACTTAAACTCAAAGAATAATTTTCAGATTACCCTATAAACCTCTTACCCAAGGCACATTGAATAAGGTAACCGATTCGACAAATAGCAACAACAAAAAACCTCTTGTTGTACACTTTAAATGTCAACATTTGTTATGTTTTAGTATGAAGAATTGTCGTTGTATGTTGTTTACAACAACTTTTTTGACATTTCATGTTCAATCAGCTGGCGTGAATCGGCTACCTTATTCAATGTACCTTGCTCTTACCTATAAACTCATTTTCAATCCAGGGGCTTGTCTTTTGCGTCAACAAAAATGTTTGGTAATAGTACGTTCACACTATGGCTCTATCTTAATCCCAGCAAAAAGTTTGCCTCCAAGAGGCAGTTAAATCATATGTACAAGTGATCTGGAAGTGCATCAAATTATGCATTTTCACTCATGATTTTAACAAGAGCGTGACTACTGAAAGATGCACTCCATTGCACTGCATTTTAACTGACCCTTTGGCACTGCATTTTAACTGACCCTCTGGCACTGCATTTTAACTGAACTTTTGGCATTGCATTTTGACTAACCCTTTGGGGGTAGAATAGGATGCAGTTCAAAGCACGTGTTTTGATACATTCTGCGGAATGTGTGCAAGCCATTACAAAATATCCCGGAACAAATAAAATGCATTTATTATTTCTGTAAAACAAAAATATTAAGAACTTTATTACATTAACACATATTATGAAAATTCTCCATTGAATTCAATAGCAACCATGCGTGTTTCCTCCGCTCTCCATTTAATCCAGGCTGAACTGTTCTTGCTTCATCTGCTAAATGGGTTTGATATTGTCTTCCCATCACCAGTTAAGATTTCGACATGTACTCCAACAGCACTCCATTGGGAAATTTTCTTACCAAAAAATGTTCGCAAATTAAATATTTTTTATTAACAAATTTTTGGAAAAGTTAACACGCTTATCTCTTTTTGGAAAATGTAGATATGTACAAACTGATTTATGTACTTGTAGGGATCTCTAACAACTGCTAATAAAATGTAGCGAACGGAGTGCCTTTTTCGCGACTCCGTTTGGACTGCATCCGGATGCTGTTAAATTGTGAGGAATTGGAGTGCCTTTTTCACGACTCCGTTGAACTGCATCCGGATGCTGTTAAAATGTGACAAGTGGATGTGATTCTTTGGATTGCACCCAAATGCAGTTAAAATGTGAGGAATGGAGTGCCTTTTTCACGACTCCGTTTGAACTGCATCTAAACATACCGTGAAAGAACTAGTCCACACTGCACTATTTCCAATTTATTTTGCTGGGATATTTAACAGCTGTTTTCATACATTTCAATTCAAATAAATAGAGGTGGAGCATTTTAAACCTTGTTTACACTGCCACCTAAAACAACTTTTTTTGTCAAAAATAATGTTTTGTTAAAACTTTTAAGAGGTTTTTACATGTAACGTATTTTATAAAGACGCATGTCATTTAAGTTGTCAATTATGTCAAATAAATGACAAAACATCTGTTTTAAATACATGTGTTATTTGTTGATTTATTTGCTATTCAAAATGAAATAAAATGAAACAAATATAAAACCGATCTTATGTAGGGATGAATAAAGCCCTAAACACATCCAACGTTTGAGTAAAGTTTTGTGTCATTTCTGGTAGAAGAATAAAGAAAAATTGAAACTTGGCAGCACTTTGTCTTTTATTCATCTACCAGAAATGACACAAAACTTTCCTCAAACGTTGGATGTGTTTACAGCTTAATAGTAGGGTTCTAAATTATTGGTAAGCAATTACAATCATATTGTTGGGCGCCAAAATAAGTGATGGGCGTCGTAATGTGTGATCTGTCCCAAAATATGCAGATCAGTAATTGTTGTGTTCTAAATTTTTGGAAAGCCTACAGCATACTCGTGTAGTTTGGGCGCAAAAATAGATTGTTAGATTCTACATTCTTGGGAAATATAATACATTTGAATGTTTAGTATTGGGGTTATTGTGATTATAATAATAAACGTTGGGCGCCAAAATATCTAATTAGCAGCAGTATTATGTTTTTCTTTTTTATACAGAAGAGGAAGAAATTAATGGCTATTTTGCACTATTCAGACTATATTCGTTGGAATATTCAAAAAATAAAAAATGCAGATTAAAAGTCAAAAGTCAGATCACAACAATTGTTTGTGAATGATATATTTTTCTTAGAATCTCAAGTTCACTTGATTTTAGGGCTATTTGCTCATGTTAGTTTGTCTTGTGTGTAATAATTGTGGAATCAAATTCCAAAAGTTTTTATTTGCTCTTTTTTCTTATTTTACACATTCTACAGTTTTAAGCCCAAGTAGCCTGAATCATTCTTTGTACAATATGGTAGCTGGTTGTCGTGGAACCTCTTTAAATTATTGATCCTCCTCCACTTTGGTAAATCCAGCATTCTTATAAAATGTTCTTATCAATTTCTTCGGACACCCGTTGCATTGTATTTGACATCTACATATATTCATATAAATGTCAATTTTTTTATTCATATACACTTGAAAACTGACTTATATTGTTGTTTTTGTTGGTTAACTAACTGGAAATAGACAATTAAAATCAAACCTCCGTAATAATTGATTAGTGAACAAATTAACAAAACTTTTTTTATCACCAAATAACAGGGTATAATTGCACCCACAGACACAACTAGCAACATGTACACACATATATATGTATAGTGTAAGTGCATATTTACTGTTATCAAGTAAATCCAATTGAAGTATTTGCAATATGAGAAGAATACCTGGCTGAATGGATGATCAACAACATATACTACATACATACATGCACATATACGAGTACATTGCCTGGACTGGCACTTCACATACCGTGATTATCGGCCACATTGACGTTGTCCATCCATATAGTAAGTACTTCTATGTAGCACTCTCCAATACTTAATAGTGGTGTATTGTAGTTGTTTTACTACTGTTGTTTGTTTCGTTTCAATAAATCGAAAGAAAATACAACAATAAAACAAAACGAAAATCGCGACACAAAACAACAACAGTCGCCGATACCAATTTCAGAGCCAAAGGCGCTTAATTCAATTTTTGGTATGATCAGTTAATGTTGGTCAATCACTAAGAACGGTTGACTGGTTTTTTTTCTGTGTGCTCCTCCTCCTGCTTTATTGGCGCGACACGAAGTTAAAAAAGAATAATTTTTAAAAGGAACCGTCAACAAAATATATTACTGAAAAAACAACAAAACTTTTATAAAAGACTATTTATTTTTAAAGGTAATTTTTATGAATGAAAATGATTGATGATCTTCTGTGTTGTGTGTTGATTTAATTAATTTTTATTGTGCTTAAAATACCTCGTGCAAAAAAAAAGGACTTTTGTTAAACAAATAAGTTTCAGTGAAGTGAAAAAAAAAATAATTTGAAACCCAACAGAGTGTGATGATGAATATTAAGCAGTTTTTTAATATGAAAAAAATACAATAAAATGAGATCCTGCTAACAATAAATGAAAAATTGGTCGAGGTTGAATGTTAAATAAAAATAATAATAAATGTCATTATTCGCAAAATAGGGGACTTACTCAACGATATACATATAATATAAACGAAATTAATACCAACCAAATGCCAAAATACTACTGATATGACTTTTCTTTTGATATAAACACGGTTTAACATTTGCAATGTCATATCCCAGCAAAAAGTTTGCATCCGCGAATGCAGTTGAATCACTACAAGTGTACAGTACATTTGCCGTTGGAGTACATCTTTTCCTATGAATTCACTTATGAATTTTACAAGAGAGCGCGTAGCTAGGATGCACTCCATTTTGCTTCCACGCACACAGCTAGGATGCACTCCGTTTTCTATCCAAATCACGGCTTAAAATGCATTAGATTGAATTTATATGCGTTCTTCGGATTGCATTTTTAATCAGTCTAAAGATGCAATTAAAATGCAAGCAATTGCGAAATATCCCAAAATAAATAAAATGCATTTATTATTTGTGTAAAACAAGAACACAAAGAACTTTATTATATAAACACAAATTAAAAAAGTTTCCATTAAATTCAATCACATTTGAGCTAACTTCCTCCGTTCTCGATTTAATCCAAGCGCATCTGATTTTCTTTCATCATCCTAAAGTTTTTTATGTTGCCTTCCCATCACTTGTTCAGCTTTCGACATGGACTCCAACTCCACTCCATTAAAAATTTCCGTCTCGTGAATAACCGCAAAAATGTTCGCAACTTAAGTTGTTATTTCTTTATTTTATATCAAATTCTTCGAAATGTATACACTCTCGTTTATCTTTTAAAGGGATCAACCAACTGTTTTTTTTTTTTCTGTAGGGATCTCTACAGCAAATGCTTATAAAATGTATCGAACGGAGTGCATTTTTCATAACTCTGTTGGAGTACATCGACAGATGTTGTGAAATCATAACTCCAATTGCACAACTTCCAAAATTTTTTGCTGGGATTGGTTAACATTGCGTTTACACATGACAGGACAGTTGAGTTCATGTATCGATTGTCAAAACTCCAAAACTCTGTGACGTCCAGACAACTGCGAAAACAGTTGTAAACTTATGAATGGAAATCGTCGATTTCTTTTTGTTTTCAGTTGTCATATTTATTTAGTATTTATAGTACGTTTACATATAACCGTATTTAATAAATCCACTGGATTTCAAATGTCCGTTCCACTGCGTATACGTCCAATAAATCCTCTTAACGGAGGTTAACCCCACAAAAAGCTACAGTGTGTATGGCGTTTTATTTAAAAAATATCTTGCAATAGTCTGGAGGTCTACGTCTTCAATTATTGACAATTAATACATGTACTCCATTGTCCAGTCCATTGTAAACCAAGGGTTATAGATCCTATCCCAGCAAGAAAGTGTGCATTCGAATATGTAATTTAATCACTAGTACAAGTGCAGCTGCACTGCATCTTTAAACATGAATCCACTTATGATTTTTATAAGTGAGCTCTGAGATAAGATTCCATTCTACAGCACGTCTTATGCTTGGTTTACATTTACGAAATCTACTCGATTTCAACTGTCAATTCCTTTGTGTATACGCCAAATAAAAACTCATCTAAAATTCATTGGATTTCATTTGACGTTTAGCAATGGAATTGACAGTTGAAATCGAGTGGATTTCGTAAATGTAAACTTACTTTTATGGTTGAGTGTTTTGCATTAAATTTTTTTATCAATTCATGGTCAAATCCTCAATAATTTTTAATTACAAGATTTTTAGTACTGGGGTTAACCCCTTAACACACATTTTAAAATAATAGTGTTCCAGAACTAAAAAGTTTTTACAATTTTCCCTGTACTACAAAGAGTTGCAAAATGTCCATTTCTCTTTAGAAACATTTTACATCACCAATTAAGGTGAGCAAAAGATTGTAAAGCTGAAAACACATCCAACGTTTGAGTAAAGTTTTGTGTTGAGATTTGAGAAAAAAAACACAACAGGGCGACGCCGACATCAAAGTCCAGAGTTGATCTGTTTGCCGGCATGTATTTCAAATGAATTTGAATTTTTCGGCATCATGCACAACAGTGTAAAAACGGCCAAAACGACACAAAACTTTTTCCCAACCGTTGGATGTGTTTTCAGCTTATGGGTAATTACACGATATGTTTTTTACATATGAGTTGTCACTTTTTATATACAAAATGTATATGCAAAGTGACAATGCATATGTAAAAAACATATCGTGTAAAGTACCCATTAACATGTTTGCCGGCTTCTGATTGGCAGGTACGCCGATTTTGTTCCTTTCATTTTTGACAGTGGTCCGTCCCTTTTCTTTAAAAAAATGGTAAAAGTTGGAAAAGTAGTGAAAGCTGTGAACTGCTCTCATGTCAATCGTACGCTTACATAAGTAAAGCAACAATTTTGGAGTAAAAAGTTGTAACACTTTAAGATTCTTGCACGTAAAGAAGCAGAGCTAAAGTAAGAAAACATACCAAATGTCTCCATTCAACAGTAACTGAGTTTATTTGCTCCCCTTCTCCCGTTTTATATAAGCGCAACTGATTTTGCTTCCTGACCCAAAAGAGGTTTATTATATTGTCTTCCCATCAGCAGTCTAGATTTTGACATGGACTCCAACTTTACTCCATTAAGAATTTCCTTTTCTCGAATTACCACTTTAGGTTTTTATTTTATAACAACATTTTGGAAATGTACAGATTTTTTGGTCTTTAGAAGAAAGGATGTTGCTGTTTGCGGCGGTCTACAAACTTGCTTTAAACAAATGCTAAAAAATTGTATCAACATTGTTCGACTTCCAATCTGTGTTGCTAAAACACCGTTGCATTAGAGCTTTTTGCCGGTTTAAACTTCTTTATGAGGATTTAATTTGACGTATTCGCCGCAACGGAATAATTTACTGCTCTATTCCAGAACCTGCAAGAATCTACATTTTTTTACTACGAGAACAATTTCTCCTTTATGTTATCGAAAAAATAGTAAAAATTAGTAAATTCTTGCGAAAATCACACTTTTTATAACAGACATTTATTTCTGTCATTCTCGAAAAAATTTTAAAAATTTCATTTATTGTAACATGTCACGTGTTCACTTATGAAATGTTTTTACACGTCAATTTTAATTGACGTCTATATTACATGTTAAATAGTTTGTAATTAGAGAACGTTACTGAACGTGAAACAATGAAGATATCTAATAAATGTAGATGATGACATTTTTCTACGCACTGAGTACATGAATAATTGCAAAACATACATATTTCTCGTGTTTATTTCACATGAATTTGCATTGCAATAGCTGTGCCTTTTGCTCGATATTTTGTAATAAAATTATTACAAAATGTTATTGGATGTAGTGTTTTTATGCAACTTTTGACAGTTGCGTCATTGCAAATGTAATGAAAATAACTATTTATTCGACCCTGTTTATATTATAGCCTTTTGCCGGGTTACCCTTCTTTAGGAGGATTTATTTGAACTATAAGCAATGGAATTGACATTGGAAACCCAGTGGGTTTGTTAAATCTGGTTGTATATAAACGTACTATTATATTATTACCAGATAACTTACTTCTTAGAATTGATAATAATCGCTGAAGCATATAATCTAATAGTACATTAAAAAAATCCATTGGTTTTACATTAATACACGTCAAATAAATCTTCATAAAGGAGGTAAAAGAGCTTTTTCCCGGGTTAACCTTCTTATTTATTTGACGTTTGCGCTATAGAATTGACATTTGAAACCCAGTGGGTTTATTAAATCCGGTAAAGTGTAAACGGGGTATTAATTTTATACTTAATCCGGATAGTGAACTATAAAGTAAATATGGCTTAAGTTATTGAAAGTTTATTTACAATAGCTGTGACTTTTTAATCCATATTTTGTAATAATTTTATTAGCTGTGTTCCAGAACTAAAAAGTTTTTACACATTTTACTCCAAAAACCGTTCCCGTACACAAAAAAGTTGTAAAATGTTCACTTCTCTTTAAACAAAAATGGCGCTGAATGACGCTCTCTTTAAAAACTTTTTACACGACAAATTTGGGCGAGTAAAAAAATAGTAACATGGTTGCCGGCGTCTGATTGGCTGATACGCCGACTTTGACATTTGTTCCAGTTTTTTGACGTATTTTCCATTTTTCCGTTCCCGAACTATTTCAAAAAACTTGTGTGTGAAAACAAATTTTTTGCAGTTCTCTCTTTTACGAGTTTTACTATTAAAAAGTACGGGAACGAAGCTATTATTTACATTAAAGTTTAAATGTAACATTTTCTACTTTCCCATTAAAAGAAAAGTAAAGCCTGATTCAAGCTATTCATAAATGGATTTAACAAATTCTGTACAAATCTTATGGGCCAAATACATACGGTGCGTTGTGTCACGCGTTGCGCGTTGAAAACAACAACCACATGAAAAATGTGTGAGTGATGCCAAGTTTGTTCTTGAAGTTTTCGTGTGGTTGGTGTAACGCGACGCTCAACGCGCCGTATGTGCCGGGGCCTTTACGGTATACATGGCCCCAGCACATACGTTCCGTTGTGCGTCGCGTCACGTGTTAAGAACAACAACCACATGAAAAAATGTTAGTGATGCCAAGTTTGTTCTTGAAGTTTTCATGTGGTTGTTGTAACGCGACGCCCAATGCGCCGTATGAAAGTAAAGTTTTGTTTCTGGTAGATGAATAAAGGCAAAGTGCTGCCAATTTTCATTTTTTTCTTTATTCTTCTACCAGAAATCACACAAAACTGTTAAAGGTAGCTTAAAACGCCAGCGTCGTGGTTTCAATCTGTCAAATTTTTTGTTATAGTACACTAGAGTTTTTTTGCCGGGTTAACCCACTTCGAGAGGATTTATTTGACGTTTGCGCTATGGAATTGACATTTGAAATCCAAACCCACTGGGTTAATCCGGTTACGTGTAACCGGGGTATTATTGTAAATAAATTGTATGAAAACGTAAACAAACATATTGACATCTTGAATAATTTTTGGCAAAAATAGTGTTGTTGTTATGCTACTTACGTGACCTAGTAAATAGATCTGAGACATAACTTTGGAGGATTTAAATGGCAGCAGCTGATTTTTGTTTATGTATACATACACAACAGCAAACAAAAAAGTACATTGCATTCATGGCGGAATAAAGCTGAAAACACATGCAACGTTTGAGTAAAGATTTGTGTCATTTCTGGTAGATGAATAAACGACAAAGTGCTGCCAAGTTTCAATTTGTCTTTATTCTTCTACCAGGAATGACACAAAACTTTACTCAAACGTTGGATGTGTTTAGGGCTTAAGAAAGGTGTAACGCCAAAAACAGCTGATCATCATACTAGTTATCAAAATGCATTATTGTGAATAAAATCTCATACAAAATGTAAACAAGCAATTCACAGCAATGCATTATTGTGACCAAATTTGACGTTTGGTATGATTTGATGTAACACATTCTTATTCCACCATGATTGCATTCTTTTGCCATCGCCATTAAATAAACAAATCAAACAATACAACTTACAATATCGAAAATAGCTAAACTTCAGCTGCCTCTCTCAGATCTGTTTGACAATAATGTTTTTAAAAAATGTTTACTTATAAAAATCACCAGTTTATGCTATACTGGTATTTATGCTAATTTTCTGTTTTTGCTGTGGGCGGAAATCTCAAAAAAAAACGTATTTTTTGTGGCAAGTTGTTTTAGAGTTCACGATCTTTAAAATTTGTTCACTATCAAGGTAATCAACAACAATAAGCAGTTTTTGCATTGCTGTTATACGATTTTTGATTTGATTAGTATGCCACCGTGGTGCAATGGTATGCACACCCGCCTTGCACACATAAGGTCGTGGGTTCGTTTCCCCGGCCAGGCAACATCAAAACACTTTTCAACGGTGCCCTATTATAAAATCAATCTCGATTTATTTGACGTTAAGGCCGTGACAGAATCAGCTCGTTGCTTGCTTTCAAATGTCAAATTATATGGGGGACGCCGGCTCTGGCCTTCCTTTATAATTTGACATTTGGGGAAGCAAGCAAAGCAAGCGACGATTGATTCTGTCACGGCCTTGGCATTTGGGAAGCAAGCAAAGCAAGCAACGATCGATTCTGTCACGGCCTTTAAATGTATGAAAGAAATCCATTAACACAAGCATTTAAAACAAGTGTTTTGAGCAAATATGTATGTTACTTTATTTGAAAGGTATTCAAAGGAATTGATACTTAAGGTAAAGTCTCTTTAGGCAAATATTTGCTCCAGCGACCGGCAGTGTGAGCAAGTGAGTTTTGGGAACTCACGTCATTTATTTGACAGATATTTTATGGAATTGACACCTTAAATGACGCATGTTTTATAAAACATGTTAAACGCAGTTTACACTTGCATTTATAAAAGGTGTTTTGGGTAATTTACGTCATTTATTTGACAGATATTCTATGAATTTGACAACTTAAATGATGTATGTTTTATAAAACATGTAAGATGTAAAAGTCGCTTTAGATGTAAAAGCGGCTATATTTTAATAACAATTGAAAGTAGTTTGGTGTAAATGCTACTTAAGTCAAGATAGAACCATTATCCCGGCAAACAATTAACATCTAAAAATGCGGTTCAATCACTAGTACAAGTGTACTTGAATTTAATAGAATATGCACGTCATTTATTTGGCAGATATTAAATGGAATTGACAACTTAAATTACACGCTTTATAACAACATTTAATGAGTAATTGACTGAAAATTATGCTAAATCATGGCAATTAGATTTATGTTCATCTTTGGTATGTCTTATCAAAATGGCAAATTTCAGGGGAAATCCAATAAGAAACTACATATGTATATACAAATATACGTTTACAACAAGAAGTTCAACACCCTGACAAACTTTATTTACCTATAATCAAATATCAATATTAACAGTTTATCACCGGCAGGCACCACTACCGCTTGCTGCCTGCCGCCATATCATAAAACAAGAACAAATTGCAAGCAACGAAACAAAGTGTTCTATTCAGTCAGTCACATGTAGCAAATTTATTGAGGGCCCATATAATTCCCAATTGATGTCATTGCGCTTAACTGGCTAGAACCACATATAAAACCTTAAGCCGAGTGCTTTGTGTTTTAATTGCAAAAAATTATATGTATGATTTAATGTCTGAAAGCATATAAGACCAATATTTAAGAATGATTAGGGAATTCTGCAAACAAATTTATGAACTTATGGCGATATCAAATATCGTCTGATAAGGTAATCGAATTTAAAAGATTTCATAATTTGTGGTCAATATGCCAAAAACAAATTACCCACAATTTATCTCGAGGAATTTATGAAATTATTGCTTGGCTTTGGGTCATGGACGCGATTCTAGTAAATATATATTAGATAATCTTTAAATGGTCATACGACAGCAAAACGTGTTAGTTTTTGACATTTTAATGAAAACTGATATTTTTAATTAATTTTAAAAGATTTCATAAATTAGGTGGTCATTATCACAAAATCAATTGACTTATTTTTCTCCCAGAAAAGTTCTTATCGATTGGTTTTTTGGCTGATGTCCAGAAAATGTACTTGAGATTATTTAATTGCGGTAAGAAAGTAAAAAAATAATAACGACTATTTTGCAATACTTTTGATAATAATCAAGGTTATTACACGAGTACTCAAGTTGATAAGCAGAGTGCATTTACCTGAATGTTTAATATTAAATTACCCAATTCTAATCGGTAGTGATTTACAAGTGGTGGGTTTTCTTTTGAAACAAAGGTCAATGGTATGATTTGATTTGAAGTGGCGATAAGTGTAGTCTGAATTGTATTGAAAATGTAAATGCGCGTATAGACTATACCCTTTTATGGTGATAAAATACATTATAGTACGTTTATATATAACCGGATTTAACAAACCCACTAAATGTCAATTCCATTGCTTATATTTCCAATAAATCCTCAAAAAGAAGGTTAGCCCTGTAAAAGGCTATAATATAAACATGGCCTTATATAGATTTTTTGACGTAAAATTTATGAAACGTACTTGTTCTTAAAATAATTTACGTTCTTATAATTATTTAATTTGATAGATATTCACCCTGCGTTTACAAAAGACAGGACAGTTGACTTCATGTATTGATTGTCAAAAAACCAAAACTTGCCTCTGTGACGTAGGCGTCCAGACAACTGTAAAATCAGTTGTAAAATTATGAATGAAAATCATAGATTTCTTTTTGTTTTCCGTTCACATATTTTGTTTTTGTACCTATTCTTTTGTTTTCAACACATTTAAATTATCATCTCACTTCTTTTTTTACAAAATGTCAAAAATGTGTTAACCCTACTGTCTATGAAAAAATGATGGACAGCTGGGAGACAAACGACAAATGTATGTATGTGTTACTAAATCAGAGTTGTATTTGAAGACAAACTGTCTGGTGTAAACGCCTAGTCAATAGAATTGACAGCTTAAATTATGTGTTTTATTAAAGAATATTTGAAAATGCGACTTATAGTACGTTTACATATAAGATTAAAAAAACCCACTGGGTTTCAAATGTCAATTCCATTGCTTATATTTCAAATAAATCCTCACAAAGAAGGTCAACCCTGCAAAAGGCTAAACACCTTCAAGAGGATTTATTTGACGTAAACACCTTGACAGTTGAAAGCCGCCACTAAATGTCAATTCCATAACGTATACGTCAATCAAATTCTCGTCATAAATCCAATTGGTTTTATTTGAATTATATGTCATGGAATTTACATTTGAAATCCAGTGAGTTTCGTAAATGTAAACGTTCTATTATAGGCCATTTAGATATAAGTTAATTAGACGGATTTAGCGCATGTTTGCATCAACAAAAATCAGCTTATACTACGTTTACATTTACGAAATCCACTCGATTTCAACTGTCAATTCCTTTGCGCATACGTCGAATGAAAACTCATCTGAAATCCATTGGCTTTCATTTGACGTTTAACCAATGGAATTGACAATTGAATTCGAGTGGATTTCGTAAATGTAAACCTAGCATTACTGCCATTTAAATCCTCGAAAATGTATATCTAAATGCTGTGAGATTTGTATTTTTTAAACCTTGTGGAGGATTTATGAGTTGTCTAAATCAGTCATTAACCTCCTTTGTGAATTAAGAATTTGAATTTAACTATATGTTAAATAAATCTCATATTTCCTTAAATCTCGAGCATTATAGTACGTTTACATCACACATTTGGAAAATATGGTGGATTTACCAAATGTGTGATGTAAACGTACTATAATGCTCGAGATTTAAGGAAATATGAGATTTATTTAACATATAGTTAATCTAAATGCACTGTAGCAGTTTATCAAACATACTTGTCTATATGTAAACATGATTTTAATAGTACGTTTAGATTTACGAAATTCACTCGATTTCAAATGTCAATTCCTTAAAGTATACGCCAAATAAAATCCAGCGGATTTATAACTAGGATCATGGGATAAGTAAAGAGGTAGATCTAGCTGAAAACAATTTATAGATCCCTGGTTTTTCCTGAATTCGTATTACTTCAAAATCAGCAAACACAAAAGCAACAAGTGGGTTGGTTTATAATACTTTTTTGGGCATTTTATAAAAAACGCGAAAAATGAATGAAGTGTCAAAGTTTCTCCATATAATCGAATTGTGGATATGATGAAATTATTGTTTCAATGCAAAGCTGAAGTATTTCTTCCATGCAAATATTCTAAAAACAGTTTTAAAAATCGTTGAATTCGATTGTTTTTAAAATTGTTTGGCATATTATTCAAACAGCACCCATACACAGATTGTGTATATAATTATGAAGTTTTACAGCCTGTTTCACTATGTCGAACGAAAATGAAAACGAAAGAAAAACAACTAAACTCGTGTACGATTTTTAAATTTTGTAGTCGTTTTAAAGCAAACACAAAGTCAATATTGCTATGAGAGCCAAAGTTTGGGTGTTTTTCGTTCGCAATCATTTTCTTTCGACATAGTGAAACAGGCCCTTAGTAACACTCGAAAGAAAAAGAAAAATAAACTAACAGAAAGCTTTAGGCAACCTTTCTAATTAAACCATGACTAGGATTTATTTGACGCATACGTTATGCAATTGACATTTGAATTCTAGTAGATTTATAAATCTAAATGACTATAATAGTACGTTTAGATTTATAAATCCACTCGATTTCAAATGTCAATTTCATAGTGTATACTTCAAATAAATCATAGTTTTAAGTCCACTCGATTTGATTTGGCATTTACACTATGGAATTGACATTTGAAATCGAGTGGATTTCGTAAGTTTAAACGTACTATAATCCTCATTTGATCCGCATTTACATCACACAGATTTTAACATAGCCCGTCATTTAAAGTGCCAATTCAATTAAAAAACTGTTAGATGTAAATTCAGCTTTAATTGGTCATCTTTATAAATATAACTGTTGGCCCATTTGATTAATTGATCGATTTGAACAATATCCTCTAATGTGAGTCTATCAATATTATTTTTTTTCATACACATTTTTCACCTAATTAGATACCAATTAATTTTTAATTCCACCAAGAAAAACGTGATTTTGCAAAAACTAAAGCATTAACGTTTTACGAAAGTAAATAAAAAACAATAATAATTTTAAATAGTTAATCATTTGGCATTAAATATGCAACAACAACAAAAGAGTAAACACACCTCCACAAATACACAAAAAATATTGTTTACTAATTAATAGCCAAATGTAAATTGAAATGATTAATTAAATTTATATATATTTTTTGTTTTCATGTGCAGAGATGTCCACAGATACCATATCGACATCGAAAGAGAAGTCATGTTCAGTGGCAACTCTAAGCGACTTTCACTCAAGGTAAGTTAAAAAAAAAAATTATTAATTTTTGAATTGAATCGTAAATGATTTGTGTTCCATTGTATTTAGGACAAATCTCACCGAAAAAGGCCAACAAATTGATGAATATGATCCCTTTGCCAATCGCGATCAGGAGAATGGACAATCAACAAGTGGTGCCTTGGCCCATTTACTAAAATCTTCATTGGGTACGGGTATTTTGGCCATGCCTTTGGCTTTCTATAATGCTGGTCTAATATTTGGTTTAATTGGTACCCTTGTTGTGGGTTTCCTCTGTACCTATTGTGTGCATATTTTGGTAAGTATTTAGAAAACGGTTTTTGTTTCTTTCAGTGTAGTTAAACAAATGGGGGGGTTTCACACCTAGAGATTGATAATGAGAAAGTTGCACGTCATTGCCGTTACACTTGTCTGAGAGGTCCATTATGATTGAAGTGTTCATTTAAGTTGATGTTTGATTAAATTAATTAATATTTAACAAAATACAATTTATCAATAATTAGTTTTTTGTTTGTTACTTTTTATTTTATTACAACAAATATACAGTAATGAGTCGGCATGTGTAAATTAAATTTTTTCTACCACTGATTGATCACTCTATTTGTGTTTAAAAAACGGAAAATTAGTTCAAGGCTTGTCAAATGAGATTCATTACTAATATCATATCATTGTAATATAATTGTAAGTGTTAAATTCTATATAAAAATGTTGTTAAATGTCGAGCAGTATACCTATAACGAAATTGACTCTTTGGAGTTGGTTTTTAAAAACCAATTACTTTGCTTTTAGCACAATTGTATTTTTTAAGTACGTAGTTGATAATATGTGTCCTATCAATAACTTCGTTGTCTTATCAATAATACTTATTCAGGTTAAATATACAATTAACGAGAAGTCCATTGGCAAGAAAACATGCATACATAGGTACCAACTGAATTTGTTGACTATCCTCAAGAGTTCATCTTTATTGATGACGTTAATGTCAGTTTTATATATAGTTTATATTATCATTATACATACATGACTTTAGTTCATATTAAAAGATGAATTAGTTAACATTTAGACTAGATATAATATTGTTTATGTTTTCACAATTTGTCGTCAAATAAATGAAGATAATGGCACGGTTACACTACAGCTTTTTGCCGGGTTAACCCACTTCATGAGGATTTATTTTCTTAATCTGCTCAAATCTGACCAGATTTGCCATACAAAAATCAAATCCTCTCATGGCTGGGTTTATTTTAAATCCGGCACAAATCCACCAAAAATACAGTGTTGTATTCGGTATTTGTGCAAAAAAATCCAACTCTACTCAAAAAGTACCAAAAGTTGCAACTGTTTTTGCAACAGAGTTTGTCGTGTTTAACACGTTTACGATTGGTCGCATGAGACTTTATGGAGTTAATAAATCTAAAGTTATTTGAAAATCATAAAAATATTTTTTTTTTTTTCATTAGACACTTTTTTAACAAAAAGTACGATTGATACCATGATACAAAAATGTATCCCTGTGTGTAAAATATACCAATACGAGAAAAGAGGGGACGATATCTCATACGAGAAATTGTAAAAGTGTAACACACGACTTTATTAGTTATATTGTATGTATACGTAAACAAACATCAGCTGACAGTTTATATCCTCGAAAAGCTAATTGTATCCAGGAAAGATTAACCCACTGGATCTATTAAACCCAGTGGGTTAACCTTCAATTGTGTAACCGGGGTATAATGCACTTTAATATCGTATAGTCGAAACGCACCTTTAAAGTCATCTGTCTCAATGATTTATACGTCCCGGTCCACACTATAGTGATTGCATTGAAAACAAATTATGAAATTATGCGTTTCTAGATCGAATTCCACAGCAGGGTAAAATCATAGCTCTGTTCCTTTACGTGCAAGAATCTTCAAGTTTTACCACTTTTCAAAAAACGTTTCTTTACTTCAGACACCAACAATTCATATGGCAGCAGTTTACAACTTTTACTACTTTTGCCGGTTTTACCATTTTCAAAAGTAAAGGAACAGACCACATGAAATTGTTGTAGTGGAGAATTCCATCTAATAGCCCATTATGATATGACTTCATTAGCCGGATTTAGCACATTATCAGGTTTTATTTGCTAAATCCAGCCAAAATCTACCAGATTTCCCATACAGAAATAAATCCTCGTATTGAGTGGATTTGTTTTAAATCTGGCATAAATCCTCGTATACAACTCTGTTTTTTGCAACATGTTGCTAGAAAATACAAAGAGTTGCAAGCTGACACAAGAAACAAGGTGGATGCATCGGTGAATTGCTACACTAAAAATAATTTAAAATGTAAAAATTTGTAAACAAGGAGGAAAAATGAAATATGTTTTGATGTACAAAGTTGATTATAATCAACCAAGACCAATAATTACGATGTTTAAACGATAAAATAATTCGTTTATTTATTTTAGATGGGCAAACTGCGATAAAATAATTCTTTATTTGCACTTTAGTTAGCATTAGTAGCATAATGTGTAACATAATGTGTGATCAGCTGATTTAAATTCAAATGTTTTGTGGCGGACTTTGCAATTCTTGGCAAAAACATAAACAAACATTTGGTTATTAAAATAATTACAAGATAAAAAAGAGATGGGATAACTAAATAAATTATGGAAAACGACTTATTTTGTAAAATAACTTATTTTGTAGTTTGTGGTGATTGTTTTTTTAAGATATCAAATCCCAGCAAAAAGCGGTGTATCCATGGAGTATGAGGAACACTATGTGGACGGCTAGCCGTTAATTTATGATATGCAAAGAGAATTATTTTTGTAGCAATGGATAATCAACTAATTTTCTTAAACAACCGTCGTTTGTTAAATTAAATCTTATCCGCCAAACTTCTTGTTTGTCAAATCAACTGACTTCTTGCAAGTTTTTTGCAAATTGTTGTTCGATAACATTCTGCAAATTTTTAGCTTCGAGAGAGGAAAATTATTGAAGAGAAGTTACTGAGTACTTGCAAGTACTTTTTACTTGCGAAGTTATCGTACAGACCTATTTTTTAATGAAATTAATGCTTGGTTTACATTTTAGAAATCCACTCGATTTCAACTGTCAATTCCATTGCTTAAACGTCAAATGAAATCCAATGGATTTCGGATGAGTTTTCATTTGACGTATACGCAAAGGAGTTGACAGTTAAAATCGAGTGGATTTCGTAAATGTAAACCAAGCATAACTCTAGTGTGGAACTTACGAAATCCAATCGATTTCAAATGTCAAATCCATTGTTTATTCTTGGTTTACATTCGGCGTCGTTTCGTGATTTCGCGCGGAATCAAGCAAAATTTATCATGATTTCGCATACAAAAATGAAATCATTTCGTGATTTCAGCGAAATCAACATCGAAATCATAGTACACATGACATGCAACCCAGTTTTTGCCTAAAAAAGTACCAAAAGTTGCAACACTTTTCCCGTATTACATTAAACAAGGTAGATGGTCAATTGCTGCAACAAAAATTTTTAGTATCTAAATGTGTAAACAATGTGAAAAATATATTAAATTACTTTGTTACAATGTTATTTTTCATTGTATTCAGGTACATTTTTAATGGTAATGTTAGATAAAAGAGCGAATTGTCAAAAATTGCGTCCCCATACAAATTTCTTAAAAAAATACGGGAACGGAAAAAATGACGGAAGTTGCAAAGACTCCAGCAGAAATGTCAAAATCATCGTATCAGCTGTCGTATTTAGATGCCAATGAACATGTTGCTAGTGTCTAATAGGCCAAAATTGTATGACAGAAAGCAGGAGAGAAGGTGGTATTCGGCGCTATTTTAGTTTAAAGAGAAGTGCAAGTCTTGCTAGATTTCGGAGTACGAGAACGCATTTTTAATACTAAACTGGAAAATTACTGCAAGTAGTAATATTTTTTTGAACACAACTTTTATCTACCAAAATTTATTATTACGATGTCTCAACGATAAAATAATTTTTTATTTTTTTCATTTCATACTATACACAATTAATACGATATTATGCTAAGTTTACATTTACGAAATCCTCTCGATTTCAACTGTCAATTCCATAGCTCAAACGTCAAATGAAATCTCATGTGGATTTCATTTGACGTTTAACCTATGGATTTGACAGTTGAAATCGAGTGGATTTCGTAAATGTAAACCAAGCATTATGATAATGTTACGATAATTTTCGAAATTAAGTTGTAAAGTTCTATATTGTCGTATATTTTTGATGACTAATTCAATTTACAACAACTTGTTTTGAAAATTCATGTTCGATCAACTGCGCATATGCATCTACCTTGATTATTTTAATATGTTTGAAATCAACAAAAAAATAAGTGTAAACAGCGGGGTGTATTTCAGGATTTCGTGAAATCCAGTGGATTTTGGGGCGCAAGTGTAAACTTGGCATTAAACTTCATATGAAATCTAATGGATTTGAGATGAGCTTTTCGGTTTCGTAAATGTGCTATAATAGTTATTTGTAATAAGTCCCAATTTACATTAGGCGAGTTTACTTGCGGCAATTGTCAGTTTGTAGGTGAGAGAGGGTGCTGAGAGGCAAAGGGTTACCATATGCCTCACCTCTCTCTCCTACAAAATGACAATTGCCGCAAGTAAACTCGCCCAATGTAAATTGGGACTAAGGGTAGTGTCCATGGCAGAACTACCAGGTAGTGGTATCACACCAGCTGATCGAATATGAAAAGTCAAATCCCTTTATAAAAAAATTATTTTTGTTGTAATTTCCCCAACAACATAAAGAAAGTTTTGACATGACATATTCAAATTTTTACGATGCCACTACCTGGGTAATTGTGCCATGGTAGTGTCATTTAAATTTGATATGTTCCTTTACTTTAAAAAATAGTAAAAGTGGCAAAAGTAGCAAAAGTTGTGATCTGGTCTCCTATCGATTGTATGCTTACATCAAGTAAAGGAACACTTTTCGAGCAAAAAGTAGTAAAACTTGAAGATTCTTGTACGTAAAGGAACAGAGCTATTGTGTCATTTAAATTGTCAATTCTATTAAATATCTGCCAAAGAAATTACATAAGTAAATACGAAGGTGTCAATGTAAATAAGGGTTTATGTATAAACGTACTCTTATAGCACGTTTACAGCGAAGTAGATTCCAACTGTCAATTCCTTTGCGTATACGTCAAATGAAAACTCATTTAAAATCCATTTAATTTCATTTGACCTATAAGCAATGGAATTGACAGGTGGAATCGAGTGGATTTCGTAAATGTAAACGTACTATTAGTTGTCATGGTTAAACAAATCAAAGTAATTTTGAAAATATATTATTCCACTTTAAATCCCACGAAGAATGCCCGTAATTTCTACGCGTAGTTATCTATGAGTTCATAGATATCCCCCGTGTAGGCAAAATTTCATAATTTCAATCCATAGGTAACGTTACCGGGTCAAAAACGGCCGTGTTTTTACGAAATCATGAATGAAAATCACCAATGTTACCACATGTTTTCAAAATGTACACACCTCGGTAAATGGCAAGTAGAAATTACCACAAGCGTAGGTAATGATAACTAATGGGTAGCTACCTACCCGGTTACCTAGGGCTAGAAATTACTGGCAGAAGTCCGATATATATGTTCCTACGTTGTTATAGTACGTTTAGATTTACGACATCCGCTGAATTTCAAAGGACAATTCTATAGCGTGGATTATGATTTTTTTTACTTATAGGCAATCTAAACTTACTATTACTCCCTTCTAATTGGAAATTCTTTTTGTTGATTATTTTTTATTTAAAAACGCACTTCTATTTTTTAGGTTAAAACCTCTCACAACATTTGTAGAGATGCCAAAGTGCCAGCTTTAGGTTTTGCCGAGACCGCAGAAAAGGTATTCGAATATGGTCCAAAACCATTAAGACCTTGGGCAAATTTTGCCAAGTAAGTACAGGAAATTATTACAAAAAACATTTAACAACGTGTAATTTGTAAATATTTGTTTCTCCCCTAGACAATTTGTTGATGGATCTCTGATGGCCACCTACTATGCTGCTGCATGTGTTTACATTGTCTTTATTGCTACCTCATTTCATGATGTTATCAATTATGATTTGGGTCTAAACTGGGATGTACGCATTTATATTGCCCTAACATTGATACCATGTTTGTTTATTGGACAAATTCGCAATTTGAAATGGCTTGTACCTTTCTCCGCCTTGGCCAATGTCTTTATTGTGATTACATTTGGTATTACGCTGTATTATATGTTCAATGGAGATTTGGTATTTAGTGATAAACCCTATGTGGCGAAAGTTACACAAATCCCCTTGTTCTTTGCAACTGTAATCTTTGCGATGGAAGGTATTGGTGTAGTAATGCCTGTTGAAAATTCCATGAAAAAACCACAACACTTCTTGGGATGTCCTGGTGTTTTGAATACAGCTATGATAACTGTTGTTTCGCTATATGCTGTTATTGGTTTCTTTGGTTATGTACGTTATGGGCCGGAAGTGAGAGGCAGTGTTACATTGAATTTACCCGATGGTGCACCGTAAGTTTTCGATGGACTTTTTTTCTTTTTTGAGATGAGATATTTTATAAAGGTTGGTTTTTTTTACAGTTTGGCCGATACTGCAAAATTATTGATGGCTATTGCAATTCTTTTCACCTATGGCCTCCAATTCTATGTTCCCAATGATATTCTATGGAAGAAAATCAATCACAAATTCGATCCCAAAAACCACAATAGAACACAAATTTTGTTGAGAACTGGTATTATTTTGATTAGTGGTGGTGTTGCTGCTGCCATACCTAATTTGGAACCTTTCATCAGTTTGGTTGGTGCTGTATTCTTCTCACTGTTGGGTAAGTGGAACATGTAAACGGGATTAACACTTAGCACTTAGGTGTATTGAACGTACATTTACAACAAAAGGGTTTTGGTAATGTTGCAATTCCATAGTATGTCTGTCTAATAAAACACGTTAATTAAGTTTAAAATATGTAATTTAGGAAAACGTGTTTTATTAAAACAATTTTGTTGCAAATAATATAAGAATTATTGTTCCACAAACATCCCAAATTTGTTGCAAATGTACCTCATGTTTACTCTTTAAAAAAATTTTTCTTAAAATGCCTATTATATTTATGTCTATGTATATGAAGTAAATGCGCTATTATGTTTATAAATGATGTCAGTGCATTATTATCTTTTTGTTTATGTACATGATGTAAATGAGCTACTATCTTCATGTTTATGTATATGATGCAAAGGCGCTATTATGTTTATAAATGATGTAAATGCACTATTATCTTTATGTACATGATGTAAATGCGCTATTATGTTCATGTTTATATACATGATTGGTCTGTTCCTTTAGTCTGTGTTTAGACACACAAATTTGCCGGGAAAATAAATTGAGTTTTTTGGGAGAGAGCGGAGAGGAAAGAGCTCCTCAAAACTCTTTCCTACCCCCTATTGCCTAAAAACTGAATTTACTTTCCCGAGTAATTTGTGTGTCTAAACACGGACTTACTTTTAAAAATGGTAACAGTGGCAGAAAATGGTAAAAGTGGTAAACTGCTTTCATATAAATTGTATGTTATTAAAAGTAAGGGAACACTTTACAGGTTAAAAATGGTAAGAAATGGTAACCTCAGGCACGTAAAGGAACAGAGCAGATGTAAATGCGCTACTATCTTCATGTTTATAGCTGTGTTCCTTTACTTACCTGAGGTTACCATTTTAACCATTTGTTACCATTTTTAACCTGCAAAGCGTTCCTTAACCCCGAAAAGTGGCAAAACTGGAAGCAATTTTTAAGAGAGTGAGAGGGGAGAGAGAACGAAAATGGCTTTCTCTTCTACCACAGGCTACCAGCAAATGCTCTGTTCCAGAACCTGCAAGAAGCTACTATTTTTTACTACGATAACACTTTTTCCTTTATGTTATCGGAAAAAATAGTAAAAATTAGTAGAATCTTACAGTACTGGAACAGACCAAAAATTTCTGCAGGTAGAAAATGGCAGAACTGATTTTTCGACTTTTGTTTGACGATTATTTCACAAAATGGACGAAAAACCGAAGAAAAAGTCGAACACTGACAACACTAGGTGTGTCTTTTTACGTGATAATTTGTAATAATTATTACGAAATGTTGCTAAATGCTGTCTTTTTACACAAAAGTTCAGTAAAAGAGAGCGAAGTGAGAGAAAAATTTTGACAGTTGTTTGCTGAGAAATTGCTAAAAGTTGCTGAAAGAATTTTTCCCAGCAACATTTAGCAAGTTCGATCAGCTGTTTTTTAATCATCTGCTAATGGTCGGCTGCTCAATGTTTATCTTATTTGTATGGAAAAAATACTATAAATATTACGATTCAGGTTTATTTATTGATTATTTTATTAATATATTCATTATTTTTTATTTATTTTGCTTAAAATTGAAGAACTTCTTAATTGCTTTGGAGTTATTTTTTCGTTCATACATTGGCGCCAATGTTTTTATTTTGGTTATCAACTGTTATCTTGCTAAAGTTTGCTAAATGCTGTCTTTTTACTTTTTTCTCTATTTTCGTATCAAAGAGCAAAATCTCTCTTACTCTCTGAAAAGAAGTTACTGAATAATTATTAATGAAAAAGTAAAAAGACACAACTACTAACAGCCAGTTTCTGTATGTCGAAAGAAGAATGTGTGCGAATGAAACACGACCAAACTCTTGTGTGTTTTTCAGTTTTTTTTTGTTTTGAAGCAAAAGCAAAGGTAAAATTATTTCGAAAACTAAAGTTTGGGCGTGTTTCATTCGCACACATTCTTCTTTCGACATACAGAAACAGGCTGTTAATTAAAAACTGTGAAATAAAAGACGAAAATTGATTTTTTATGTTTTTTTCTGACATTGCTGCCGGATCTACCATTTTTCCGTTCCTTTACTTTTCTGGTAAAAATGTTCATGAGAGAGCAATTTTGAACAATTTTGACACTTTTATCTTTTACCACTCTTACCATTAAAAAAGTAAAGGAACAAAGCTTATGTATATAATGTATATAAATGCCCTATTATGTTCATGTTTATGTACATGATGTAAATACGCTATTATCTTCATGTTTACGTCTATGATGTAAATGCGCTATTGTCTTTATGTATATTATAGCTTTGTTTCAGAACTAAAAAGTTTTTACAATTTTTACGACTTTTACACATTTTACCCGAAAACCCGTTCCCGAGCACAAAAAAGTGGTAAAATGTTCACTTCTCTTTAAACAAAAATGGCGCTGAATGGCGCTCTCTTTAAAAACTTTTTACTCGACAAATTTGAGCGTGTAAAAAATAGTAACATGGATGCCGGCGTCTGATTGGCTGGTACGCCGACTTTGACATTTGTACCAGCTTTTTTGACGTTTTTTTCCATTTTTGCGTTGCCGAACTTTTTGAAAACACTTTTGTGTGGCAACAATTTTTCTCTCTTTCTCTCTTTTATTATATATTAGGTCTGTCTGGTTACCCTAAAATTTGCAACAATTTGTAAAAATTGTACCTCTCTCTCTACCTCTCTACTACCTAGCCCATAAAATCAATTTTCTTTCCCATTAACTTTAAACGTCTAAACATCTACTAAAGGAGGTTAAAGACGCATTTATATCTAACAGGTTATTTAAGTTGTCAATTCCGTTGAATATTTACAAATTAATGACGTATTTCCCCCAAATACTGGTTGTAGGTGCTAGTGTAAATTAGGTTTAATTCAGCAAAAAGCTCTACACGAGACATGGCGTTAGTGGCCATCATAAAACCTAATTTATTCGACGATTTAAATGAGGCATTTTATTGAAAATAGTTTGGTGTAAATGCGACTTTAGCGTTAGCCCCCTACTATTCTATTATTATTTGTATTCATTTATTTTAGATTTATATAATTTTTTTTTATTAATTTTCTTCTTCTTTATCGTTTTAGGTATTTTCGTGCCCAGTTTTGTAGAGTCTGTCTACTTGTGGCCCAATATGGGTTTTGCCAAATGGAAGCTTATCAAAAATATCTTATTGGGTATTTTGGCCATTTGTGCTTTGGTGGCCGGTGCAACTGTCAGTATTGAAGAAATCATTGACATGTACAAATAATAACATATACCAATAATATCCTCGCCCACACTAACACACATTCCCACAGAGTTGTAAGCCATAAATTAGAGCTAATAATATTATTTAGTTATAATTTTTAATATATATATTTTTTATAAAATAAAATATTTTTAACAATAATAGTTAAAATATTTTTTGTATTATAAAAATGTATTGTTATTGTGCTTGTTTTTTTTGTAATGTATGTATTTATTATTCCAAACGAAAAAAATGAGTAACTAAAATTCTGTTATGTATTGATTTTTATTAAATTATTAGCCATAGGAATTGAAATTAAGGTGCTTTCTGTTTAATGCAACTTAATAGACTGCCCTTGCAAATTGATATTATTTCATAAGTTTTTTTTTATTTTTGTGTAATTTAGAATAAGTTATGGAAATTCTCTAGGGACCTGTGTAAAAAAAAAGTTAACAGTTAATTTTCAAATATTTTAAGACAATATCTAACCTCAAACTTGATTTCCCCAAAATTTTACACAAGCCCTTAGTAAAATGTTTCTTCCCTATAATTACGCGCACAACTTGTACTTAAAATACATACATACTGTTATAAGTTTTATACATAAATACATATGTATTATTAACATGATTTTAAATAATTATTTTTAAGAAAGCGAAATAAATTGAAATGAAAAACATTTTTTTACAAAAATCACTCAACGGATTTTTTTAACGCATTATTAAGATTTTTATTTATTTTTTTAAGGTTTGTACGAATTCTGGCGCAGAATAATTTGGATTTATTTCAAGATTTTTTATTATTTCTTTATTTTCAGCGAAAACAAAAATAAAGTTATAACAAATGTAAACATCTACAAAAAGATATGGAATTCTGTTAACGATTTATGTATATATTTTCTCATAACAACAAATAAGAAATATTATTAAATATTATTTCTTTATATGAGAATAAAAACCGCTGTAACTATTGCGCCCATCGGCAATTTTGTGAACGAGAACAGATTTGAAACCAGTTTTTTTTTTATTTATTAATCGTCAATACAAAGGAAGCCTTATAGGCCTATTATACATGTATTGCTGTATAAACTAATAAAAAAAGACTATTTTATAATTACATATTATAAATACAATTCTATTAAAGAGTTAAGACAATTAAGTGGCTCCTCCTTTAGTTTTATTTTAATTAACAATTGTAGGGAAAGTTCAATCTTTTTTAGGAATTTTTGGAATTTTGTGAATACAAAGCAAAAATAAAAAAATGCTTAAAAATGAAAATAAAACTGAATTCAATAAAAACATTTAGATTTCAAAAAAAAAAACCATGGCGCTAAGTGCGTTAAACTCTATACCAAAAATCGTAGATGGAGTTGCAAAAGATTTTTGGTTTTTATCAATGAACAATCGTTATATTCAATTGGTAACAGTAAACAAATTGCAAAAAAAAATTTATTTATATTCAAATTATTTTTTATTCCTCATCAAAAAATCGTTTATCGACGTCTTCTAAATTGCGATGAAGGAATATTATGTTGTTAATATTTATATTTCGTGAGTCTGAGTGCCTATCGACTATCAAGTTACGGGATAAAGAAGTTGTTTTCTTAGCATACGCAATACTGGCGGGCACGGCCAAAACTTTACAACTAGTCTTATACAATAGTGGAAATGTATGTCTATTTTGATACCACCACGAAAGAACATTAAATTTATTATCTAAAGTAACTTTTGTGCTTTCATACATTTCCATTTCCCGAATTACAGGATTCATATTTTGTGACTGGGTGGTAACAAAATCTGAAAAAATGTCATCTTTTGTAGTTTCTTGATGATTCTCCTCCATACTACCATAACTTGATGATGGTGGGAGATATTCATTGTAGGTATACATTATCTCCATGCATTCATATTTGACTTTTTTTCGTTCCGTCTCATTGTATATTAATAATTTATTCGCAGGTGGAAAAAGGTACAATGCGATTTTATGAAGGCTGCTTAAATTTGGCACAATTCTCTCATCGAAATTCTTGAGGAGTTTTTTTTTAATTTTTTTAACAATACCCAAATCATTGGAATTAGTTGTACATAGTTTCTTTAAACGATGAATATAAACTATGACCAAATGAAGTGTTGCATTGTGTTCATCCCGTAGAACTTTTAAAGCATCGGCTATTGGTTCAAGAAGCTCGACTATTCCTTTTATTTCATTGGAATTTATGAGGGAAATTTTGTCCAGATTATCTGCTTTTTGTAAATCGTTGTAAATTGCATGCCAATTTTTATCAATAAAAGAAAACTTTGTATAAAGATTTGTCCAACTAGGTGAGTAGTTGTTTTCTAAAGACGCAGTAGGTATGTAGGTAAAATGAGCGAGATGAGCGCAGTTTATATATAGAGTCATGACAGCGGGCAAACTTTTTAAAACCTCGCATACAGAGTCTTGAATTAAACTGGAAATACAAATGATGTGTTTGACAGAACCAAGCGCAGTTTTCATATTCGTTTGATTGTCTGTCACAATTATGGCTTTTCCTCCATACAAATTGCAGTTGAATTTCGCAAGCAAGTTTTCAGCTGCTGACAAAATGATATCACCTGAAATAACTGGGGGAAATATGTCAGGACATGAAGTTAGATTTTGCTCTTGCTCAACTTACTTGGGAGTGTTTTAAGTCTAATTCGTAAATGCCTGGCAAATAGCGTTCCAAAGTTCACATAGTGCATGGAAAATGTTATAAAGGATTCATTCCGATATGTACCAGACCAAATATCTGCCGTCAAAGCAAAACCAGTATCTTTAATGGAACTTATTTCGGATGATATTTGCTCAAAGCGGCCTTCGTAAATGACATCGATTGTGTTGGAAATCGCTGTTGTTGTTGGTATAATACTATTCACATTAAGCTTTTTTCCATATGTTGCTCCAAGAGAGAGGCAAAATTCGATTAGTTTTTTTAAACCTGTATCTTTGGTTATTTTTAATGATCTACAATTCTCTATAGACCATTCCGTAAAAATTCGTAGAGCATCTTTTTTCAGTTCCGAACTCAGCTCCCCTTCAGTTGGTGCTGCTGTTACATCGATTCTGCTAGACTGGGAAGTTCTTTCCTGAAAAGTGCCCAAAGAGAAGAAAAAGAAGAAAATTACACTTTGGTCTTAAAGACTTTTTGCATTACTATGTATGAATAATAAATAAATAAAAAATTAAAGATGAAAATATTAATTTTTATTTTTTTAAGTTTTGCCTTTTTAGGGCGAAGGCCATTATTTGTGAGGGCATGAGAATAACCATTATTTGTGAGGGCAGGAATAACAAAAAACTTTGTCATTTGTGTCCAAATGACGAAAATTGTCTAGCAACAACAACATCTAATATGCCTGATGATGTTAACCTAACCAGTTAACGAAACGATCGTCGCATAGCGGTTGATGTGTATGTAGGAATTCGCTAGATATCAATTTTTCAATGTAAATCTCCTTAGGTCATATAGTTCGATTAATTAAATTAATTAAAAATCTCGAAAATATTGATTATTTCCGTTTTTTGAATTGAATATGGACATCCGGAGAAACCGTTTTGAGCACATGTCAAAAGGGCCTAGTTTTGTTTGATTGCATCAGATTATTGGCCAATAAACTTTTTAATATAAAATAAAGCGTATTCCACTAAAGGCTTCTTGAAAAAAATCCACTTTGATTCCCAACAACAGATCATCCTAAAAAAAACGTTAACAAATCTCCACAGTAACAATATAAATTACTTACCTCTACATTATTTGGTTTTGCAAATGACATATCATTGACAAATTTTTCATCCGTTTTGATCTCACAACTCAACTCCATATCACTTAAACATTCATTATTTTCCATAGATTTGGCCTCCACATCAGCTTCATCGCTAGATTTTCTTGGACAACATATATGATTTAAACTTGTTTCTGAAGCAGTGTATTTAAGAACAGTATGACATAAACGGCAAGCCAACAGATTGGAGGATATCTCTTCGCCCAAGTGATTTTCAATTTTTCCAAATTTTGCCCAAAAACGGCCAATTCCTCGTTTCCTATTTATTCTGTAATCCCCATTTTCTATTTTCGATTTTATTGAAATCAAATTGTGCTCATCAGTCGATGCAACTGAATTGCTGTTGCTATCCATCTTAAACTGTATTTCATAAATAAATTAAAAAATATATAAAAATATACAGTTATATAGGTACATAATTAAGTTGACTAATTATTGCAAGACCAAAAATTACCCCCTGTTTATGTATGTATTTCGAAACGAAAATGTGTGCGCATGAAACACACCCAAACTTTAGTTTTGGAAATATTATTTCCTTTGCGTTTGCTTCAATACTTACGCATTCATTTTCTTATCGACATACATAAACAGGCCCTTACAAAATTTTAAATAAAACATCATTTTATTGGTATAAATAAATATCATTATTAATATTTTTGTTGTTTATTAATAAAATAAAATAAGAAAGAAGCTAAAATTCACTACAAATTTTCTTAAAATTGACAAAAAGGAGAACAACTCATTAGTTGCACTGTCAACTAAATAATTGCAAAATTTACAATTTTTGGTTCTAATATTTCGTATGCCGATCTTGGGAATCAATAACAGCTTGTAAACGTCTCGGAATTCAATAAATAAGTTTCGGAATGTAATGTTCCAAAGATATTTTTTGACATACTTCTTTAATGCATTTTATTTAGTCCCTCCTGTTAGTGGGCGACCTATTCCCGAATTTTTTCTTCAGGTATACCCATGAATTGTCGATGTTGTTAATAGGTATCTAGACTTTGGACTGGGGTGTCAATGACTTTGGTGCAGTTGTATAACAACTAAGGCACACATAAATAAGATTTATGCTTAGGAGGTTCGTTGTCTTGTTAGTACTTATATTGCAATTTGTTTTTTTTTTTTTTTTCAGGGTCGACAGGACCAAATTTCTTGACGCTATTTTTTAAATCATGTTTTAAAACATCTAATGGTTTGTTCCTTTACTTTTGAAAATGGTAAAACCGGCAAAAGTAGTAAAAGTTGAAGACTACTCCCATATGAATTGTATGGTTCCTGAAGTAAATGAACACTTTTCGAGTAAAAAGTGGTAAAACTTGAAGATTCTTGCACGTAAAGGCCCAGCAAAATTTTATGGAAGTGGTTCCATAAGATGCCATGATTTCACTGGATCTTTTGCATTGGTTCAAATGAAGTCGTGAAAGATCCGATCTTTTCATCAGCATTTGAACCCATTCGAAGGAAGTCGTGAAAGATCCGATCGTTTCATTAGCATTTGAACCAATTCAAAGGAAGTTGTGACAGATCCGATCTTTTCCTTAGCATTTGAACCAATAGAGATCCAATAGAGATGAAATTTGTGTTTTTATTTTTACACGTGTATATATTCTTTTATTTATCTAAATATGAACGTTTAAAGCAATGTAAGATTTATTATGCTAGGAAGTCCCAATCATTGAGCTAAAAGTAGAGTCGGACTGCACTCCTTGGTATTAGTCGTGTTCCTTTACGTGCCTGAGGTTACAAGTTTTTACCCGCAAAGTGTTTCCTTACTTTTAAAAGCATACAATTTATATGAGAGCAGTTCACCACTTTTACCATTTTTGCAACAATTACCATTTTTAAAAGTAAAGGAACAGACCAATTATAAAAGTTCTTTGCCTGCTCTTGAGAACCCTGCTCAACAAGTCGAACTGTAGATCCCTAAAAACAACAAACATTTCCAAAACGTTGTAAAATAAAATTCACGAAATAGTAATCTGCAGTTGGAGTCAATGTCGAAATCTGCACTGCATTGATGGGAAGTAAAATCCTTTTGTAAGATGAATCAAAACCTGTTGCGGAGGAAGTTAACTCTGTTGCGTGCAGCGGCGGTGTTTGGACTGCAACAGCTGGGACGGCCGGAAGTCAAGTTTCTCACTTAAATTTCCAACCTGTCGCATGCCAAACACATCGTTCCCGAAGTCTGGAAAATAGGCCAGCTACTGAAGCCCGAAAAGGATGCCAGCAAAGGTGAATCTTACAAACCGATTTCGCTTTTGTCGCCCGTAGCAAGGACCCTTGTGGCTATAGATCTTCCAGCATCATAAATAACTTTCCAGTTGCCGATCAATAGCATAGGATCCGTAAGCAGCACGACAACTGCGCTGAAGGCCATCTCCATATTAGCAGAGGACTCTCTCAGAGTAAGCCGTGCTCATAATCTAGAAAGAGAAGTCTAACGTTACAAGAGAGTACCTCTAGATCAACAAGCCTTTCAACCAGGTTCAAGTAGCATTCACACGAATGCAGTCGCAGATGCAGTAAACGGTTATCGTGTGAATGCGGACCTTGGAGAACATCCACCATCTATCGCAGCTGAGAAGCGCCAGCTGTCAGGACAAACCAGAGTAGTTTTGGGTCAATACGCTCGGGATGGTGCAGCCGTCAAAATTCCTATAGGGCAAGTACTCATGACACCGTGGAAAACATCTGCCCAGCATACAGCACAGGCCCCCACGACACACACATTAAACCTATGCTTCTACGTAGGTTTCATGCTGCTACAACAACGACACACTGCTCCTTTTCAATTGCTCTACCAATCCTGCTAAGAAACTTAAGTTTGCAGCTTTGTGGTTACAAACCATATAAATAGCGAAATAGCCACATTCTTACGACTGATAGACCCAGAGTCAGATTAAGCAGAAAAATGAGAATACAAACATATTAACTACTGATGTAAACTTTATGATGATAAATAAATTATAGTTATTTCATTAATTCCTTTGAATTAATAAAATAAAAAAAATGAAAATCATTTTTCAATACAGCATTTTCCATTTTCCGAACAAGACGTGAAAATTACATGCCAAAGGGTTGGTGAAAATGACATGCCAAAGGGTTGGTGAAAATGACATGCCAAAGTTTAGTGAAAATGCTATTCTTGGGAATTGGTTAAGATGGCATACCAAAGGATTGGTATAGATGCCATGCCAAAGAATTATTGAAGATGCCATTCCATCGAGTTAGTAAAGATGACATGCTTAGGATCTAAAAATGAATTGCATCTTTTGGGGGTCACGCTCTTGTAAAAAGAATGAGTGAAGATGCTGAAAAAATGACATTCCATTTCACTTGCACCCATTCTTGAATAGCATCTTTGGCATCGAACATTTTGCTGGGGGAACAGAGCTTAAATAAACCTCCTCTGTTATTGTTTCCTCCAAAATCTGAATGTTACCAACGTCACTGTTTGGTATACAACAATTTACGGTATGTATGTATTAAATTTTTGTTTTCCATGGCAAAATGTTCGATGCCAAAGATGCCATTCAATCATGGGTGAAAGTGATCTGGCATGTCATCTTTTTAGCATCTTCATCGATGAATTTTATATGAGCGTGCACCCCAAAAGATGCTATTCATTTTTGGATTCAAAGCATATCATTTACACCAATGCTTTGACATGTCATTTTCACCAATGCTTTGACATGTCATTTCCACCAATGCTTTGGCATGTCATTTTCACCAACCATTTGCAATGACATTATCATTACGACGAGAGTTTTAACAACGTTGGTTGTGATTTCGAGTCTCCGACAATATCAAGCCTATTGTAAATTATTAATCTTATAT
Organism: Musca autumnalis; assembly: GCF_047663935.1. NCBI lineage: Eukaryota > Metazoa > Arthropoda > Insecta > Diptera > Muscidae > Musca > Musca autumnalis. The sequence continues at coordinate 184,361,553 of NW_027412088.1, forward strand.
ATTTAGAAAAAATTGTATAAATAAAACACAAAATTCATCTCTATTGGATCGATGGAATGGGTTCAAATCAGTGATCGCCAAAAACACACATTTGCAGATTATAACTTGCGATAGTGTGAGTGGAACAGAGTGAGGCAGAGAAAATTTTTGGGTCTCTCTTGTGCTCTCAATGAGCGTGAATTTGTTGTTGTTCACAACGTGTTGGCATCTACACAGGCTGTGAGCGATAACAAATTTACGCTCACTTAGAGCACATGGGCAGGGATGCCAGATAAGTTTGGTCGAAAATCGGCACTTTTCGGGTGCCAAAATCGGCAAAATCGGCAAAAAATTTTCAAAATCGGCAAAAAATCGGCAAATCAAATAACGTTTATTTCAGTTCAAATTAATGCCATATTTAATAAGCATAAGTTAAAAAATAAAATTTTAAGTGCAACAAAATAATTAACAATTCATAAACCAACAACCACGAAATGTGTTTCAGACAATTTGGAGTCGATTTAGCAATGTCCGCCCTTCTGTCTGTCTGGCTGTCTGGTGCGCACGATAACTCTCGAACGGATGAGCCGATTTTTCCAAGGTTTGGCTTTCGTTATATTTTGTCCAAACTTAGTTTAAGTTCGAAGATGGGCAATATCGGTCCACTCCTTCAGGTACCTCTCCCACAAAAGTTCGAAAATGTTCGGAAAATTTGTGCGTACGATAACTCTTGAAGGGAATAACCTATTTGGTCCATACTTTGCACATCGTGAAATGTTTACCAGACTTAGATGAGGTTCCAATACGTAATAAATCGGTCCACTCCTTCGGGAACCTCCCATACAAAATTTTGGAAAAGTTCAGTTTAGGACCTGCTTTCAGATCGCTTTGATTTTTGTTGTGGCAACTTGTATTCACTTCCCCCATACGACGGTACAAGTTTCATCAGGGGCAAGTCCATACTTCCTCAGAAAATAGCCTGAAAGGTACAAAAAAGCCCTATGACACCGTGTGTAGTGGTTGGAGCGCAAGATAACTCTCGAACGGATCTGCCGATTCAGTTCTAAATGTGAACTTCTTAATATTTTTAATAAGCCCTACCGGTCCACTCCTTCAGGTACCTCTCCCACAAAAGTTCAAAAATGTTCAGAAAAATTCTTCGCACTTTAACTCTTGATGGGAGTGACCGATTTGGTCCATACTTTACATACTTTATGGACTATATTTGTCCACTCTTTCGGGTACCTCCCACACAAAATTTTGGATAAATTCACTTTAAGACCAGCTCTCAAATTACTTTGATTTTTGTTGAAGCAACTTGCATTCACTGCCTCAATTACGACAGTAAAAGGTTTTTCAGTGGCAGGTCTATACTTCTTGAGAAAACAGCCTGCAAGTTGTAAAAAACCCCTATGGCACAATAGGTAGTGGCTGGAGAGTTCGAATACTACGTTCGTCTACACTTTGGATATCGTAATATTTCTTCGAATATTATATGGAATTCAAAGCTGGTGCTTTTAGGTCCACTCCTTCCGGTACTTCCCTATCTATCGGTATCCCCGCAAATTTTTGAGCTTTAATCCCACCCATATTTTTGTCGGTTCATACGCCCAAAATTTTGAAAACTCTCCAAAATACATAAGTTTTTTTGGCAAAAAACCTATTTCAATCCACACAAGCTGAGGGTATATCTCTGTCGGCAAAGCCGACTGATACTTTTTTACTTGTTTTAAGTAGTCTTTAGTAAAGAGAATTCCTTCCATCGAGTCCCTAACTAATCGATCTCGCACTTGTTTTTATTTAAATTTACTTGGCTAGAAACTTTTTCCACATTTGCTGAAGAATGTGCCAAGACTAAAACATGTTTAATAAATTTGGACAAAATAGGAAATAATGATTCAGAATTTGCACATATTAGCTCACGTTCAAGAATCTTCAAGTTTTACCACTTTTTATTCGAAAAGCGTTCCTTTACTTCTGACAAAATGCAAGTCATATGAGAGAAGTTTACAACTTTTACTACTTTTGCCGGTTTTACCATTTTCAAAAGTAAAGGAACAGGCCAATTAATTCACACATTGTTTTCCAAAATTCTAGCAACTCTACGTTTTTATCTTTAAACAAATTTTTGAAATTTGATTCTTGCTTTTCGTTTATGTTTATAAAGCATTCGTATTCCTTTATAATGTTGAAAAATGAATCTTGTGTGCCATTTATTATAAAACTTTGATTTATTGAAGCTAGGCACTTACATTTATTTTCAAAATTAAACCACTTCAAAATCTGAGCACAAAGTTCAATGTAAAGTTTGTGCAGTTTTTAATTATTTCCACTAACCCACTTTTCGACAATTTCGTTTTTTGAACAATTTCCTTGACGTATATACTGAAGTACACGTTATAGTAATCAATCATACAAACTGTTTTTATAAAATGTTAAAAAAATTTTATTATTAATCAAACTCCTCTTGACGATATAGTTGTCTTTGTTATTCTAACAAATTAGTTCTAGCAACCACAATTTTCATACAAAATGGAAATTGTATGTGAACAATTTGCCTTAACTAAAAATCGGCATTTTAGGGGTAAAAATCGGCAAATCGGCATTTCTATTTTTTTGGACTAAAAATCGGCAAAATGCCGATAAATCGGCAAATCTGGCATCACTGCACATGGGCTCTCTTGTGAGTCACAATGCCTCCTCCTGGAGTGGAAACATAAACAATGCGTTAACCGAACGAATGTGTTTACAGTGTACGTGTGTGTCGTATGCCCGCGGGCATAGGAAAGTTGTTGTTGGTGGTCATCACTGGTTCAAATGCTGATGAAAAGATCGGATCTTTCGCGACTTCCTCTGCTGATGAAAAGATCGGATCTTTCACGACTTCGTTTGAACCAACGCAAAAGATGCCATGAAATCACGTCATCGCATGGAACCCCTTCCTTCAAATTTTGCTGGGAATTGTTATTATGTAGCACTTTTCTGACTTTTCCATTTGACGCACTTACTCCAAAATAGTTTTTAATTAGAAAAATCAATTTTCTGGTGCTGTTTTGGGTTCTTGCGTGTGTATTTGTTGCAAATTACTTAAGCCAAACAGCACAACATTTATATTTACGCACATTTTCATTCATAAATTTAAATTTTCTATTTCTACATTAAATTATAAAAACTGTTTTCACGTCTCATAATTACCATATGCTGGATAGATATTGTTCCTTGTTTCAAATACCTTGATCAGGACAACGAGAACTATCCGATGAAAAAGTTCAAAGATATCAGTTTGCGCTCGAATAGTTTAGTTCGAAAGAAGAAGAAAACTGCAAAACCAAAACGGTTTTTTTTGTTTTGTTTCTTTCTTTCGTCATTCTTTTACCCTCTTTCCATCCATTTTCGATCTATATATCTCTGGCTGGTATTTGAGTAGTCGATATTAGGTGTGTTCGTTTACTCAACAATTAATTCAAGTTCAGTAAGTCCATATTTACATTTGGCAATTTTCCTTGGGGGAATTGCCAATTTGTCGGTGAGAGAGGGTGCTGAGAGGCAAAGGGTTACCATATGCCCCCTTTCTCCATCAAATTGGCAATTACAGCAAGGAAAATTGCCTAATGTAAATATGGAATTATGTACATCTTAGCTTCGTTCCCGTACTTTTTAATAGTAAAACTCGTAAAAGAGAAAACTGCAAAAAATTTGTTTTCACACACGAGTTTTTTGAAATAGTTCGGGAACGGAACAATGGAAAATACGTCAAAAAAAACTGGAACAAATGTCAAAGTCGGCGTATCAGACGCCGGCAACCATGTTACTATTTTTTTACTCGCTCAAATTTGTCGTGTAAAAAGTTTTTAAAGAGAGCGTCATTCAGCGCCATTTTTGTTTAAAGAGAAGTGAACATTTTACAACTTTTTTGTGTACGGGAACGCTTTTACGAGTAAAATGTGTAAAAGTCGTAAAAATTGTAAAAACTTTTTAGTTCTGGAACACAGCTCTTGTAATCAGCTAATAGTTAAGGTTACATTACCCTGCGTTTACAAATGACAGGACAGTTGACTTCATCTATTGATTGTCAAAATACCAAAACTTGCCTGTGTGACGTAGGCGTCCAGACAACTGCAAAAACAGTTGTAAAATTATGAATGAAAATCATCGATTTCTTCTTGTTTTCCGTTCACATATTTTGTTTTTGTTCATGTTCATGTTCTTTTGTTTTCAACACATTTCAATTATCATATCACTTCTTTTTTACGAAAATGTCAAAAATTTGTTAACCCGGCTGTCTGTGAAAAACTGATGGACAGCTGGGAGACAAAAGACAAATGTATGTATGTGTTAGTAAATCAGAGTTGTATTTGAAGACAAACTGTCTGGTGTAAACGCCTAGTTAGAGTTTTTTGCCGGTTACACTTAACTGGATTAACTCTGTGGGTTTGGATTTCAAATGTCAATTCCATAGCGCAAACGTGAAATAAATTCTCTCGGAGTGGGTTATCCCTCCAACGAACGAATTTAAATTGGAATCGTCTTACAGAAACAGGCGATAAGTAAAGATAAATCACTATGTACATTTCATATTACTTCTTAGAAGAGAACTACTCCAAAAATACCTCATATAAGAGGCTGTACAAAAATTATTAAACATTTATTGGGACATAACAAACATTTCAATAGCCACTACTCTTGGAAATATCTCTTTTTATACCCTAAACCACTATGTGGGGAGAGTATTATAAGTTGGTTTTGGCCAAAAAGTTTGTAACGCATCGAAATAATGGTAGTAGACCCATACTTACATATACATATATACTTATAAATGAATGTCTCGACTAGCTGAGTCGATCTGGCTATGTGTGTCCGTCCGTCTGTCCATCTAAACATTGTAATCACGTTACAGGTCGCAATTTTGATCGCATCGTCAAGAAATTTTGTGTGTTGATGGGGGTCCCGGAGGGGCAGAAGCCTATTGATTTTGGTGATGGTCGGATAATATTTAGGGGTCGGAATGGGCAAAAAACTTATGTGGATAAAAAGACAACGTTTTTTTCCAAAGCAAATATCTCAGCTTCTATATGGGGTATACCAAAAGCAAAACCTGTAGTGCGATTCTCTAAGTCGAAGGTCACACTAGTGTGTTTCATTGAAACAATTTCATGAAAACAAGGGTTCCTAGGTCGAGTTTCACAGTAGAGTGATATCATAAAGTTGCTGTAGTAGGGAACTCGATCTATAAATACCTAAAAGTTCCAATGAAACCACTCTAGTGTGACATTCAACTAACTCATTTCTGAGTTACCGACAAAAATCGGTAACATTAAAACGCAAAAATATGAATGAAAAGTCCAAATAAAAGTTGACAACACTGTTACTATCGGTAGAACTTTACGACTACTTTTTATTGGTCGCTAACTTACCGAATAATATCGTTAATTACCGAAATTATAAGCCCAGCAAAAAGTTTGCATCCGCGGATGCAGTTGAATCACTACAAGTGTACAGTACATTTGCAGTTGGAGTACATCTTTTCCTATGAATTCACTTATGAATTTTACAAGAGAGCGCGCAGCTAGGATGCACTCCATTTTGCTTCCACAACACACAGCTAGGATGCACTCCGTTTTCGATCCAAATCACAACTTTTTATGTAGTCTTTTGGATTGAATTTGAAGGCACTCTTCGGATTGTGCTTTTAATCAATCCAAAGATGCAGTAAAAATGCAAGCCATTGCGAAATATCCCAGAATAAATAAAATGCATTTATTATTTGTGTAAAACAAGAATACAAAGAACTTAATTATATAAACATAAATTAAAAAAGTTTTCATTAAATTCAATCACAATTGAGTGTACTTCCTCCGTTCTCCATTTAATCCAAGCACAACTGATTTTGCTTCGTCATCCTAAAGCATGGTATAAGTAAAGAGGTAGATTTAAATGAAAAAAATCTATAGAACCCTTGCTTTTCCTAAATTCCTAAAACTTCAAAATTAAGCAACAAGTGGTTTTGTTTACAACTCCAATTTTGAGCATTTTATAAAAATCGCGAAAAATGAATGAAGGACCAATGTTTCTCCGAATAATTAAGTTGTGGATATGATAAAATGTTTGTTTCAATGATATCCTGACGAATTATTTCCATACAAGTGTTCCAAAAATAATTTTAAAAATCATTGAATTCGATTGTTTTTAAAACTGTTTGACATATTATTCAAACACCACACACACATACACAGTTTGTGTATATTGTTTTGAAGTTTTAGGAATACTCGAATGAAAAAATTTAAATTGACATAAAGCTTTGGCTAACCTTTCTTATTAAACCATGTCCTAAAGGGTTTTTATGTTGCCTTCCCATCACTAGTTCAGCTCTCGGCACGGACTCCACTCCATTAAAAATTACCGTCTCGTAAATTACCACAAAAATTTTCGCAACTTTAGTTTGTATTTCTTTATTTTATAACAAATTCTTCGAAAAATATTCACACTTGTTTCTCTTTTCAAGAAATTAATTATGTCGACAGCGATCAACCAGCTGTTTTTGTTTCGGGTAGGGATCAATCAACTGTTTTTGTTTTGTAGGGATCTCTAAAGCAACTGCTTATAAAATGTTTCGAACTGAGTGCATTTTTCTTAACTCTGTTGGACTACATCGAACGATGTTGTGAAATCATAACTCCAATTGAACAACTTCCAATTTTTTTGCTGGGAGCATTTTAATTTTACCGATATTTGTCGGTAACTCAAAAAATGAGTTAGAGAATCGCACTACTGAAAGTAGAAAATATCACATTTTTAATGATGTAAAGCAGACTTTCAAAAACCAAAGCCTGACTATGAAAATAGAAGATCCCATCTTTACAATGATGCAAACTAGGTCGTCGTAGGTGACCAAATAACGGAGATATCGCAATAGTCAGTAATACATGCCATTTTTCCATTTTTTTGGAAATCACGTTACAGGTCGCAATTTTGATCGGATCGTCACGAAATTTCGAGGGTTACTGAGGGTCTCACAGAGGAAGAAGCCTATTGATTAAGGTGATGGTCGGATAATATTTAGGGGTCGGAATGAGCAAAAACTTTATTTGGACAAAAAGTCAACATTTTATTCCAGAGCAAATATATCAGCATCTATAAGGGGTATACAAAAAGCAAAACCTGGCAATGAAAGTAGAAAATATCACCTTTACAAAGATGTAACGTAGGTTGTCGTAGGTGGTCAAACAACGACGATATCGCAATTGTCGCTAATAGAACCCAACTTTTCATTTTTGCGATTTTAATAATAATGACGGATATACCTTCTAAAAGCAAGGCCTGACTAAGAAAGTATAAAATACCATCTTTAAAATTATGCAAAGTAGGTTGGGGTGGGTAGTCAAATAATAGAGATATCGCAATAGTCTTTAATGCTTCCCTTTTTTTCTTTTTCTGCAATCACACTACAGGTCGGAATTTTGATCGGATCATCACGAAATTTTCTTACAGAGATAGAAGCTTATTGATGTTGGTGATGTCGATAGTAGTCAAATATGAAATTAAATATTAATTATTTTGGTTCAGTTCGCCTTAAGTCATTTGGTAAAAAAGCCAGATAGGTGAAAACTTTTGTATCTCCATAAAAGAAATGTTTTCGCGTGAAAAGATTATGCACAGAGGTAGTGGCGTAGGGTATTACATAGTCGGCCCGTACCGACTATAGCCTTTTCTCACTTGTTTATAAGAGAAATAAGATTTGAAATATATTATCTTTTAATTACGAAATTCGGAAAAAAGCTTATCGGGTATGTGCTGAAAAACGAATCGACTCGATTTGCAGAATCTAAATGGTATATAATCGGAGTGCCGTTGATAACGCAAACGCCCCTTATTTTAAATCCATTTTCAATTTCATTAAAATATTCACCAAAATTAGAGATATACGATTTCGATTTATGGCAAAACGAGTCGAATCGTTTTCCATCACATATCTGTATAGCAAAACGATCAAGGCGTTACATTAAACAGTTTAAGGTGACTAGGTAGTGCGTTTAATAAACGACAAACTGTAAGTAGGAATGATCTGTCCATATACAGGTCTAAACGAGGTATATTCAAATATGTATTTCTAGAAAAGCGAGAAAAATTAAAAGTGCATGCTAAGAATAAAGGACATTCAGACTTGTAGACTTTATGGTTACTTTACACGATATGTTTTTTACATATGGGTTGTCACTTTTTATATACGTGTGAAGTACCCATTAGAAAACATTAATAGACATCTAAGATCTATGAACTTATGAAAGGAGCTGTCCAAAAAACGCTCAACGAAGGGAGAAAAATGAGAGAAAAGACCAACTGAATACACGTACCTTCTGAACTCTCCTTATATTCTGCACGTTAGTTGCAAAATACACTTCCAGACAATAGATAATATTAGGTAGAACAAGTGCGTGAACCATTTTTTCTTCACATGCTGGGGAAGAGTAAGATCGCAGTTGTAGAGCCTTTCAACGCAATATTCGTGCGTGACACCACTCTATCGATGTGAGAAGCAAAGGTCAATTTATCATCAACAAGGACACCTATGATCTCTAAAACACAAACAAATTGTATTGAATCTCCATCGTATCTAAGATGTAGAACGTTAGAGTGGGAAAAAAATAACAATGCTTTATGGGTCTATCTTGTATTTCCACTAAACTTGAGTTGCGTTGTCAGTTGTCTGCGCGACTGAGACGAAATGTTGTACCATTAATGTCAACTCAACTGGGTGGTCGATAAACATGTTATCGATCAGTGTTTTTTCAAACTTGTGACCTCTATTCTCCAAAAAAAAAAAATAAACATTTTAAAAATAATTGCGCTTTGGATAACTCGTTTGTGTATTCTGGACAATATTTTAATATTTTGGCTGAGTTTTCGAGCAAATTTGGAAAACAACCCAAGATTGGAATATAACCTGCCCATTGAATCTTCGGTTCGTCAAGTTTTATTTGCTGTCCCAAAAAATGATAAGTTCGGTGGAATTATTTTTTGATGATGAAGAAAATGTACAGGACATTGCATCTATTAGAAGAAATTTGAGGGACAAGTCGAATCCATTGGAATTGCCATCTGCACTGTAAGCTGATGATCATGTGGAAAGATCTGTATAATCAGTAAATTATTTCAAAATACGCCTTAAATATTTTCGATTGCCAAAGGATGCCGCAGTTTACGTTGTGGAAACGGGAAGTTTCCAAAAGTCCCATGACAATGATTTCAACAATTGCATGGCTCAATCTACATTGTCGAAAGTATGGAAGGAAGTTGTCCACTTGATAGAGGACAAATTGTGCCAAAATTGGATCGTTTCGAAGTTGACAGAGGAGGAAAAAAGGCAAAATAAAAACCATTTTTATTCAAAAACGAAAATCCCTGGTGTAGTTGGCTATATACATAGATGGAGGATGTTCGTCATTTGTACTTAAACTGAACCTACTGTATTTGTCACCAAATTCATTTGCAAAAGATTTGCTGCTGTCCGCTCCAAAGGCGATAAATTCACTTATTGTGATGGACCACCACCAGTGTCGATGAAGTTTATTTTATTTTGAGGCATTTTCTTTTTCAACTTTGCTTTAAAGTGAATCCAGACTCTGCCACTCTTCTTAGTTTTGGATGGATTTATACGCAACCTATTCATCCAACTATGTACTAGAGCAAGCGTATAATCAGCTTTAGATGACAATACATACATGCAATAGTTGACTGTCATACATGCTGAACAAAAGTTACCTATACTTGAAGTAATATCGTTGATAAACATCGTGTAAAGCAGTGACTCAAGAACGGATCCCTGGGGTATCCATGTTAGCGCTACCAAGTGGACAAATATCGACACCTGCCAGGTTGCCAGTGGACCATCTTCATGAGAATACGAAGATTTTACCGGCTGTCGATGCAATAGCAGCTTGAGTGTTACCGCAGTGAACACCCTTGTCACAATCTAGTGGACCGGCTTCATATACATACATAATTATAATACCTATTTCAGTTTCTGGACTATCATCGTTTCCTCGACGTGGTGTATTGTCTGTTCCCTTTACACCCGAAGAAGAACGGATCTCAAATTGCTTAAAAAAAGTAAGGCCGATTACATGATACCCTTTACCATAAATACATACTGTATGTACATATGTAAATAAACCTCACGTTACAAACTAATGCAGAAAAACATCAAGCTTCTCACCACAGTGTGGTCTTCAACCCAAATACAAAATAAAAACAAATGTTATATTCATATTATTTTTTATTCCACGTCTAAACATGATAGATCAAAGTCTATTAAATTGCAATGAAGGAACATTATTTTCCTAAGAGATGTATTTTGTGAGTCTTGCTTATCGACTATCAAGTTACGAAATAATGAAACTGTTTTCTTTGAATATGCAATACTGGCGGGTACGGCCAAAACTTTACAGCTAGTCTTATATAATAGTGGAAATGTATGTCTATTCTGATTCCACCACCGAAGAATATTAAAATTATCATCGAATGTCACTTTTATGTTTTCATACATTTCAATTTCTCGAATTACAGGATTAATATTTTGTGGCTGGGTGGTAAAAAAATCTGAAAAGATGTCATCTTTTGTAGTTTCTTGTTGATTATCCTCCATACTACCGTAGCTTGGGGATGGTGGGGAATAATCAGTGTATGTATACATTATATCCATGCAACCATATTTAATGTTTTGTCGTTCCGTCTCATTGTATATTAATAATTTATTCGCAGGTGGAAAAAGATACAAAGCGATTTTATGAAGGGTGCTTAAATTTGGCACAATTATCTCATCGAATCTCTTGAGGAGATTTTCTTTTAATTTTTTAACAATTTCCAAATCTTTGGAGTTAATTGAACACAGTTTTTTCAAACGATGAATATAAACTATGACCAAGTGAAGTGTTGCTTTGTGTTCATTCCGTAGAACTTTTAAAGCGTCGGCTATTGGTTCAAGAAGTTCGGCTATTCCTTTGATTTCATTGGAGTTGATGAGGGAAATTTTATCCATATTACCTGCTTTGTGAAAATCTGTGTAAATTTCCTGCCAATTTTTATCAATAAAAGAAAAAATGGTATAAATTTTGGTCCAAGGAGTGGAGAAGTGGTCTTCTAAAGATGCAGCAAGTATGGAATTTTGTTGGGATTTTTTAAAAAATGTAACGAGATAAGTACAGTTTTTATACAAGGTAATGACACCGGGCGAATATTCAAAAGCCTTGCATACAGAATCTTGAATTAAACTCGGAATACAAATGATGTGTGTGCCAGAACCAAGGGCAGTTGTCATATTCGTTTGGATGTCCGTTACAATAATGGCTTTTCCATACAGATTGCAGTTGAATTTCGCAAGTAAATTTTGAGCTGCTGACAAAATGTTGTCACCTGAAATAACTGGGGAAAACACATCACGGCATGGAGTTAGATAAAAAACCGTTTCCATGTTTGTTAAACTTACCTGTTTTGCTATTCATTACTTTAATTCCTAAATGCCTGGCAAACAGTGTTCCAAAGTCCGTATAGTGCATGGAAAATATTACAAATGTTTCTTTCAGATATGTATCAGACCAAATATCTACCGTCAAACCAAAACCAATATCTTTAATGGAACTTATTTCAGATAATATTTGCTCAAAGCAGATTTCGTAAACGACATTGATTTTGTTGGTAATCGCTGTTGTTGTTCTTGGTATAATACTATTCACATTAAGATTTTTTCCATATGTTGCTCCAAGAGAGAGACAAAATTCGATTAGTTTTTTAAAACCTGTATCTTTGGTTATTTTTAATGATCTGCAATTCTCTAAGGACCATTCCGTAAAAATTCGTATAGCATCTTTTTTCAGTTCCGGACTCAGCTCACCTTCAGTTGGTGTTGCTGTTGCATCAATTCTGCTAGACTCGAAAGTTCCTTCCTGAAATTCCCAAGGAGAAGAAAAGAAAGAAAATGGAAAATGAAAATTATAATTATTTGCGTATTTTGAATTGAATGTAGACAGCCGGAGAAACCGCGCCACCTCAACTGATTTTGAGCACATGTCAAAAGGACGTTTGATTGTAATAATAGATTATTGGCCAATAGATTAAAAAAAGGTAAAGCGTACTCAAAAAACCTCTTGCATAAATCCGTTTTCATTCGCAACAATGGATCATCCAAAAAGTCTTAAACAAATCCCCAAAAACGCCAAAACTCCACAGCAACAACATAATTTACTTACCTCTTCATTATCTGTCTTTGCAATTGACAAATCATTGACAAATTCTTCATCCGTTTTGATCTCAGACGTCAACTCTATATCACTTAAACATGCATTTTTTTCCGTAGCTTTGGCTTCCACGCCTGCTTCATCGTTAGAATTTTTTGGAGAGCATATATGAGTTAAACATGCTTCTGAAGTACTGTATTTAAGAACAGTATGACATAAACGGCAGGCCAACAGATTGGAAAATATCTCTTCGCCCAAGTGATTTTCAATTTTTCCAAATTTTGCCCAAAAACGGCCAACTCCTCGTTTCCTAGTTATTCTGTAATCACCATTTTCTATTTTCGATTTTATTGAATTCATGTTGTACTCTTCAGTCGATGCACTTGAACTGCCGTTGCTATCCATCGCAAGCTGTGTTCCATCAATAAAAAAATAAATAAACTAATTAAAAAAATAACGCTTAATTAAGTCTCGTTTAGGGGCACATCTCGGATCGGGCTGAAATTTTGACCATAGGTAATCATTTTGACCCTGATCACAACGATATGTAGCTTTTCCCGCGGGAAGCCCATACTTCCCGAGATATGGATATTGAAATGTCTTTCTTTAACACAATTTCTTTGTTTATGGACACCTCTCGAGTCCACCTGAATTTTTCACCATTGTAAACCAGATGACAACGATGAGGGCAATCATGAATAAAAATTCCGTGCGGAATTTGTTCCCTTCCCCCAATTTCACAATTTTTTATTTCCGTATTTATGTCCAAAAAGGGAATATTTTTGCTGATTAGACAAGAATATTCCATAATTAGGAGATTCTAGCAGTTTTCCACGTTTTAAAATAATGATTTTTAAAGAATTTCACCTTTTTTAAATTATTTTCCGTGCGGAAAAATTCCGAAGGAAATATTCATGATTGGTCTTGAAATTTGGGAGATATCTTACTTTACCACCATTACTTTTTTTATGAGAACCTCTCTGACATATAACTATTCTTACTTTTGCAATATGGGCTGACTTCCGTATCATCCTTTGCTTTGTGTTGTTTAAATTTCGTCAAAATATTTCAGTCACACACTCATACATTGTTCCTCGTAAATGCAACTAAATGTATCAGAAATAAAAATGATACATGTTTGCTTTTGGCTTATCTTTCCTTTACCGACCCACCTCAGAAAATTATGAAAAAATTACCACAGATAGTGCTTTTTATCCCGATTCCAACCATGTATTGCTTTTGTGGCGGAAATGTATACTTCCCGAGATATGAGCCTTCAAAGTTCCTCAAAGGCCCTAGTCTAAAATGTTAGCAAACCACGGCAGAAAATTATTAAAAAATGACCACAGATAGTGCTTTTTACACCGAATCCAACGATGTATTGCTTTTGTTGGGGAAATGTATACTTCCCACGATATGGGCCTCCAAAGTTCCACAAAGGCCCCTTGTCTAAAATTTTGGCAAACCACCGCAGAAAATTATTACAAAATTACCACAAATAGTGATGTTTATACCGATTTCAACGATGTATTATTTTGTTGAAGGGTATGTCTACTTCCCGAGATATAGGCCTTCAAAAAAATTAAATTTAAATGAAAATTTTGTTCCCGTTCCCGAGATTTGCACCTATCCATAGGAGAAAGGCTTAAAATCCGGCCGAAGGCCGGCTATTTAGCAAAAATAGGAGAGGGTCCTTGTGGATCTTTTGAGACCCATATCTCGGGAAGTAAACATATCCACAACAAAAGCAATACATCGTTGGATTCGAGATAAAAAGCACTATCTGTGGTAATTTTTTCGTAGTTTTCTGCGATTGTTTGCCAAAATTTTAGACTAGGGCCATTGTGGAACTTTGGAGGCCCATATCTCGGGAGGTATACATATCCGCAACAAAAGCAATACATGGTTGGAATCGGGATAAATCGTGGTAATTTTTTCCACAATTTTCTGCGTTGGGTCGGTAAAGGAAAGGAGTTCCTTGCTTTTTACCTGCGTTGAAAATGCGTATTTATGATGATTTGAAACACGTAGCTTCGTAGTTGTTAAATGCAACGGCGATAAGAAACATTATACTTCGCAGATTTTCAGTCATTTGTAAAGCAACTGACGATACGGAAGTCAGCCATGGGTTACTGTTTTAAGGCTTTAGGGGAAGTACTTTTTGTTCGCGTAGCCGACTTTTGTACCTGTCCATAGGAGAAAGTTTTACATCCCAGTAGTGCGATTCTGTAACTCCTAAACGACAGAACGGATTTTTATTCATCCTTTTTCCTTTTAAAGGAGTGAATATCATGGGAAAAAGCTATTAGTTTTTTAAATCGGTTAACAGGAAAATGTTGTACCACGCACGTTTTTGGATATTTTGGCATATAACAAACAGCCAAATTTGTTTAACCATTCAGATTTTCGATCCAACACAAAGACAAATTGTAGCCAAGACAGACAATAAGAAATCTCTAGTAAAACGCAAACTATTGAAATTGAGGTTTTCAAATCGCCCCGACCTAATATGCATAGCATTTATTTACGCACATTTTCATTCATAAATTGAAATTTTCTATTTCTACATTAAATTGTAATAAAAATTGTTTTCACGTCTCATATTACCATATGCTGGGTGATATTGCTCCTTGTTTCAAATACCTTGGATCAGGACAACGAGAACTATCCGTGGGTAAAGTGTTCAAAGATGCCCGACTAGTTTAGTTCGAAAGAAGAAAATTGCAAAACCAAAACGGTTTTTTGTTTTGTTTCTTCTTGTTTCGTCATTCTTTACCATCTTTCCATCCATTTTTCGATCTATAGATCTCTGGCTGGTATTTGAGTAGTCGATATTAGGTGTGTTCGTTTACTCAACAATTTGTTCAAGTCATGGCCCAATTATAAAGGTCCTCTCTCAAAAACAAATGATTTTGATTTGAGCTGTCAAAATTCATATTTGTCATTTGAATTCGCTGTGAGGTAGAGAAATGTCAAACTGCAGAGGAACAGGTAGATGTATATCGAAAAAAGAAAACAAATAAACTTTATGTTGTACACGTAAAATGTCAACATTTGTTGTGTTTTGTATTAGAATTTAATTTACAAAAACTTATTTTGGCAGTTATAGATCGTTCAGCTGGTATTTTCTGTTACGCCTAACAAAAAAACTGCGTCAACAACTTTTTCTCGGAAAATGTTATGTATGCATCTACCTTGATTGACAATAAAGAAATTCGCCTCAAACATATTCCGTGTCGGCGAAAACAAATTTTTCGCCTTTGTTTATGAATTTTGACATTTCAAATCTTTGTTATTGTTTGAATTCGCTTGAGAGAGGACCTGTATAATTGGGCCATGGTTCAAGTCATGGTACAATTACTTAGGTAGAAACATCGGCGAATTGCTACAACAAAGCAACTTTTTTTGTAATGTAAACTGTCAAAATTTTCGCCAAGTGGTTTCTTGTTGTCTCTTTTTATCGCTTGTGTTTGTACAGTGAAGTGAACACATGCTATCTCTTACTTACCGAATCATATGCTTTTTTGTTTTAGTTTTTCATGGCGAATTCCTAGTTTTTGACGTTTTAGATTCGATCAGCTGGGCTGAGGCATCTACCTAAGTAATTGCACCATGGTTCAAGTTCAGTAATGCTAAGTTTACATTTACGAAATCCACTCGATTTCAACTGTCAATTCCATAGCTCAAACGTCAAATGAAATCTCATCTGGATTTCATTTGACGTTTAACCTATGGATTTGACAGTTGAAATCGAGTGGATTTCGTAAATGTAAACCAAGCATAAGTCCATATTTACATTTGGCAATTTTCCTTGCGGCAATTGCCAATTTGTCGGTGAGAGAGGGTGCTGAAGGGCAAAGGGTTACCATATGCCCCACCTCTTTCTCCATCAAATTGACAATTGCAGCAAGGAAAATTGCCTAATGTAAATATGGACTTATGTACTAATAGTTACTGTTACATTAGAGTTTTTTTGTCGTTATACTTAACTGGATTAACCCTGTGGGTTTGGATTTCAAATGTCAATTCCATAGCGCAAACGCGAAATAAATCCTCTCGAAGTGGGTTATCCCGGCAAAAAACTCTAGTGTAACCGTACTATTAGTTCGGTCTATGGAACATATGTTCTGTAATGGGCCAGCTAAGTAAGTAAAGGGAAAATTCTTATCGTAGTAAAAATGTGTGAATTCTTGCCAGTTCTGGAACAGGCATACAATTTGTAATTCATGCAGGTTCTGGAACAGAGCAAATGTCTATTAAATATTCTGCAAGAAGTTAAGGCGTAAGTACATAAGCTACCTCGCCTGCTTGCCTTGCTTCTTTATTCCTTTATTATTATTAAGCTTATAAAATAAATTTAATATCCTGTTTCACCAAGACGATTTGAATACAAATTCGTTCGAACTATTTACTACCAAACTTCTGTTTTTGAAAAATATTTGTTTCATTTGTGTTACTAGGCGTTTACACCAGACAGTTTGTCTTCAAATACAACTCTGATTTACTAACACATGCATACATTCGTCGTTTGTCTCTCAGCTGTCCATCAGTTTTTCACAGACAGCCGGATTGACAAATTTTTGACATTTTTGTGAAAAAGAAGTGATATGATAATTCAAATGTGCTGAAAACAAAAGAATATGTACAAAACAAAATATGTGAACGGAAAACAAAAAGAAATCGGTGATTTTCATTCATAATTTTACAACTGTTTTCGCAGTTGTCTGAACGCCTACGTCACACAGGCAAGTTGTGGGATTTTGACAATCAATACATGAAGTCAACTGTCCTGTCATTTGTAAACGCAGGGTTATCAATCAAACAAATATTTTTACAGGTATTAATTCGAACGAATTTAAATTCGAATTGTCTTACAGAAACAGGCGATAAGTAATGAGAAATCACTATGTACATTTCATATTACTTCTTAAGGGTTGTTTACACCATCTATCAATGTCGTATGAGATGCCAAATTTTCTACCTGCGAATGTTGTACACATAGTGTAACCACTATGAAAATTTTCATCTATCAAAATGATTTGGCAACTCATATGTAAATTTTTCATTTAGGGAGCGCTCTATTTGATACGGCATTCTCGTATGTAACATAAATTTATCAGCTGTTTTCTGTCATTCTCAAACAAAAAATGAAAAACAAAATCTTTTAAAAAAGAAAATGGAAAGGTAAGTAAATAAATGGCGTTTATAATGTTATTTTCAGATCGATTGGTCGAAAGAAGCAGTCTTTGAAATGATTGTTTGGTGGCAAAAACATGAATGCCTCTATAACTTCAAACACCAATTCTACCAATTCAGTTTCCTTCAACCAAAATTAAAATTTGCGCAAAATTGCAACTCAACAATAAATGTAAATAATGACAAAAACAGCTGTTTTTATATTTTTAGGTTATGTCATACGAAAATAACACTTGCAGGTATGAACGCACAAATTGAAAGTTGTATGGATGACGTCAATTTTGACAAACATAGAGAATGTCGAATGGGCGAAAGAAATGGCAGCTCATATGACATTGATAGATGGTGTAAACAGCCCTTTAGAAGAGAACTACTCCAAAAATACCTCATATAAGAGGCTGCACAAAAATTATTAAACATTTATTGGGACATATCCTAGAAAAAATTTGGATCCGGTAGTCATTACGTAACCCTTTACAAAGTAATGTAAAAAAGCTTCTTTTCGCATTACAAGTAATCCGAAAAGTAATGGATTACTTCTTAAAAAAATTACAAGGTAAACCTACTTACTTTACTCCTCACTAAGTAATGACGACAGTGGTGCAGTGAGTGTGTGTCCGACAGCTTACCATTGTATTTCTTGAGACTTGGATGCTACGTAATTCGATACTATCATATAAATTGCATGGATTGTGTGTCAAGGTTTGCTTAATAAACGACGTAAGAACCAAGACTGTAGATATTATGGGTCATGAGATATTTGCTCTCATATGGACATGTAATGGATTTGACAAAGTTTATCCTTGTATTTCTTGAGACTTGGATGCTTCTGCATTTATCTTCGGAACGGAATTCGATATCATCATGTATATTGCATATATTGTGTGTCAAAGTTTGCTTAGAGGTAGTTTACACTATCTATCAATGTCATATGACACGAAATAAAAACATTCCATATCTACCCACGCAGGCAATGTGGAGACGTAATTTTATTACATTTTTGCTGGTGTGGACGCATAAAGTAAATGACGTAAGGAAAATTCCCAATATTGCACATATTAGCGACTATATAATGATGGAAAATGTCATGTCATATGACATTTACATATAGTGTAAACTACCCCTTAGAGGTAGTTTACACTATCTATCTATGTCATATGACACGAAATAAAAACATTAAATATCTACCCACGCAGGCAATATGGAGACGTAATTTTATTACAATTTTGCTGCTGTGGACGCATAAAGTAAATGGCGTAAGGAAAATCCCCAATATTGCACATATTAGAGGTAGTTTACACTATCTAACAATGTCAAATGACACGAAATAAAAACATTCCATATTTTCCCACGGAGGCAATGTGGAGACGTAGTTCTTTTACATTTTTGTTGGTGTGGACGCACAGAGTAAATGGCGTAAGGAAAATCTCCAATATTACACATATTAGCGAATATATAACGATGGAAAATGTCATGCCATATGACATTTACATATACATAGTGTAAACTACCCCTTAGCGACTATATAATGATGGAAAATTTCATGTCATATGACATTTACACATACCCCTTAACAAACGACGTAAGAAACAAGACTGTAGATATTATGGGTCATGAGATATTTGCTCTCATATGGACATGTGATGGATTTGACAAAGCTTATCCTTGTCTATCCTCGGAACGGAATTCGATATCATCATCTAAATTGCATGGATTGTGTGTCACGGTTTGCTTAGAAGTAGTTTACACTATCGGTCAATGTCATATGACCCGAAATTTTCCTTCGTTATACAGCCGCTAATGTGTGCAATATTGGGGATTTTCCTTACGCTATTTACTTTACGCGTCCACACCAGCAAAAATGCAGTAAAATTAGGTCTCCACATTCCCTGCGTGGTTAGATATAGAACGTTTTTATTTCGTACCATATGACATTGATAGATAGTGTAAACTACCTCTTAATAAACGACGTAAGAAACAAGACTGTAGATATTATGGGTCATGAGATATTTGCTCTCATATGGACATGTAATGGATTTGACAAAGTTTACCCTTGTATTTCTTAATACTTGGATACTTCTGCATCTATCTTCGAAATGGAATTCGATATCATCATATTAACTGCATGGATTGTGTGTCAAAGTTTGCTTAACAAACGACGTAAGAAATGAGACTGTAGATATTATGGGTCATGAGATATTTGCTCTCATATGGACATGTGATTGATTGACACATCTTACCCTTGTATTTCTTGAGACTTGGATGATTCGGCATCTATCTTCGGAACGGAATTCGATATCATCATATAAATTGCATTGATTGTGTCAAGGTTTGCTTAACAAACGACGTAAGAAACAAGACTCTAGATATTATGGGTCATGAGATATTTGCTCTCATGTGGACATGTGATTGATTTGACACAGCTTACCCTTGTATTTCTTGAGAGTTGGATGCTTATGCATAAATCTTCGAAACGGAATTCGATAGCATCATATAAACTGTAGGCCTATTCTGTAACTTTTATCGATTAAAAAGTTGTTAAAATTTATTTTGGTTTTGTAGCAACTACAAAAGAAACAAATGAAATTGTTGTAAAATAAACAATGAGTAAAGTTGTTAAAAAGTTACAGAATAGGGGGGCTGCTGGTTTTAACTGTTTTAAGGAGTTTGCGACCGGCACACAACAACAAAAAATTGAGCAAAAACTTTGAGTGCATGGTTTTCCAATGCGTTAATGGAGTGAAGGGCTGCGGAATGCTGTTCTAGAGGCACTATCCCCATCATGAAAAGCAGTTACCCAACATCTGCAGCAAGAAATTAACTTTTATTTAAATATGGTTTTTAGAGTTTTTGTCTTTATTTTTTTTAATAATTTTAAGAACATACACGTTACTACAACTATAATACCGTGTCACAAAGAGAATGCGTTGTCCATAACCTGGGTTGGGGCTCAAAACATTCAGCTGTTGTTTTTTAGATAACTTAAACATTTAAAAGAAATTTCTCACACAATTAAAAACAAGATTAGAAATTTAATTTTGTTCAATTTTTTGTACAATTTCGATTTAAAAACGAAACTTAAGGAAACAGAAGCTCACATTATTGTGTTCTGTATTAAAAATATATATCCCAAAACATATGTTTAAACGTACATCATAATATTAAGGAAATGTTTAGAAAAAAAAAAACTTAAAGAAAAGATGCCTAAATTTAATCTCTGTTAATATTATCTTAGGTGTAAATGTTGTGTAAATAGTAGGAAGTCTCTCACAAGCAACAGAACGTGTTGTTTACTTTTTCTTTTTCTTGGCATTTTTCTCTGTGGCCACAACTTCCGATTTGCGTTTTTGATTGGCTTTAGCCGGTGGTGCGGCAGCGGGTGTATTTGAGTTTTTCGTCACCTTTTTCTTTTTCTCTTGGCGTTCTTTTTCTTCCAATTCGAGATTTTCACGTTCGATTAGCGTTATAAGGGTGTTGCAGCGTCTTTGTAATTCCAAGGCTGTGCGAGACTTAATGAACCAATCGAAACGGAATTGAGGCGAGGATCTGTATATAAGAAAAGGGAAATACATAAGCAATTTTCGAAAGAATAATAATAATAAAAGGCATTTCAGGTTCAGGGATAGTACTGGGTTCGTTTTGATATCTTCAGAACCTTTTTTCGGGCAGTGCGTTTGCAGTTGAATGTTTCAGTCATTAAAAAATAAAAACTAAACTCATCTTGTCGATTTAATATTGATACGTTCAACGCATAGCACTAAAACTGTGCACATTTGTCGCAACCACTTACCTTATGGCAGCCCTTAGCTCTTCGTAAACATTTTCCTTATCAAAGCCAAGCTTGTGCAGCATACAAACCAAAAATCTATCCTCAATTTCGGTGTAATTTTTACCCTTATTGTTGCCATATTGTAAACGCAATTGATGAAAGGGTGCTCGGTAACGGGACATCTGCAAAATTCAAATACAAAAAAAAATGGAGTTATTGCTATTTCCCCTAAAATTATTCAAATGAGTACAACATACCTTTTGATCCAAAGCCTTTTTAATAGATAAACGCCTTTGTATTTTACCCTCACCTCTTTCAATTTGTGCCATAATTCTTTCAATATCCTGCAACTCATGACAACGTTCCCAAAACACAGCATTATATTCAATAACCTCTTCTGGAGTTTTACCCTCAACATCCTTGGCAATATTTTCAATATCATCACGACCATATTTTTCATTGGCCTTAATGAATTGATTGAAATCACGTTTACTCCAATTGGTGAAGCCCAAAGTTAGCAAGGATTCTTTTTCTGCCAATTCCTCCTCGGTTAACGGTTCAGCTTCATCGATTTTTCGTTGTTCTTCCCTTTGTACCTTGGTGGCCTCTGAACCTAGTTCAGGATTTTTGGGTACTTTATAGCCAACGGTTTTACGGAAATAATAGATTTCTTGATCCAAAATCTCAAAGAGACGTGGTGGGAAAAATTGGAAATCTTGGACAATTGGCTGTTTAGGTGGTCTTGGTGCCTTAGGGGCTTTGGGCTCCGATACCCTTAAAGCCTCACGGAAATAGGCGTCCACAGCATAATTGGCTTTACGTTCTCTCTTGGGTGGTTCAATCCAATTGCCCAAGGCATTGAGTTTTTGCTTCTCACGATAATCTTCACCCTCAAACTGATACACTGAGGACGAGGCTCCATCGGCATTTGTGTCCATGGTAAAGGTGCGCAAAGAACTCTCACCCAATGAATCATATTTAGCTTTCTCTTCCATTGTTTTGGCCTCACCGCGTTCCAAAATGGTGTCTATGTCTTCATCAGTCAATTCTGAATCCTTGGAGGCGAAAACGTGATTGGCTCCAAAACGAATAATGTTTAACATTTCGTCCTTGTTCAATTGATTGCCGGCATTGTTAGTTAGACGGCCTTGTTGGATGACCATTTTATCCAATCTCAATTTAATCTCTGCCCTTTCCACAATCTTTTCCTCTACGGTGTTTTCGGTAATGAAACGGAATACACGCACCTGTTTCTTTTGGCCAATACGATGGGCACGATCCATGGCCTGTAAATCCATTTGGGGATTCCAATCGGAGTCATAGATAATAACAACATCAGCTGTGGCCAAATTAATACCCAAACCACCAGCTCTGGTGGACAACATAAAAATGAATTTACTCGAATTCTCGGCATTATATTCCTGGATTTGACGATTACGATCTTCGTGTGGTGTTTGACCATCCAAACGACAATATTGATAGTTACGCCAGAGGCAATAATCTTCCAAAATATCCAACATACGGGTCATCTGGGAGAAAATCAATACTCTGGATCCCTGGGCTTGCAATTTGGGCAACAACTTGTCAAGTATAACCATTTTGCCAGAATTGAAAACCAAATGTGTATCAGTAGTGTAGGGTGGACCAGGTTCAGCGCCATCAAACAGGTAAGGGTGATTGGTACATTTACGCAACTGCATCAAAATGTTTTGCAAACGCATTTTCTCCACTTTACCGGCACCATTGACAATGTCAATGTCCTTCATCAACACCTTGGTGTACCATTCTCTTTGCATCTTCGAAAGACCCACAAATATTTTAATTTCTTTTTTGGGTTTTAAACGTTTTTCCACTTCCGACTTGAGACGTCTGAGCAAAAATGGTTTTAACACGGCATGCAACCGCTGAACCAATGCATCATCACCCAAACATGAATTGGTATTAAACCATTCATCAAAATCTTCCGATGAATTGAAAACATCGGGCAGCAAGAAATTCAATAGAGCCCACAATTCATGTAAGTTATTTTGTAATGGTGTACCGGTAATCAGCAGACGATTTGTTGTTTTAAATTCTCTTAAAATTTCTGATAGCTTCGATTTTTCATTCTTAATACGATGAGCTTCATCAATGACCATATAACGCCAATTGAATTTTTTAAATACCGATTTCTCACGTATACACATTTCATAAGATGTTACACAAACATCCCATTCGCCCGGCAACAAAACATCACGTATGAATGTATTACGTGCCTCCTGATCACCAATGAGGCATACAGCTCGCAAGGAGGGACACCATTTTTGGAATTCATTTACCCAATTTTGTAACGTAGATTTGGGTACAATAACAATGTGTGGACCAGCTTGATTTCTGCAAAAGGAAGAAAAAAGAAAACAAAAATTGATTAGTTTCCTCCGGTACTGAGAAAGGAGAGAATGAACAAATCAGATATCTAGAAAGTCTACTCTACCTACGGGTATGCATCTCTCTAACTACAGAACTCATCTAAAGCATTCTCTAAATTAAACAAAAGGTTCCTGCATGGTATTTTTGTTACGACCTCTAATGTTAGCCTTACATTAACAGAAGACCTCTAATGCGTCCCTTTATTAACAAAAATATATCCATCAACGGGAGTTCTATAAATGGCAATCTGTTCGAATTCTAAAAAAAAAATCGAATGCATTTTCATCCGGAGAAGACATCTGAAAGTTATCCTTTATCAACGAAGATTTCTAAAGCATCATATCTTTGAACAGAAGACTTTTACTGGGAGTTTTCTACCAGTAGTAAACCTTAAAAGGATCACCTCTAATTACGGAAAATATCTAAAGGATTCGTGTTCAACAGCCCCCAGACTTCAAAAAGGGGAGAGGAAAATCCATAGAGGATATTTTCTGACAATAGAAGAACTGTACAGGATCTTTTATAACAACAGAAGACCTTAACATACAGGGTGATTATAAATGTAAACTCCCCGTGAGTTTTGTCTTTCTGCCGTTTGAACTTAAAGGAAAAAGTGAGAAAACTCACGGGAAGTTCATATTCATAATTGGGCTGATAGCTTTTCCTATCAGTGAAATACCTTCTTCCCTATCATCACCGGTCCTGTAAAAGGAGATTCTCTAACAAAATGTACATCCACAAAACCCTTTTGTAAACAAACCAAGACATTTATAGAGTCTCCTCTTATACAGAAAACGTCTAAAGTATCTTCCGTACCTGTGGTAAACCTCTATAAGACTTCTTTATTTACTGAAAACATCGAAAAGTTTTTCCCTAATAACAAAATGCTTCTAATTAAACACTTTCAAGTGTGTTCTCTACCAGTTGTAGAATTCTAAAGGGTTTTTATGTACAGAAAACGTTGAAAGGGATTTCTGTATTATTTATTAATTTCAAATATTAATATTATGGTATTAATAGATCACCTCTAACAAAATAAATCCTTATACTTAATAGGAAATCTGTAGCGTCTTCTCTGGCAATAATGAAATTCTAAATTCTAGGATTTTCTGTATCCTTTATCAACGGAAGGTATTTAAATGAAACGCTGTAGCAAAATAATGCGTCTAATATATCTTCTACACCAAAAGTACAGCTCTAAGGGGTCTTCTTTAATTTATCTATCTAAAGGATCTTTATCTTTTCTATCTACTGGAAAACGGCCAAACCGCCTTTTCAATATTAAAAATATAAAACATCTTATCTATCTGAAGTATACCTATTTCTAAAGCATATTGCCTTCCTAAAGATGGTTTTAGTAGGACCTTTTCACATAGAGTATTTTCTAATAACAAAGAACTTTTATATACCCTATACCCTGCATGTTGAATTTGGACACAAACAGCCGTCATAAAATTGGCGGGAAAATTGTCATTTATACAAATCTATAAATTTCCAGTATGCATTCCACCAACATCTTTCAAAACATACCATGTACCACCTGCCATCTCTTCTCTTGTACTTACTTAAAATGCTTTAAATAGCCCAACAGCGAAATTGTCTGCAAAGTTTTGCCCAACCCCATTTCGTCGGCCAATATACCATTGATGCCATTCTCATGCAATGATATCATCCAGTTAAGACCACGTATCTGATAATCACGTAGTTCACCACCCTTAATATAGGCTGGAGATGCTTCAAACCGGAAAATATCCTTATTCTGGGTATCTTCAGCCAATAATTCTTCATCTTCTTCCTGTTCGGTTTTGCGATGACGATGACTGCAAGAAACAAAAACGTTAGCCCAAACACACACACATACACGCATATTCGTATATAGAGTACAACACTTACTCTGCATTTCCTCCATCTTTGTCTTTTTCCTTTGCAGCAGCTTTTTTGGGTCGTCCTTTAGGTTTTGTTGGACTTTTGATGCTATTACTCATAAAATGTGTAAAAATCTCGGTTTGTTTCAGCAAGAAATCAAAACGCTTGGTACTGTCTGATTTAATTTTATTGTCATAACCCTCTTCTTTTTCACCAGAGGTTGAAGTTGTTTCCGAAGTGGTTTCATTCTAAAAAAACAAAATATGTACAGAAAATTATAAAGAAATTTTATTGCCCAAGATGCCCTTCTGTCTGGAGCATCCTCCTTTTACAGCCAAACACACTTTTTTTCTTTGAAGCAGTGTGAAGAAGTATGTGTGTGCAAACAATTTACAGATTTCTTACCGAATTCGAATTCTCCTCGGTTGCCTCGGGCCCTTCAACTTTTTCCTCCTCGTTGGACATTTTATTTAAGGTTCTTTTGTATAGTTTTAATTAATAAATATATAATTAATTATTCTTAGCTGCAATTTTTTCTTGTCTTTTGCTGTTACTTCTTTTTCGCAAACCAAGCCGCACGACAATCTCTATAAAAATGTCGAAGAAGAAGCACAAAATGCTTTTTAGGCTATCGATAACAATGGTTTCCCGCTTTAATCGTTTATCGCCTTTCTAGAGAGCAGGTTGCCAGACAGACATAAAACTAGAATGAGGGGATTATTGCGCAAATCGAAAATATCGCCCAGGCAAAATTTTCTATACGAAATTATCGCCCAGGGAACATTTTCTATAAGAAATATTCCCCTGCGAACATTTTCCTTAAGAAAATGTTTCTCAGCGAATATTTTGCCTGCTAAAATTTCTCCGAAAATTTTTTTTTGTTTTGTTTATTGTTAAAGATTCAATCTCATTTGATTGCTTGAGTGGAGTATTCCCCCATTGGCTCAACTTCATTTATTACCCTCTATTACATAGAGTAATGTTTTTCAAAACGAACTGACAGTGTTGCAAAATTTTACTGATCGCTACCAATATCATGATTTCATCCCGGCGAAGGGAATTATCAATTGGCTTCTCAGTTTTTGGAATGATGCCTTTTTAGCGAAAAAACCCTGTTTTTGAGGCAAAAATTAATAACCGCGGAATTAAAGGATTTTTAACATTTTAAATTATTTATGTGTAAAAGTGAGATAAAACAAAGATTTCCACAGATAAATTCGGATATAAGGAACAACGGCTATTTTTCCCGATGCCATTTTCATTAGGTTTCTTATACACAACAAACTGTTGAAAACGTTGACGGTAGTAAATAACAAAAATTTTGTCCCCGCGAGTAGATTTTCCAACGAATTATTACTACAGTTTTGTATATTTTTTTAAAATACGTTAATAAGGACGAGTTTAGTTCTCCTTTAAACCGTATCAATGATTAATACGTAAAAGAGAGATAAAATAAAGCTTACTACTGCCGCACCGTTTATAGAAAACCACGGTTATACCGAACAATTTGTCGCCATTACTTATTTTACTTGCAATGAAATTCTAAACAACAATATTTTTTATATTTATTATTTATTTCCTCAAACCAAACGTCCACAATTTTAAGACTTTTTATTGAGAAGTAACCTAAGAAAATCTTATAAATATAAAAAAACGGGCAAAATCGGGTTTTGAAACCTAGTAATACCAATGCAAAAGACTTTCAGTAATGTGTTCTATGTGGCAAAATCACGGCCAATTTAGTATAAGTCTGTATGAAGTGAGCTTAAAAAAATAAACAGGGCAATCATCAATAAAAATTCCGTGCGGAATTTGTTCCCTTTCCCCAATAACGTTTTAAAATACTGATTTTTAAAGAATTTCACTTTTTAAAATTATTTTCCGTGCGGAAAATTCCGAGGGAAATATTCATAATTGCCCTGAAAATATTTATTTCTGACTTTTAGTGTTTTTTGGTCGCTACCCAAAATGTTTAAGCTACATATATTATATATTAAATAAGTTCCTCTCGGAATTGCCAATCTTTTCCATTTTCCATTTATTTATATTTGGTTTATTTTTCCGCGATTTTAAATACATTGAAATATGCCTTACAATATATAGTTTTTTAGTTCTTCTTCGAAATTCTCATTTGGACTGCAATTTAAACTATTTTGAAAAATATCATTTATATTAATAAATTTTGACATGTTCTTTTTTCAATGCCAACTAAAAAATTATTATTATTAAAAGTTGCAAAATCGACTTTTTGCCTCAAAAACTGGGCAAATTACCTAAGCTGTGTTCCAGAACCTGCAAAATAGTACTATTTAGTACTATTTTTACAATTTTTTGATAAAATACGTTCCCGTACGACAAAAACTGGCAAAATTTTCTGTTCTCTTTAAACAAAACTGGCTCGGAATGGCTTTCTCTTCTACTATTTTCTACTACACAAATTTGGCTGTGTAAAAAATAGTAAATTGGTAAAAGGCAATATTTGACATTTTTTGAAAGAACGAAAAATAAAAAGTCAAAAAGAAACATCAATAAAAAATAAATTAAAAACAAATTAAATAGAAATAAAGCAGTCAACCAACATAAAATTAAGATATTTTGGCAATAGTCGTTAAATCGTTTTATAAAAATGCGTGGTAATGAATAACAAAATGTCGCGAAGCTCATAATTATTAAATAATTTCAATCTTACAGTTCAACTACGGCAATTGTGACCAAGGATTTTAACATTTATATGTAAAAAAACATAAACAAATATATCCTCAAGTACGGCGATTATCGGCGAACGTCCGCTACATGAACTTGATTTATATTGTCCTCCAACGTTCAACAATATCCTCGTTGGAACAATTGCTTGGTATACAGAAGCCTAATGCCTTCTTCCAAAGGCTAATTGTTAGCTTTCACACTAACATCACAGTATGGAAAGGATAGGATTAGAATTCTACTTTATCGACATGATATATATCAGTCGATATTTCTCTGGAGTACTGAACATAGATCGAAGCAACATAAATGAGGTTTTTACACAGGCGAAATATCCACATATGTATGTGGGCGTATTACACACAGATGTTAAATTCAATCCAATCAAGGGCATATCCAAGCACTACACTATGTGGCCCCCATGGGT
This sequence comes from Musca autumnalis, assembly GCF_047663935.1. Lineage (NCBI taxonomy): Eukaryota > Metazoa > Arthropoda > Insecta > Diptera > Muscidae > Musca > Musca autumnalis. The sequence continues at coordinate 184,390,132 of NW_027412088.1, forward strand.
AAGAAGTTCCATCGATGTTTATGCCAAGGGCGAAGAATGTAGCTGGATAATGTAGTGGATCCTGTTGGTTTGAATGTTGAATTGAATGCAACGTTGAGATGTTGCTGATGATGGTTTTTAATCCGACTAGTTAAAAAGCCTACGGTAAATAAATGATCAAATGAGTGCCTAAACTTCAATCTTTTGCCTGAACTTCATGCTATTTCAATAAATCTTTAGAGGAATTAACATAATTTTTATTGTTGTTTTCATGGTAAAAGTCAATATAATTTATATGGGTCTACGCCAAATTGTTTAGAGGGAATTGATGCTTTTATTAGAATATGATTTCTTATGTTTGTTGTTGTCCCAAGGGCGTTCCAAATATGTGTTTGTAACATTGATGGTTGGATTTGATATAACTATGGCTGAGGATTATCACCCGCCTTTTGTGAAAAATTTAGACCTCCACTATTTCGATAATTTCTAAATGAACATAAGAGACATGCATCAGATGATGTACATAACATTCGATATAAAAAGGAAATAAATTCAAAATCACAATTCGTTACTATTTATTTTTATTTATTTCTATATGACGTTTGACATTTTTTATTCTTGACGTATTTTATTAACCTTACCACATTTTCCGTTCCTGTACTTTTTGAATAAATATATGTTCAGAGAGCAAATTTGTAAGTTTTCTCTTTTACTATTTTTGCCATTAAAAAAGTTCTGGAACGAAGCTCTATAGTGTAATGGGGGAATATTCCACTCAAGCAATCAAATGAGATTGAATCTTCAACAATAAACAAAACAAACAAAAAACAGCGGAGGCACGCGCAAGGGGAAATTTGTTAAAAACAAAATTCCAACAACAACCTCACAGGCAACTGTGGTGATGTTCTTTTCAACTCACAGAATTCGATGAATTCTTAGTTGATTCGTGCTGACATGTTGCAGAATATTTTGATTTTGGTGTTTCTTTGGAAAAGCCGAAAAGTGAGTGTGATTCTCATTCATTTGGGAATACTAGACACTTAAAGAGTTCGGTTTTTCGCTAAAAAGGCATCATTCCAAAAACTGAGAAGCCAATTGATAATTCCCTTCGCCGGGATGAAATCATGATATTGGTAGCGATCAGTAAAATTTTGCAACACTGTCAGTTCGTTTTGAAAAACATTACTTTCTGTAATAGAGGGTAATAAATGAAGTTGAGCCCATGGGGTAATACTCCACTCAAGCAATCATTTCTCCGAAATATGTTTAGCAACAATGAACAACAGCAACATGTAGCAACAAATTTCACAAAAATATTGCTAGCGATGCTGATGCTATTTGATATTGTCGCTATAATAAAACAGCTTCGGACACGCATACTCATATTTTGCAGCACACATGATCAACACATATCAGAAAAGAGAATAAGCAACAAATGGTCTGTTCCAGTACTGCAAGAATCTACTTATTTTTTACGATAACATAAAGGAAAAAATGTAATCGTAGTAAGAAATAGTAGCTTCTTGCAGGTTCTGAAACAGAGCAAAAGTTTCAACGGCTTATGCCTTGTTCATACTAAGGCTAATTCGCTCTCTATTCGCTGTTCGAACCCAAATTACGATATAATTACTTCATTTCCCATACAAAATTTAAATAACGAACAACGATGTTTATACCAGAGTGCTCTCAATGAGCGTAAATTTGTTGTTGTTCACAACGTGTTAGCATCTACACAGGCTGTGAGCGATAACAAATTTACGCTCACTTAGAGCACATGGGCTCTCTTGTGAGTCACAATGCCTACCCTTGGTTTATACATTGTTCAATTTAAATTATTCTCCGAACGACGATAAAATATGTCCCATTTCTAACAAATGAGAGAATTTATCAAAATAAATTAATTATGACAGGAAAAATACAAAATTTAAAGATTCATTTGAAACCCAACATTTTTAGAAAAGCTGCAAATCATTAATGAAAAGTAAACGGTTTGACGACTAGTACACATTCGAATCATAGCAAATCTTGTCTTCTCTTTCACTGCTTTTTCATTTTTGGTCCATCTTTTCAAATTCGCGTAAAAATTTAGAAACAAAAATCAAATGCCTGCCAGAAAGTCTGTATACTAAAATGTTATTTTGGCAGGCCTCTCTCTCTCGTTAATTTTGAGAATAGAAAAATAAAAAATGTTCTGAAAACACCAAAATTGTGAGAAAAAATAGAAAACATGAATGAAAATAATATTATTTAATATTAAATAGATATCTTAAAGGACAAATATTTTTTCAGTTAATATCAATTAAGTTTACTCGTCTTTTGGCTTAAACTCAGTAAATAAAAAGTATGAAAATATTAATCATGTTGCTATGAATTGTGTACCATGTCGTTTGAACGGGTTAATTCGTGCACGTAATTATGAGAGCGAACAACGTGATTCAAATGCTGGTATGAACATGGCATTAGCCAGATTTTCAGCAAACAATTAGCTGTGTTCCTTTACTTACCTGAGGTTACCATTTTAACCATTTGTTACCATTTTTAACCTGCAAAGCGTTCCTTAACCCCGAAAAGTGGCAAAACTGGAAGCAATTTTTAAGAGAGTGAGAGGGGAGAGAGAGCGAAAATGGCTTTCTCTTCTACCACAGGCTACCAGCAAAATTTCTGCAGGTAGAAAATGGCAGAACTGATTTTTCGACTTTTGTTGACGATTATTTCACAAAATGGACGAAAAACCGAAAAAAAGTCGAACACTGACAACACTAAATTAAAAACTGTGAAATAAAAGACGAAAATTGATTTTTTATGTTTTTTTCTGACATTGCTGCCGGATCTACCATTTTTCCGTTCCTTTACTTTTCTGGTAAAAATGTTCATGAGAGAGCAATTTTGAACAATTTTGACACTTTTCTCTTTTACCACTCTTAAGGCCTGCGTACATAAGCTGCTCTGCCTGATTGCCTTGCTTTGCTGCTTCAATAAAAAATAAAAGAACAAAGAAGGCCGACCCAATTTCCAACTGATGGCAACCCAGTTCGATATTTCGTCTTTATTCTATTATTTTTATTACGTCAGAAATGAAGCAGGTAAGCAAGGCAATCAGGCAAGGCAGCTTATGTACGCAGGCCTTAACCATTAAAAAAGTAAAGGAACAAAGCTATTGTTTTTGAGATCAGGGTTACCAGTGTAATGAATTAAAAATCACGATATAATTAATTCTACTTTTTCGTTCAAAGGACATGTGAATTTTTGGTGAAGCCGTTTAATATTTGTTTTTGTTATTTTTAAACAATTATAATTAGTATTTTTTTATGTTCCACCCATGATGAAATTATAAGGTGGCGTAAAACGGCCAGCTGATTGGTTTCAATCTGTCAAATATTTTTTATTGTGAATAAATTGTATGAAAACGTAAACAAACATTTTGACATATTGAAGAATTTTCGGCCAAAATAGAGTTGTTGTTGTGCTACTTACGTGACCTGTTAAATAGATCCTGGTTCCACCATATGACAGAGGCATTTTGACATTAAATGACACCTTTTTGTTACTGCGTTGGCAACACTACTTACAAAAAAGCTTAGGCGTATTAAACGAAATAAGCAAACATGTACTAATTATGCGTTCGAATGCTTATTTAGCCGTGTGTGTCAATGTTGTGTAACAGTTGAAGTGTACAGCTAATGCTAATGGTTTTAGATGCTGACTTTCAAACAATGCTTTCTATATGAAAATGTTCCCCACAGCGAACATTTTCTATATGAAAATGTTCCCCACAGCGAACATTTTCTATATGAAAATGTTCACCACAGCGAACATTTTCTATATGAAAATGTTCCCCACAGCGAACATTTTCTATATGAAAAATGTTCCCCAGCGAACATTTTGTATATGAAAATGTTCCCCAGCGAACATTTTGTATATGAAAATGTTCCCCAGCGAACATTTTCTATATGAAAATGTTCCCCAGCGAACATTTTCTATATGAAAATGTTCCCCAGCGAACATTTTCTATATGAAAATGTTCCCCAGCGAACATTTTCTATATGAAAATGTTCCCCAGCGAACATTTTCTATATGAAAATGTTCCCCAGCGAACATTTTCTATATGAAAATGTTCCCCAGCGAACATTTTCTATATGAAAATGTTCTCCAGTGAACATTTTCTATATGAAAATTATACCCAATAAACACGAAAATATTCCCCAGTGGACATTTTCTATATGAGAATTGTCCTCCAGTGATTTTTATATGAAAATATTCACCCTTATTACGGTTGGCGTTTTCGTAGACGTTCAAGTGACGTAGACGTTGTCGTAGGGGTAGTCGTAGTTACATTTTTTATATGATGAAAAATGATATACAACGAAATTTTTTGTTTTTTATAGCATGTTATATCCTTAAAAAATCGAAAGAAATACATGCATAATTCCCAAAACGGATTTCTTGGTTTAAATTAATATTTATTTTTTTGATACGACAAATCGGCATTACGTATGGCGTAATACGACAATCGGTATTACGCATGGCGTTGAAGAACGACAAAAGAGACGTGGCCAGTTTTGTTAACGACAGCATATAAAAATAAAATCAAATCAGTTTCAAAATCATTTTTAGGCAATATTTATTAGAATATATAGGAAAACAACTAAAATAAATACAACATTTTACTACCTTTATTTATTTACGTAAGAAAAAAAGTCGTGTTTTGTCAGATGACAAACTTTCTATAGAAAATCTGTTTTACAATTCATGCAAAGCAATTAGCTTGATTCTTGTACAAAAGATGATTTCAAACAATTTGTTTTACACTTAGAAAAAAATATTTTTTTAATTATTTTTTTTTTTTTCAAAATAGTCAGGCTTAATTCCAACTAAAACAACTTTAAGTCCCAATTTACATTGGGACTTATTTATTAGTGGGAAAAATTGGCGATGTTTACCAAGGGGTAAGGCAGGGAATACTATAGTTTCAGATCAGAAACCTTTTATACCCAAGTGTCAATTGCTAGCTCAAATAGATACGTGCGCAAAGAAACACTCTGATCGAGAATTTCTTTGACACTACCTAAACTCTAGCAACTTCACTTGCAAACAAAACCAAATCTTTCCCACTGCTATGCATTCGTCTATTCTCGACGAAAAAACATAACTAATTTGTTGGTATTGCATACTACAGCAATAAACAACATTTAGACGTTGCCAGGTCTCGGTAATAAATTAAAGTTGTTTTAATAAAATATGAAAACAACGACTATGGGATTAAGCCTGACTATTTTGAAAAACAAAATAGAAGTCGTCATCCCAAACAAAAAACGCCAACCCTCCTATTTTTTTTTTTTTTTTTTTTTTTGTTACGTGGTACCAAAAAATTACACTACGCCAACGACTGCACATACCTCTACGCCAAATGATTATTTTGATTGTAAAAACTGTAGGGTTCGTTTTTCTTCTGGACTAAAAGTTTAGAAATGATCTACTAATAATTCTATAAATTTTTGTTACAAAAAACAAAACGTATATTTTTGCTTTTTTTGTACAAAATTAGTCGATAAAACTTTTTGACATTGTTGTAACAAATTGCTAATGCATCTACCTAGGTAAATGTACAGTTGGTGGCGCGAATAGGTTTTCATAGTTCGATTTTTTCATTCACGAGCAAATACTCGATCGAATCGAATGTCGTAATTAGGCCCCAGGGCAATCATGAATACAAATTCCGTGCAGAATTTGTTCCTTTTCATTTTTTTCGATATTTATGCTTAAAACAGAATATTTTTGTCGAATGGCGGAGAATATTCCATAATTGAATGATTCAAGTAGTTTTCAACGTCTTAACATATTTGAGGTTAAAAGAATTTAACTTTTTAAAATTATTTTCCGTGCGGAAAATTCCGAGGGAAATATTTGTGATTGCCCTGATCACATTGCGCAGCATTAGGTCTGTCTGGTTACCCTAATATTTGTAACAATTTGTACCAATTGTTGCTGGAAGTCGTCTGTTAACCTGTTAACACAAAAAGCAGCAAAAGAGAGCGATTTGAGAGAGACATTTTGACAGTTCTTTCACTGAGAGTTTGCAAATTCTTGCTGGACAAACTTCTTTTAGCAAACATTTGCAACTCTTCTTCTTCCTGAAAACAATCAATCATCTGTTTTTAATTTTTTGTTGATTTATGTTTGTGAAAATGAAAAACAATTTTATTGTGGAATTAGCAAAGCCTAATTGTATTGCGATTCACACATTTTTTTTCAACAAAATTTTGTTAGGCAGTAATTAATAAACACATTATAACAAAAATCCGAAAAAATTCACAGTTTTTCTTTTAAATTTTTGTTTTTTTTTTAATTTTGTGTTTTCAATTACAACAACTTTTTTGACAGCTCACAGTACATCATCTGGGCTGATGTCTGTTTACTTTTTACAATTTTCTAGCAAAAGAGAATAGAAACCCCTTACTCTCTGAGAAAGTTCTTGCTTGGAAAGTAACCAGACAGACTTATTGCCAAATTTGTGCAGTGTCTTGTGTGACATTTGCGAAGAAAACAAAAATACATAAACAATTAGAAATAACAGATTTGTGGTAATTATTTAATAGAATAAATTTATTAAAAAATGAATTTTACAAAAAGTAAACAAAGTAAAGCAATGCAGCAAAATGACATGTCTCTTCTTTGGCAATATCAGTGTTGCCACACATATTTACTTCGCCTTTTTATGATGTAATTTTTTGCAATGTAAATACTGTATTTATGAAGTCCGCCTTTCTATACAAAATTATACCCAGTGTAGATTTTCTATAAGAAAATATTCCCCACTTAACATTTTCTATTGAAAATAGTCTCCAGTGAACATTTTCTACTTGAAAATATTCCCCAGTGAACATTTTCTATACGAAAATATTGCCCACCAAACATTTTCTATACGAAAATATTTTCCATTTAACAGTTTCTGTGTGAAAATGTTCCCCAGTGAACAATTCTTTCAAAAACTCATGTGTGAATATTTTCTTCGCTTACATTTTTTGAGTAAATATGTTCCCAATATCAGTGTTGCCACACATATTTACTTCGCCTTTTTATGGTGTCATTTTTTGCAATGTAAATACTGTTTATATGAAGTCAACCTTTCTATACGAAAATTATACCCAGTGTAGATTTTCTATAAGAAAATATTCCCCACTTAACATATTCTATTGAAAATATTCCCCAGTGAACATTTTCTACTTGAAAATATTCCCCAGTGAACATTTTCTATACGAAAATATTGCCCACTAAACATTTTCTATACGAAAATATTTTCCATCTAACAGTTTCTGTGTGAAAATGTTCCCCAGTGAAAAATTTTTTCGAAAACACATGTGTGAATATTTTCTCCGCTTACATTTTTCGAGTAAATATGTTCCCAAGTGAGCATTTTCTTGATGAAAGTGTCCTAAATATTTCGTCCTAAAATATATCAGATTTTCTTCAATAAATTAAACCAAATAAATGAGATATATATAATTAATAACTTTGTATTTCATTATATTTTCGCTTATTATATATATCAAAAATATACACACTAAAATAATAACATACAATTTTTTAGGCTTAATTTAAGAAAACTATATAGGATAAAATTTAGATTACACACATCATATTCTTTAAGACTATAAGATTAAAAAAAAAAAACTAAACTATATTTTAAGCATTAAGGCTCTCTCTCAAAATACACGGGGAAGGGGGTCTGCTATCTTCTTCTTTGAAGAACAATCAAGGAAATCGGGATAAGGGTGTAAATTGTTGCATACCATTTTAGATTATTTGCTGAATTTTGTATTTATGTGAAATCTTTGGAATGAAATGCAATATCATTGATTAAATATAATAAAAATAATTGATAAGCACCGATAAAGAAATTCTTCAGCAAAACAAACAAGCATTACATGGATCCACGGTTATCTTTAAAACACTTCGCTGCAAAATATTTGCCGAATTCTCTATGGCACTACTTAAAACAGCTAGATTGAGTGACTCGACTGCATGTACTGCAATGTAGGGAAATAATGTTGTGACAAACTGCATTCAATATTTTAGTATAAATACTTTAAATTGTAACCAATCATGCTTTAACATTTTCGTATCTTCGTATTGGCAATTGATATAGCAAAAGGCAGCCTTTTCTGTTTTTTGAAATTTGTTGAAATTTCAAGTCCTATTTGTAGAATTTCAACAAGTCCTCAAAATCCCTAAATGGCTCCTTTCAAAATTACTTAGGTTTACACATTTATAACAATACTCCCACTAAAATGATCCGGCATTTACTTTACGGTATCAATCAGCACACCAACAAATAAATTCTCCTTTCGTTGCGATCAGGGCGCGCCGCTTCCCCTGATTGACAGTTGCAAAAAAATATATATTCGTTTTTCAGTGTGTGCTGTTTCATCAATTTTTCACCGAAAACATTTGGGCAACTTTATTGGCTTGACCTTTGATGAATTCAAAACTGTTGGAAATACCTTTCTTTATGGTTTCAGTTTTATTCTGTTGCTGTTGTTGTAGTGTGGCCACTGTGGTGGTATGATGATGATCTGCACTTTTTGATGATTCAAAGGCGGCTACCGTATGGTGTTGATGATTTGGAAACATTCGTTGAAGAACATAATTAAAACCTGTAGCAGCTTTATGACAATTCGATTTAAAACGTTCAATGCCGAATGCTCGGATTGCTCGAGAGAATCCAAATACTTGTGAACTAATGTAGGCACGACGTACTGCCAGTGTACGGCCATCTTTTTGTTCGGAATATTCAACGATCTCATCGACTTTCTGTAAGGGGGAAAAGAGGGGGGGAGGGAGAATTAGTTTTTGGTTAAATTAAAAAAGCTTAAAGAATATATTAACGAAGAAATTTTGTTTATATAGAATAAAACAATATTCTTTGGCAGAACATTTTATATAAAAAAAAATTTCCCTGGGGATCATTTTCATGAAGAAAATGTTCGTTAGGTAGCATATTCATATACAGGGCAATCACGAATAAAAATTCCGTGCGGAATTTTTTCCCTTTCCCCAATTTCATAATTTTTTATTTCCATATTTATGTCCAAAAAGAGAATATTTTTGTTGATTCAGCGAAAATATTGCATAATTAAGTGATTCTAGTAGTTTCCAATGTTTAAAAATATTGATTTTAAAAGAATTTCACTTTTTAAAAATATTTTCCGTGCGGAAAATTCCGAGGGAAATATTCGTGATTGCCCTGATAGAAAATGTTCACAGGGAAATTTTTTCATATAGACAATGTTCGATACGGACCTTCTTCAGATAGAAAATGCTCGGCGGGGAACATTTTCTATATGAAAATGTTTGCTGGGGATCATTTTCACTTACAAAATGTTCGATAGGAAACATTTTCACAAAGAAAATGTTCGCTGGGGAACATTTTCATATAGAAAATGTTCGCTGGGGAACATTTTCATATAGAAAATGTTCGCTGGGGAACATTTTCATATAGAAAATGTTCGCTGGGGAACATTTTCATATAGAAAATGTTCGCTGGGGAACATTTTCATATAGAAAATGTTCGCTGGGGAACATTTTCATATAGAAAAAGTTCGCTGGGGAACATTTTCATATAGAAAATGTTCGCTGGGGAACTTTTTCATATAGAAAATGTTCGCTGGGGAACATTTTCATATAGAAAATGTTCGCTGGGGAACTTTTTCATATAGAAAATGTTCGCTGGGGAACATTTTCATATAGAAAATGTTCGCTGGGGAACTTTTTCATATAGAAAATGTTCGCTGGGGAACATTTTCATATACATAGCGATCATGAATACTCACGTAGGGAGCTTCTCACGAGTGAGTTGCAGCTCACTTCTCACGTCTCGACCTATCACAAATGACAAGGGACAAGCGAAAAAAGTGAAGAGGGGTTCACAAGTTTGAAAATTGAAAATAGTGCCGCATTTTGTGAACCCTTGAAAATATAATTTGCGTTGCCATATCGTTATTTTATTTACAAATAATTTTGCAATAACTAAATTCGTAATTTTTTTTATAAAACATTAATTTATTTTAAATTAAATTAATATTTTTAAAACGAAAAATAATTTTTATCAACAATCCACTTTAAAAATACTTGGTAATTGATAAAAATATTAAATGTTTGATATGTGGCAACATCTGTAACAGCTGTTTTTGTTTTGTTTTGACAGATACATACATACATATGTAAAAATTGTTTATTTACGCCCGAAGAATTTCTGCAATTTGCAAAAAAGTGAACAAAAACCGTTTAAAGGTCATTAAATGGCAAAAAGAAATGAAAATGTTTAATATTGCATTTTGAATGGTGTGCGAAACGACAAACGCTGAGGAATACAAAGAAAACCAAGCAAAATTTTGTGGAAGTCGTTCCATGCGATGCCAATATCTCACTGGATCTTTTGTATTAGTTCAAATGAAGTTGTGAAATATCCCATTTTCTGCATTTGGAAGGAATTTCAAGAATTGTAAATAAATACAATACGTGAAACATCCGATCTCTTCTCCAGCAATAGGACCAATCATATGAATGCTAAGTACAATTCGTGAAATTCGGATCCTATTCAACATTTGAACCAATTTCATGGATTTTAAATACAATTTCTCAATTTTCAAGAAGGTTAACCCTGCAAAAGGCCATATAATATAAACATGCCCTTTTTTATGAATTTAATCCTTCCTATTGTGGTTTGTTCGTGGAATATGCCATGCCAAGGTGGTTGTTAAGATACCATTCCACTGGGTTATTGAAGATGCCATCCAAAATGATTTGGATCTTTTAGGGGTCACAGTCTTGTAAAAAGAATGGGCGAAGGTGGTAAAAAGGTGACATATAACTTGCACTCATGCTTGAATAGAATCTTTGGACTCGAATATTTTGCTGGGAAACTTAGCGAAGTACCTACAAAAAAAATTTTAGAAAAGTTTTGCTCCTGATAGGGTCCTCTTCCATTCCTGTTTTCATCATATGATTCTGAACCGCTTCCCATATCTGAAAAATTTTGGCCAACTTCAACTCCACCTCCAAATTACGCCAAACTCGATTGAGGTCTTCCTTGCTTCATTGATACACGGATGAACATGTATAGTTGCCAAAAGAATTTCTAATTGTTTTTTATTTGTTATCTTTAACGTAAAACACAAATAAATACAATTGATTATCATTGCAAAAGATTCGTTTCTTGTCGATTTTTTCTATAAAAAATTTCCATAGTTACATTTTTTTGTTCAACTCACCTTGATTTCTGTGGTGAGAGAAAATTGCCTCACATTCTCACTTTTTTGACATTTATGATAGCTACTTTTCTCACGAACGTGAGTTTTGTTCTCCCCTATGATGTTTATAATAAGGGAGGAGGCGAGAGTGAGAAAACTCACGGTGAGATGATGTTCATGATTGGGCTGATAGAAAATGTTCGCTGGGGAACATTTTCATATAGAAAATGTTCGCTGGGGAACATTTTCACAAAGAAAATGTTCGCTGGGGAACATTTTCACAAAGAAAATGTTCGCTGGGGAACATTTTCACAAAGAAAATGTTCGCTGGGGAACATTTTCACAAAGAAAATGTTCGCTGGGGAACATTTTCACAAAGAAAATGTTCGCTGGGGAACATTTTCACAAAGAAAATGTTCGCTGGGGAACATTTTCACAAAGAAAATGTTCGCTGGGGAACATTTTCACAAAGAAAATGTTCGCTGGGGAACATTTTCACAAAGAAAATGTTCGCTGGGGAACATTTTCACAAAGAAAATGTTCGCTGGGGAACATTTTCACAAAGAAAATGTTCGCTGGGGAACATTTTCACAAAGAAAATGTTCGCTGGGGAACATTTTCACAAAGAAAATGTTCGCTGGGGAACATTTTCACAAAGAAAATGTTCGCTGGGGAACATTTTCATATAGAAAATGTTCGCTGGGGAACATTTTCACAAAGAAAATGTTCGCTGGGGAACATTTTCACAAAGAAAATGTTCGCTGGGGAACATTTTCACAAAGAAAATGTTCGCTGGGGAACATTTTCACAAAGAAAATGTTCGCTGGGGAACATTTTCACAAAGAAAATGTTCGCTGGTGAACATTTTCACAAAGAAAATGTTCGCTGGGGAACATTTTCACAAAGAAAATGTTCGCTGGGGAACATTTTCACAAAGAAAATGTTCGCTGGGGAACATTTTCACAAAGAAAATGTTCGCTGGGGAACATCTTCACAAAAAAATGTTCGCTGGGGAACATTTTCACAAAGAAAATGTTCGCTGGGGAACATTTTCACAAAGAAAATGTTCGCTGGGGAACATTTTCACAAAGAAAATGTTCGCTGGGGAACATTTTCACAAAGAAAATGTTCGCTGGGGAACATTTTCACAAAGAAAATGTTCGCTGTTGAACATTTTCACAAAGAAAATGTTCGCTGGGGAACATTTTCACAAAGAAAATGTTCGCTGTTGAACATTTTCACAAAGAAAATGTTCGCTGGGGAACATTTTCACAAAGAAAATGTTCGCTGTTGAACATTTTCACAAAGAAAATGTTCGCTGGGGAACATTTTCACAAAGAAAATGTTCGCTGTTGAACATTTTCACAAAGAAAATGTTCGCTGTTGAACATTTTCACAAAGAAAATGTTCGCTGGGGAAATGTTCTCTGTTGAACATTTTCACAAAGAAAATGTTCGCTGGGGAACATTTTCACAAAGAAAATGTTCGCTGTTGAACATTTTCACAAAGAAAATGTTCGCTGGGGAACATTTTCACAAAGAAAATGTTCGCTGTTGAACATTTTCACAAAGAAAATGTTCGCTGGGGAACATTTTCACAAAGAAAATGTTCGCTGTTGAACATTTTCACAAAGAAAATGTTCGCTCGGGAACATTTTCACAAAGAAAATGTTCGCTGTTGAACATTTTCACAAAGAAAATGTTCGCTGGGGAACATTTTCACAAAGAAAATGTTCGCTGTTGAACATTTTCACAAAGAAAATGTTCGCTGGGGAACATTTTCACAAAGAAAATGTTCGCTGTTGAACATTTTCACAAAGAAAATGTTTGCTGGGGAACATTTTCACAAAGAAAATGTTCGCTGTTGAACATTTTCACAAAGAAAATGTTCGCTGGGGAACATTTTCACAAAGAAAATGTTCGCTGTTGAACATTTTCACAAAGTAAATGTTCGCTGTTGAACATTTTCACAAAGAAAATGTTCGCTGGGGAACATTTTCACAAAGAAAATGTTCGCTGGGGAACATTTTCACAAAGAAAATGTTCGCTGGGGAACATTTTCACAAAGAAAATGTTCGCTGGGGAACATTTTCACAAAGAAAATGTTCGCTGTTGAACATTTTCACAAAGAAAATGTTCGCTGGGGAACATTTTCACAAAGAAAATGTTCGCTGTTGAACATTTTCACAAAGAAAATGTTCGCTGGGGAACATTTTCACAAAGAAAATGTTCGCTGTTGAACATTTTCACAAAGAAAATGTTCGCTGGGGAACATTTTCACAAAGAAAATGTTCGCTGTTGAACATTTTCACAAAGAAAATGTTCGCTGGGGAACATTTTCACAAAGAAAATGTTCGCTGTTGAACATTTTCACAAAGAAAATGTTCGCTGGGGAACATTTTCATATAGAAAATATTCGCTGGGGAACATTTTCATATAGAAAATGTTCGCTGGGGAACATTTTCACAAAGAAAATGGTCGCTGGGGAACATTTTCATATAGAAAATGTTCGCTGGGGAACATTTTCATATAGAAAATGTTCGCTGGGGTACATTTTCACAAAGAAAATGGTCGCTGGGGAACATTTTCATATAGAAAATGTTCGCTGGGGAACATTTTCATATAGAAAATGTTCGCTGGGGAACATTTTCATATAGAAAATGTTCGCTGGGGAACATTTTCACAAAGAAAATGTTCGCTGGGGAACATTTTCACATAGAAAGTGTTCGCTGGGGAACATTTTCACATAGAAAGTGTTCGCTGGGGAACATTTTCACATAGAAAGTGTTCGCTGGGGAACATTTTCATATAGAAAATGTTCGCTGGGGAACATTTTAATATAGAAAATGTTCGCTGGGGAACATTTTCATATAGAAAATGTTCGCTGGGGAACATTTTCATATAGAAAATGTTCGCTGGGGAACATTTTCATATAGAAAATGTTCGCTGGGGAACATTTTCATATAGAAAATGTTCGCTGGGGAACATTTTCATATAGAAAATGTTCGCTGGGGAACATTTTCATATGTTCGCTGGGGAACATTTTCATATAGAAAATGTTCGCTGGGGAACATTTTCATATAGAAAATGTTCGCTGGGGAACATTTTCATATAGAAAATTTTCGCTGGGGAACATTTTCATATAGAAAATTTTCGCTGGGGAACATTTTCATATAGAAAATCTTCGCTGGGGAACATTTTCATATAGAAAATGTTCGCTGGGGAACATTTTCATATAGAAAATGTTCGCTGGGGAACATTTTCATATAGAAAATGTTCGCTGGGGAACATTTTCATATAGAAAATGTTCGCTGGGGAACATTTTCATATAGAAAATGTTCGCTGGGGAACATTTTCATATAGAAAATGTTCGCTGGGGAACATTTTCATATAGAAAATGTTCGCTGGGGAACATATAGAAAATGTTCGCTGGGGAATATTTTCATATAGAAAATGTTCGCTGGAGAACATTTTCATATAGAAAATGTTCGCTGGAGAACATTTTCATATAGAAAATGTTCGCTGCACAGTCAGCAGGGGAAAGGAATTTCCCAAAATTCCAATTTTTTGTTTCTGCCCAAATATAACGTCGTCACAATAACAGGTTTTTGTTCAAATTGCCAATTGTGTTATGACTGCATTGTGATTTGTGCTAATCTTAAACAAACAACATAAATGTATATGTGAATATTATGTATCTATATAAACTTGTGTTAGGTCCAAAGTCCACAACAAACGCATATTGTGAATAAGCAATAGAATACATACCATTATCTTCTTAAAGCCAATATTGCGGGTAAATGTTATTAAAGTTTTGGTTTCAGGATCTAGGACGGAATCTTCAATAATTTTGACTGGTGTATTTTTATAGAAACGTTCGCCCCATTTTGGTACACTATTTGTCTTCGATAATATACGACGTGAATAGAGTTTGCCATCGCGAATTTCTCGAGATATTGTGTCTTCTGTTAGAACATGTTGGCTGAAAGAAACCAAAGGGAATTATTAACATTATAAAAAGGAAAAAAATATATAGGAAGAGCATCAAACATGAATAGTTGTTTTGTTGTTCAGCAGGAACAAATTGTGGGTTTCAATTTGACTCGCTAACAGGTTAGCTATTTGGATTCAGTTGGTTTAGATATTATTTATTTACACATTTATCTCCACGCAAATTAATAAACGACGTCTGTTCCAAACTGATTGACAAAGCGAATGATAAGTCTTTGTTTTCATAAAAAATAAAACGCAAAAATGTAAGCTAAAAATATAATTAGGGTTGCTTACCTTGCTGGATTTGGATAACGATTCCAATAAGCTTGTACAACCTGTTTCCAGCTATAATCGAATACAGTTTCTGTGCGATAATGTGAAGCCATGATGATGGTAATTTGTTTGTTTACTTCTTATCCTTTGTCTTTAGTACGGAATGCAAAAAATTTATTCTTCCTGCTTTTATGTCTTCCGTGTGAGAACTAAATTGAAATATTATTCAGTGCTCCTTGGTGACTGTAAAAAATCAAAAAACCAAAATTAACACACATTTTCTTAAGTACGTCAATAGAAAAGATTAGAAAGTATATGTCTATTTGTCACGAACACAGTAAGTATATGTACATAGGTATAAACTACGACGAGATTATCTTATCAATATGTTGTTTATTGACATAAGATACAAGAAGTAAAAAAAAAAAACACCGGGCCAGACCGGCAAATCACATATTGTGGCAATATGACAATGTTCATTTAACATTTTTCTTTTTTGATTTCTTGCACTTGCAGCCAGCCATCTGCCCACTTCTCTCCCTGCTCTTTGAATGACCCTGAACCATAAGAAATGAAAAGCATCGAGTATAAACAGCTGTAACATACCCCTAATTCTCATTGCATCTATGTTGTTCTTCTTTCTATTTGTTAATTAAATAAAGAGATGGCAACAAACGAAAGTAAAAACAAATAAGTACAAAAACTAACAGAAAAAGTCACGTTGTCTTTAGGCCTTCTTTTGGCTGGGAGGAGAAGTAGTAAATAAAATCAAAAACATTCGACAATTCAAGACCCGGCATATATTTCCTTTACCGACAGTATTTGGGAAAATATGAAAAATTTACCACATATAGTGCTTTTTATGCTGATTTCAACGCTGTTGTTGGGGAAATGTATACTTCCCGAGATATGGGCATCTGAAGTTCCGAAAATTCCCTTGTTTAAAGGCCGGCTACTTAGAGAAAAATTTTAATTTAAAAGAAAATGTTGTTCCCGTTCCCGAGATTGGCTCCTGTCCATAGGAGAAAGTCTCAAATCCCCGACCGAAGGCCGGCCATTATAGGAAACTTACGATTTTTGAAAAAAAAAATTGCAAACTGTCGGTGAAGGAAATTTGTTCCCAAGACCCCCAATAACAGCTGATATGTTATTTCATCCACATTTATCTATCAATGATTCTGAAAATTGCACACAACGCAGCCACCTCCTTCCTTCTTTCCACATGAAATGAAAGTGAAAATGAGTACTATTTGTTTTTCGCAAATATATACTTACCACAAAAAAATGTTATTGAAATTTTTTGTTGACTGCTCTAGAAGTTTCGTAATCAAATCTCTTTTTAATTTTTAGTTTGATTTTATTTCAGAGGAATAGGAATCTCCTACACCAAACACCGCTCCAATCCAACAAATTTTTGTTTTGCCAATAATTACCCAATCAAGTCCACCAATTATATGAGATTGTAGAATAAAAATGAAGGAAAATAACACAAGTAAAAGCAGCCGAACAATTAATTTGTCATAGTCGAATTTAATTATTGACACACACTATTTTCTTCTCACAGGCTCGTTTCAAGAAGCCTCTTCGCTGCTATTGTTTTCAATGCATGAGAACGTGACATTTCTCACATACGCTGCTTTCAACCTAATATGTGACGTAAAAACAAAACGTACGTCGGCATGCATGCCTTAACGTTCTTAAGGGTGCTTTAGACTATATATATTATGGCACAATTACATCAAATGGGGTTTAATAAAAATTATTTTTTTACACGGCTTTTGTATTAACCTTCTTTATGAGGATTTATTTTGCTCTATATCCCGATCCACACTAGAGCGGTTTCATGGAAATTGCCGGGTTAACCCACTTCATGAGGATTTATTGCTTATGGCTATATTGCACTATATTGGCCTGTTCCCGTACTTTATAAAGTGGTAAAAGTCGTAAACGATTTCCATATAAATTTTGTGTACGGGAACGCAAAATGTGAAAAGTGGTAAAAATTGTAAAAACTTTTTACTTCTGGAACAGATCTTATGCTTTTTTACATGTATGTTGCCACTTTGGGTATACTAATATACAGACCAGCTGATGTCATACATGTGAAAAAGCATTTGCCATACAAAAATTAAATCCTCTCACGGCTGGGTTTATTTTAAATCAGGCACAAATCCACCAAAAACACAGTGTTGTATTCGGTATTTATGCAAAAAAATCCAACTCTACTCAAAAAGTACCAAAAGTTGCAACTGTTTTTGCAACAGAGTTTGTCGTGTTTTACACGTTTACGATTGGTCGCATGAGATTTTATGGAGTTAATAAATCTAAAGTTATTTGAAAATCATAAAATTATTTATTTTTTTCATTAGACACTTTTGTAACAAAAAGTACGGTTGATGCCATGATACAAAACTGTATCCCTGTCTGTAAAATATACCAATAAGAGCAAAGAGGGGACGATATCTCATACGAGAAATTGCAAAAGTGTAACACACGACTTTATTAGTTATTTTGTATGTATACGTAAACAATCATCAGCTGACAGTTTATATCCTCGAAAAGCTATGTGTAACCAGCAAAGATTAAAGGCCTGCGTAGATAAGCTGCTCTGCCTGACTGCCTTGCTTTCCTGCTTCATTTTTGACATAATAAAAATAAAAGAATAAAGAAGGCCGAGGAAATTTCGAACTGGGTTGCCCTTTTCTTTTTTATTCTTTTATCAGAAGTAAGCAAGGTAAGCAGGCAAGGCAGCTTATGTACGCAGGCCTTTACCCACTGGATCTATTAACCCTTTCGGCCCCGAACTTTTTTCCTCGCATTAGTAGTTACTTTAAAAACATAGAATTAAAGTATAAGTCAAAACTAAGACATAACATAAATTGGTGGGCGTTACCCCACCTATTTCGGAAGATACAGTACATTTAATCTAAAATGTATTTGCTCATTATTTTGTGCAATTATGTAAATATAAATGTTATAATCGTATAGAAGTATACCTCTGACCTTACTTTTGAAGAATCAAAACTAAAGTTTAACATAAAGCTCATACATTTTGATTTAGAAACGATTTAAATAGTTTGGACTGTACACATCGATTTTTGACATGCCGTGATTTTCCAGACTTCACACTGAATAATGTATCGTAGTTCTGTTGATCGGGATACAACTGACACTTTTTTATAATTTTTGCATTCTTAGGACTACAATTAGCCAAAGCAATGTGTTCTTTGAGGAAAAAATTCCGTTAGTTTTAAATAAAACGACGTTAAAATCGAAGTTGCTTATAAGCAACGTTGGGGCCGAAAGGGTTAAACCCAGTGTGTTAACCTTCAATAGTGTAACCGGGGTATTAGATCGAGTTTCCAACTACGGCAATTTCATATTATTCGAAGTCCCAATCCACACTAGAGTGATTTTATTGAAAAAATTGCATGAAATTATGCGTCTCTATATCGAGTTCCATAGTAGAGTAAAATCATAAAAATGCTGTAGTGGGGAATTCGATTTAAGAACGCCTAATTTCATGAAATTTTTTAATGAATTCACGCTAGTGTGGACCGGTACTAATATGGAACTCGATCTGGAGACGCATAATTTCATGAAATTTTTTCAATGAAATAACTCTAGTGTGCACCGGGACTATGGAATTGATATTTGAAACCCAGTGGGTTTATTAAATCTGGTTAAGTGCAAACGGGGTATTATGTTTGCCTTATTAAATTCTCAATTTTATTAAAAATACAGCTTTGTTCCTTTACCTTTTTAATGGTAAGAGTGGTAAAAAAAGTGTCAAAATTGCTCAAAATTGCTCTCTCATGAACATTTTTACCAAAAAAGTAAAGGAACGGAAAAATGCATGGTACAATTATTACAGGTAAAAGCAAGTGTTGTTGTACAACAATCGATACAACAACCACATAGAAATTTGTTGTTGTACGTAATACTAGTGTCATATGGCATATGGGCAAAAATGTAAACAAACATAAAAAATATAAACACATTTTGAAGGTCCATAAATATTGTCTTGAAAAATGTCAAGGCTTTTTAATTAAAAAGAGTTGAATGAAAAAACGTTAGATTTTCAATTTTAACGTTTCAACTACATTTCTTCTTAACATGTCGATGGTCAGACTAGCAAGGTTTCTTGAAACCAATTTCGTTAAAGTTTCTTTTAAAGTTTCGTTAGTGTCCACACACGATAACGTGAAATTTAAGATTTTTGCGTGTCCTCTTTATTTTACCATTCGCGTTTGTTGTGTTTCTCATACCAATAAAAACAAAAAAGACATAAATAAACCAAAAAACAACACAAAATTATTAACATTAATAATTAAATTAATATTAATAGTTAAATTGTCACTATTTCATTAATTAAATGTTTTTATTAAATCTTTTTATGTTTGTTCGGTTGTTAACGTTTGCTTGAGAAAATAAAAATGAAAGAAAATGGAAGAAAAATCTTGCAACGAAGAACAAGAAGAGGCAACATAACAAACACAGAAAACCATGTACATGGGTTTCACTACTTCATACCCCTCGCCTATAAACTTGACGTCGCCATGTTGAAATCGTGCTAGTCTGACCATCGACCAAAGAGTTTTTAGCGGTATGTATTTCTCTTAATATAATATTTACAATCACTAATAATTGATTATTTTTCAGATGGAATCAATAATTATGAAGAAAGAGCGACGAAGGATGACAAAACAAAGCCAAGAAGGGGTTATATCGCAACGGACAAGATTTTTCGGTTGAATTTTGAGTATTCTAATTGTTTTAATTCCAAATACTACATGAAAACTTGTATCAAAAAGAAATAAAGTGCGCTTCATTACTGTCATGTGTTGTTGTTGTTGGATCTTAGAATGAGGTCATCAAAACCAATTGCTTTGAAAGAGGACGGCGGTTTTTCTGCACCGTACTATCAACGCTTCCACCCAATATAGTTGGTAATGAGATCCAGGGCTCCATCCACCAATACATTCAGAGTGAACTTTATTTTAGCTGTCCGTGTGGCTATTATGTCTGTACATTTTGCAGTCGATGATTTCATATTCCTCAGAAGAGGAACTACACTAAATTAGCTATGTTGACGTTTAACCTATCTCTCCACGCCATGGTTGTACAATAATACGCACATATTAGGATCTATCGGGCATGTTCTGGAATTCACCGTGTATTTTTTTCCACTAATAAATTAAAGTTGTTTTAATAAAATATTAAAACACCGACTATGGGATTAAACCTGACTGTTTTGAAAAGTAAATAATTTAACATTTCAAACACGGTTGAAGGGTAGCTTTCTCTATGCAAATAAGAAAGTCTTTTTTAGGTCAAATGCTACAATGATAGTTACGGAATGCTCTGGTTCAGACCTCGACTTATTCGAGTGAATATGACGTGCAAAGCTGTAGTAAAACTGTGAAATTAGATGTTTGTGTTCGTTTATTGTATACTAGCCATGGGATCTACCGTGGTGCAGTTGTAAGCACTGCCGCCTTGCACTCAGGAGGTCTGCGGCTCAATTTCTAACCAGAACATCTTTAATTTTGGCAGCGGCAAATCTCCTCAGTGTGATTTTGGCTTTCATTTCCAGATTATTTCAGCCATGAAAAACTTCTTTACAGGAGCGGCGATAAAAAAATAGTTTCCATATCATTGAGCTAATATAAAGTGATATGAGAAAAGTCTCAATTTTCCTTTTGGGATGTACTGAGAACACATATACATATGTATGTATATGTTGGACACGGGAGTCCCGTGAAAACCATTTCTTAACATAACATTTCATTATAAATGATTTTTTTATTTGTTAATTCAGGGCTGAGGTAAATACATAATATGAAGTATTATGTATGACTGACTTTCTCCTGTTGTATATCTATTTCCTTTTCCTCACAAAGTTCTTGAACGGATGTGGAATGGAATGAAATATTTATATCTGTGGAAATGAACAAAATACATATTACATAAATTTTCAGTTCTTAAATACATGTAATTAATTACCATTCCATAGTCACAACGTTCGGCGAATGCACAACAAATGGTTCTGCATGAGGCACGAGCTTCCATTTTTTTCCTAATCATCTCGTATCCTCTGGTAAAAAGTGATCTCAACATATACAGTCATTCTTCTTGAAATCCTTTCCGTCTGCGATGTGGATCTAATAAAATGTTGAAATAAGCACCTTTGTCCTTCGTTTCTATTCCTTTTTTCAATCTGTATGTGGATGATTTATTTTTTATTTTGAAAACAACGGTTGACAAAAAAGAATACACAATGAAAAACAATGACAAAGCGTCATATACATTTTGACACTAGTATTACGGGCGAATCTAATCAGCTGGGACTTGATTTCCTTTACCTGTATTATTGTACCATGGGAAAAATGGTAGATCTGGCAGCGATGTCAAAAAGAAACATAAACAAATCAATTTTCGTCTTTTATTTCACAGTTTTTAATTTTGTTTATACCTCTGACCTTACTTTTGAAGAATCAAAACTAAAGTTTAACATAAAGCTCATACATTTTGATTTAGAAACGATTTAAATAGTTTGGACTGTACACATCGATTTTTGACATGCCGTGATTTTCCAGACTTCACACTGAATAATGTATCGTAGTTCTGTTGATCGGGATACAACTGACACTTTTTTATAATTTTTGCATTCTTAGGACTACAATTAGCCAAAGCAATGTGTTCTTTGAGGAAAAAATTCCGTTAGTTTTAAATAAAACGACGTTAAAATCGAAGTTGCTTATAAGCAACGTTGGGGCCGAAAGGGTTAAACCCAGTGTGTTAACCTTCAATAGTGTAACCGGGGTATTAGATCGAGTTTCCAACTACGGCAATTTCATATTATTCGAAGTCCCAATCCACACTAGAGTGATTTTATTGAAAAAATTGCATGAAATTATGCGTCTCTATATCGAGTTCCATAGTAGAGTAAAATCATAAAAATGCTGTAGTGGGGAATTCGATTTAAGAACGCCTAATTTCATGAAATTTTTTAATGAATTCACGCTAGTGTGGACCGGTACTAATATGGAACTCGATCTGGAGACGCATAATTTCATGAAATTTTTTCAATGAAATAACTCTAGTGTGCACCGGGACTATGGAATTGATATTTGAAACCCAGTGGGTTTATTAAATCTGGTTAAGTGCAAACGGGGTATTATGTTTGCCTTATTAAATTCTCAATTTTATTAAAAATACAGCTTTGTTCCTTTACCTTTTTAATGGTAAAAGTGGTAAAAAAAGTGTCAAAATTGCTCAAAATTGCTCTCTCATGAACATTTTTACCAAAAAAGTAAAGGAACGGAAAAATGCATGGTACAATTATTACAGGTAAAAGCAAGTGTTGTTGTACAACAATCGATACAACAACCACATAGAAATTTGTTGTTGTACGTAATACTAGTGTCATATGGCATATGGGCAAAAATGTAAACAAACATAAAAAATATAAACACATTTTGAAGGTCCATAAATATTGTCTTGAAAAATGTCAAGGCTTTTTAATTAAAAAGAGTTGAATGAAAAAACGTTAGATTTTCAATTTTAACGTTTCAACTACATTTCTTCTTAACATGTCGATGGTCAGACTAGCAAGGTTTCTTGAAACCAATTTCGTTAAAGTTTCTTTTAAAGTTTCGTTAGTGTCCACACACGATAACGTGAAATTTAAGATTTTTGCGTGTCCTCTTTATTTTACCATTCGCGTTTGTTGTGTTTCTCATACCAATAAAAACAAAAAAGACATAAATAAACCAAAAAACAACACAAAATTATTAACATTAATAATTAAATTAATATTAATAGTTAAATTGTCACTATTTCATTAATTAAATGTTTTTATTAAATCTTTTTATGTTTGTTCGGTTGTTAACGTTTGCTTGAGAAAATAAAAATGAAAGAAAATGGAAGAAAAATCTTGCAACGAAGAACAAGAAGAGGCAACATAACAAACACAGAAAACCATGTACATGGGTTTCACTACTTCATACCCCTCGCCTATAAACTTGACGTCGCCATGTTGAAATCGTGCTAGTCTGACCATCGACCAAAGAGTTTTTAGCGGTATGTATTTCTCTTAATATAATATTTACAATCACTAATAATTGATTATTTTTCAGATGGAATCAATAATTATGAAGAAAGAGCGACGAAGGATGACAAAACAAAGCCAAGAAGGGGTTATATCGCAACGGACAAGATTTTTCGGTTGAATTTTGAGTATTCTAATTGTTTTAATTCCAAATACTACATGAAAACTTGTATCAAAAAGAAATAAAGTGCGCTTCATTACTGTCATGTGTTGTTGTTGTTGGATCTTAGAATGAGGTCATCAAAACCAATTGCTTTGAAAGAGGACGGCGGTTTTTCTGCACCGTACTATCAACGCTTCCACCCAATATAGTTGGTAATGAGATCCAGGGCTCCATCCACCAATACATTCAGAGTGAACTTTATTTTAGCTGTCCGTGTGGCTATTATGTCTGTACATTTTGCAGTCGATGATTTCATATTCCTCAGAAGAGGAACTACACTAAATTAGCTATGTTGACGTTTAACCTATCTCTCCACGCCATGGTTGTACAATAATACGCACATATTAGGATCTATCGGGCATGTTCTGGAATTCACCGTGTATTTTTTTCCACTAATAAATTAAAGTTGTTTTAATAAAATATTAAAACACCGACTATGGGATTAAACCTGACTGTTTTGAAAAGTAAATAATTTAACATTTCAAACACGGTTGAAGGGTAGCTTTCTCTATGCAAATAAGAAAGTCTTTTTTAGGTCAAATGCTACAATGATAGTTACGGAATGCTCTGGTTCA
Organism: Musca autumnalis; assembly: GCF_047663935.1. Taxonomy (NCBI): domain Eukaryota; kingdom Metazoa; phylum Arthropoda; class Insecta; order Diptera; family Muscidae; genus Musca; species Musca autumnalis. The sequence continues at coordinate 184,414,476 of NW_027412088.1, forward strand.
GACCTCGACTTATTCGAGTGAATATGACGTGCAAAGCTGTAGTAAAACTGTGAAATTAGATGTTTGTGTTCGTTTATTGTATACTAGCCATGGGATCTACCGTGGTGCAGTTGTAAGCACTGCCGCCTTGCACTCAGGAGGTCTGCGGCTCAATTTCTAACCAGAACATCTTTAATTTTGGCAGCGGCAAATCTCCTCAGTGTGATTTTGGCTTTCATTTCCAGATTATTTCAGCCATGAAAAACTTCTTTACAGGAGCGGCGATAAAAAAATAGTTTCCATATCATTGAGCTAATATAAAGTGATATGAGAAAAGTCTCAATTTTCCTTTTGGGATGTACTGAGAACACATATACATATGTATGTATATGTTGGACACGGGAGTCCCGTGAAAACCATTTCTTAACATAACATTTCATTATAAATGATTTTTTTATTTGTTAATTCAGGGCTGAGGTAAATACATAATATGAAGTATTATGTATGACTGACTTTCTCCTGTTGTATATCTATTTCCTTTTCCTCACAAAGTTCTTGAACGGATGTGGAATGGAATGAAATATTTATATCTGTGGAAATGAACAAAATACATATTACATAAATTTTCAGTTCTTAAATACATGTAATTAATTACCATTCCATAGTCACAACGTTCGGCGAATGCACAACAAATGGTTCTGCATGAGGCACGAGCTTCCATTTTTTTCCTAATCATCTCGTATCCTCTGGTAAAAAGTGATCTCAACATATACAGTCATTCTTCTTGAAATCCTTTCCGTCTGCGATGTGGATCTAATAAAATGTTGAAATAAGCACCTTTGTCCTTCGTTTCTATTCCTTTTTTCAATCTGTATGTGGATGATTTATTTTTTATTTTGAAAACAACGGTTGACAAAAAAGAATACACAATGAAAAACAATGACAAAGCGTCATATACATTTTGACACTAGTATTACGGGCGAATCTAATCAGCTGGGACTTGATTTCCTTTACCTGTATTATTGTACCATGGGAAAAATGGTAGATCTGGCAGCGATGTCAAAAAGAAACATAAACAAATCAATTTTCGTCTTTTATTTCACAGTTTTTAATTTAGTTTTGTCAGCGTTCGACTTTTTCTTCTGTTTTTCGCCGTTTTCTTCTTCATTGTGAAATAATCGTCAAACAAAAGTCGAAAAATCAGTTCTGCCGTTTTTTACCTGCAGAAATTTGTCTGGTAGCCTATGGTAGAAGAGAAAGCCATTTTCTCTCTCTCTCCTCTCTCACTCTCTTAAAAATAGCTTCCAGTTTTGCCACTTTTCGGGATTAAGGAACGCTTTGTAGGTTAAAAATGGTAACCTCAGGTAAGTAAAGGAACACAGCTTACGTAAAATAAAGCACATATTTTTTTTCAGGATAAAAGTATGTATCTGCCCGGAAACCTACAAGAAACTACTGTTTTTAACATTTGTGTCAAAATTTTAAAGCAAAAATTGTAAAAATATTAGACTCCTGCAGGTTCTGGAAGATAGTACATAACTAGTTCGTATTCATTATAGCGTTACCATACACTAGACAGCGGAATTTTATGCAACCCCTATTTTTGGTCCGATTCATGTCAAATTTTGGGACTGGGCATATTTTTTGCTTCTGATTAAATTGCAATCAAAACATATGACATATGCAAAATTATGCAAAATGCATAAATTTTTGCATATGTATGTAAAATTTATGCATTTTACATATGTATTTTCTTATGCAACAAATATTTCAATAATAGGTACAAAAATGTTTGTATGTACAATTTTTCTGTTTAAAATTCTTTTCAGACAAGTCAATAAAATAGAGAAATGTATAACCACAGCCACAACCTTCAAAATAACGAAAATCGGGAGGTATCGGTCTATGGGGCTATATGAAGGCCTGAACCTAAACCAAGAAATTTAAGGTGGAAAGTTGTTTACCCTCAACGAATACTTACCCAGCAAAATGTTCGATGCCAAAGATGACATTCAATCATGGGTGCAAGTGATCTAGCATGTCATCTTTTTAGCATCTTCATCGATGAATTTTATATGAGCGTGGACCCCAAAAGATGACGTTCTTTTCTGGATCCTAAGCATGTCATTTTAACCAATGCGTTGGCATGTCATTTCCACCAATGCTTTGGCATGTCATTTTCACCAATGATTTGACATGTCATTTTCACCAATGCTTTGACACGTCATTTTCACCCATGCTTTGACATGTCATTTTAACCAATGCTTTGGCATGTCATTTTCACCAATGCTTTGGCATGTCATTTTCACCAACCCCTTGGCATGAAATTGTCATGTCTTGTTTGGAAAATGGAACTGCTGTATTGAAATATGGTTTTTATGAAAAACAAAACTCTTTATTAATTCAAACGAATTCATGAAATAGCTACAATTAATTTATCAGTTTAGTTTTTCAAAAGTTTACATCCAAAATTGCAATGCAATCACCACCGCTGCAACGCAAAAGATTACTTCCTCCGTTCTCCGCGACTGATATTCTTTCATCTTACAAAAGGTTTTTTCAATTATCTTCCCATCACCAGTTCAGATTTCAACATGGACTCCAAATGCACTCCTTTAAGTATTTTTATTTCGTAAATTACTTTTATTTTATAATTTTGTTATTTTATAACAACATTTTGGTAATTTATATATGTAGGGATCTACAACCCTGCTTTCTTTAGGGATCTCTAAGAACAAATTGTAACGAACGGGGAGGAGAGACTTTTTATGGAAAATACCATTTATGCTTAATTAATTTATTTTTAATTGTTTCTTTCCAAAAGTAGTTTCTTCTTTATTTTCAGATTCTTGTTCCTTTTCGTTTCGGCCTTTTTTTAAATTCTAAGAAGCGAGATTTGATTGATTTCATTCTATGTCAGATTAAGAACAGACAAGGGAACTTTTAAAATAGCAATGTGTGCAGTCCGATTCTATTTTTAGCTCGATGGTTGGGACTTCATATAATACCAATTGTTTAGAAGTTTTAGTTGTTTGATATGCAGGAAATGTAAGACAACATCACGACGACAGTTCTAACAACTTTGGTCTGTTCCAGAAACTGCAAGAATCTACTTATTTTTACTACGATAACAATTTTGCCTTTATGTTATCGGAAAAAATAGTAAAATTTAGTAGATTTTTGCAGTACTGGAACATACCAAAATGAAAATAAACAGGTGTGTAAATAAAAACACAAACATCATCTCTATTGGATCGATGGAATGGGTACAAATGCTGATGAAAAGATCGGATCTTTCACGACTTCCTTTGCATTGGTTCAAAACCTAATGAAAAGATCGGATCTTTCACGACTTCCTTGGAACCAATGCAAAAGATGACAAAAAATCACGTCATCACAAAGAACCCCTTCCGTCAAATTTTGCTGGGTTAACACCAAATTTCAGCCATTTCGGAGGGATATTGATGCCACAACGTTCAAAATACCAGAAATCCTGAGGTACCGTTCTATGGGTGCTATATGAAGACGTGAACCTATACCGAGAAATTTCAGGTGGAAAGTTTTATACCCCCAACGAAGACTAAGTAACAAATTTCAGTCATTTCGGAGGGATATTGATGCCACAACGTTCAAAATACCAGAAATCCTGAGGTACCGTTCTATGGATGCTATATGAAGACGTGAACCTATACAGAGAAATTTCAGGTGGAAAGTTTTATACCCCCAACGAAGACTAAGTAACAAATTTCAGTCATTTCGGTGGGATATTGAGGTTACAACTTTTAAAATACCGAAAATCGGGAGGAGATATATGAAGACGTGGACCTATACTGACAAATTTCAGGTGGAAAGTTGTATACTCCCAACGAAGACTTTATACAAAATGTCAGCCATTTAAGTGTGATGTTGAGCCCACAACCTTCAAAATATCAGAAATTTGGTCTGTTCCAGTACTGCAAGAATCTACTAATTTTTACAATTTTTTCCGATAACATAAAGGAAAAATTGTTATCGTAGTAAAAAATAGTAGATTCTTGCAGGTTCTGGAACAGAGCAATTAATTTTATGAAATTGCTATAGAGGGGAACTCGATCTAAGAACACTTCATTTCATAAAATTAGGTCTGTTCGATAACTTCGCAAGTAAAAAATATTTACAAGTTCTTGCAACTACTTATAAGTACTTCTCAGTTCTCTTTCACAGAACAAATTTGTTATCGAACAGCATTTTGTAAAAGTTTGCACAAATTTTTGGATTATCGAACAGACCTATTATTTTACTGAAATCGCTCTAGTGTGGACCGGGACTTACTTACCGGAGGTGGTAAAACCAGTGTTGCCGTTCGAAAAATTTTTTTCGGCCCAAAATTTTCCTAAAAACGGCCCAAAACGACCTAAAACGGCCCAACCTAAAAAATTAAAACATAAATATATATTTCCCATAGATACCTTTTATTACTTTTAGAAAATCGAAAAAAATATTGTCTATTTTTACGTAAATGTAGTATGTCGCAAAAAATTGTCTGAGATAAGGATTGGAAGGCAACAATTAATTGTGATTTACAAGTACCATATAAACTATAAGTGCGTGTTTCTCGAAACGGCGTTTTTGAAGTTGGTGCCAACGATAGCTCTAAAACGAATTGACCGATCTTCATATGAACTTATTTTATTATTCATGTGAGCTTATTAAATACATAAAAGGCTTGCCTTTAATGCAGTTTTCACACGGTCTGCTTTTTATACCCTCCACCATAGTATGGAGGGTATATTAAGTTTGTCATTCTGTTTTTAACACATCGAACTAATCATTTGCGACTCTATAAAGTATATATATTCTTGATCAGGATAAAATTCTAAGACGATCTAGCCATGTCCGTCTGTCCGTCTGTTGTAATCACTCTAGCGGCCGCAATAATTGAGATAGAGTGCTGAAATTTTGCACCCGAGGGTCTTTTTTCCATAGGCAGTCAAGTTTGAAGATGGGGTATATCGGTCCACTCGTTGGTATAGCCCCCATATAACGGTACCTCCGGATTTGAGGTATTTTGACGTTCTTCGCCACATTTGCAGACCGAATTAGCTATAATTTGGGATTTAGGGTTCCTAGTGATCAACAAACTTATATCCCAAAGGATATGGGCATAGGTCCATGTTTTGGTATAGTCCCCATATAACGGTACCTCCCGATTTTCGGTATTTTGAGAATTTTAGCCACAATGTTTAACCGAACTATCTGCAATTTGACATTTGAGGTTCTCAGTGGTCATGAAATATCTCCACCAAACATCGTCAACATAGGTCCATGTTTTGGTATAGCCCCCATATAACGGTACCTCCCGATTTTCGGTATTTTGAGAATTTTAGCTACAATTTTTAACCGAACTAGCTGTAATTTGCCATTTGAGGTTCTCAGTGGTCATGAAGCATCTCCACCAAGCATCGTCAACATAGGTCCATGTTTTGGTATAGCCCCCATATAACGGTACCTCCCGATTTTCGGTATTTTGAGAATTTTAGCCACAATTTTTAACCGAACTATCTGCAATTTGACATTTGAGGTTCTCAGTGGTCATAAAACATCTCCAACGAAACATCGTCTACATAGGTCCATGTTTTTGTATAGCCCCCATATAACGGTATCTCCCCATTTACGGTATTTTGAGAATTTTAGCTGCAATTTTTAACCGAACTAGCTGTAATGATCGGTATTTTGAGAATTTTAGGTACAATTTTGTCTATTCAAAAATAATCGTCAATATAGGTCCATGTTTTGGTATATCCCCGCATATAACTGTACCTCCCGATTTTCGGGAATTTTCAGTGGTCACGAAATTTCTTCACTAAAATTCGTCAACATGGGTCCATTTTTGAGGGTCTACATTGTTTTGATGAAACTACCCTCAATTTGACTCTTGAAATTCCCGGCAGCTATACTGAAACTACCCTCAATTTGACTCTTGAAATTCCCGGCAGCCCCGTAGGTGGTACCTTTCCCCTAGCCGAACATATTTTTTTTTTAGATTAGATCAGATAACACTGTGCAACAAAATGGACGTGAAAGTCTGGGGCACGGAAAATTCCTCTTGAGGAAGAAAGGCCTTGGTGAGTATGTATATTATGAACCCCGAAGGACAGAACCGCCGTGAGTCGAACTTCCGCGTTATGGCGTGATGAAATTTTTGTTAGAGACCCTGTGGGCCATCAGGAATTAGCGTTATATCTTTGTTCACTGTTGCTTAAGTGCTCTACAAAAACAACAAACAAAGATATAATGCTAATTCATGATGGCTTATAGGGTCTCTTGCAAAAACTTCATCACACCATAACGCGGAAGTTCGAATCACGGTGCATCTGTCCTTCGGGGTTTTTAATATACACACACCAAGGGCTTTCATCTCCAAAAGGAATTATCTCTGCCCCAAAATTTGTGTTCACAGTGTAATTTAAGCAATAGTGGGAGGCAGTAGGAGTCTAACCATTGTCGAAAAGTTGTTCCACCTAAAATTGTAAAAGGACCCTAATTATTCCATTTTAATTAAGACTATTTTATGGTGGAGGGTATAAAAAGTTCGGCCCGGCCGAACTTAACGACTTTTTACTTGTTACATATATATGCATACCTACTGTCACTTTTTTCGACCATATGTAATTCATTCTGCACGGCATTATTTTAGGTTTCATTCATTTTATGTTGTTTTCTTTATTTTTATGGCGTACAAACAAAGCAGCTGTTTACCTTTGGTTGTACAGACGAGAATAGAGCGCGTTCTATTCGAAAAAAATACATATGTATGCACATAATACTTTGATGCATTGTAATTTCTGTATGGTTCACAACATATGTACAAAATTCAGATTTGTAAAAAGTGACAGTTGGTATGCACAAATATGAAAAAATCATACCTTGTAGAACACCCTTAAGCAAGACAGATTAAAAAAAAATATTTTGCCCAATTTTTTGATGTGTGACTGCACACATTTTTTTAAGAATATTTTTTTTTTTAATTCTGTTTTATAAGGTTCCTAAAACGCTTACAAAAATTTACTATGATCGGCCCATCCGTTTCGAGCTATCGTTGGCACCGCAAAACACTTTTACATAAAAATGTTTTCGCAGATAGCCATTTACCTCAAGAACATGCACTATTTTTCAACAACAAAAATTCCAAAGGTATTATAAGATGTGTTCTTTGAGATGAAAGAAATTATAGTTTCACCGAGTCTTAGCAAATTCCAATCTGTTACTATATAATCGGGGTCACATTCTACAAGTCTGGGAAAATGTAATACCTGGTTCATAATAGGCAAAATTTCGTTTGAGGTTACCTTATATGGAGTTATTGTATTTAGTAGTTTAAGGGCCACTATTGCATCCTTTCTTTTTCTATTGTATAGATTTGAAAACGCAAAAAAACAATTTGCATACATTAAAAGTGTAATTTTCACATTAAACGTTAATACAAAGAAGGTCCTCCTTCAATTTTAATCATTACTTTCAAGTTTAATGCCAAGTTTACACTTACGCTCCAAAATCCACTGGATTTCACGAAATCCTGAAATACACCCTGGTGTTTACACTAATTTTTTTCTTGATTTCAAACATATCACAATAATCAAGGTAGATGCAAATGCGCAGCTGATCGAACATGAATTTTCGAAAAAAGTTGTTGTAAATTGAATTAATCATCAAAAATTTACGACAATATAGAACTTTACTGCTTTATTTCGAAAATGATCGTAAAATTATCTATATATCGTATTAATTGTTTATAATACTAAGAAATGAAAAACTAAAAAATGATTTTATCGGTGAGACATTATAATAAATTTTGATAGATAAAAGTTGTGTTCAGAAACTGCAAAATATTACTACTTGCAGTATTTTCCCCGTTTAGTGCTAGAAATGCGTTCCAGTACTCCGAAATCTAGCAAGACTTGCACTTGTTTTTGAATTAAAGCATCTTCTCCTGTTCTCTGCTATAAAAATTTGGCCAAGTAAAAACTAGCTGCATGTTTTTTGGCATCTGAACACGATGGCTGATACGCAGATTTTGGCATTTTTGCTGGAGTTTTTGCAATTTCCGTCATTTTTTCGTTCCCGTATTTTTTTAAGAAATTTGTTTGGGAAGCAATTTTTGACAATTCGGTCTATTTTCTAACATTACCATTAAAAAAAGTACGGGAACGCAATGAAAAATAGCATTGTAACAATGTAATTTAATATTTTTTCACATTGTTTACAAATTTTAATATTAACATATTTTGTTCCAGCAATTCGCACATCTACCTTGTTTATTGTGATACGTGAAAAGTGTTGCAACTTTTGGTACTTTTTTAGGCAAAAGCAAGGTTGTATATCATGTGTACTGTGATTTCGATGTTGATTTCGCTGAAATCACGAAATGAGATGATTTCATTTTTGTATGCGAAATCATGATAAATTTTGCATGATTCCGCGCGAAATCACGAAACGCCTTCGAAATCACGAAAAGACGCCGAATGTAAACCAAACATAAGTTAGCCAAAACGCTATAAATCTGTTTGCAAAATCCAAACTATAACAAACGAAGGGTTGTAATAAAGGGGGGTATTTGGGTCACTTTTATAGTCTATTCTCTTATTATTTTGATCTAGTAATTTAATATAAAACTCCAAAACAGCAAATTATATTTCAAACTTTTCATTTTCTATTAAGTAAGAGCGCATAAATGTAATTGTCTGCTTTTGCAAAGACATAAATACAACAAGATAAGACATTTTTTGCTATCATTCTTCTGTGAATGGCTTTTGAAATTAACATAATGTAATGTTACGATATGGTAAAATAACATTCCTTACTTTTAAGCGTTTTGTACGTATTTAACCGAATTTAACGATCCAATTGACATGAAATTGTTCTGGAATAAATCCTTGAATTCATAAATTTAGTTTCTGATACTATTACATGAAATGTTCCTCCTTGGTTGCGATTTTGAATTGAATGCAACGTGCATTGTTTCTGTTAACGGTATTGTTTCTATACATGTTTCATAAACATTTTTTGTTGCATTCGTTATGCCTAGTCTTTATGTATTTATGTCTTTGGCTTTTGTGACTACAAATGTTTATGAAGTTTCTAGCTGGTATGATTTATTTTTGTAGTTAATGTCTCTTTTTTATTTATTTTTTTTTATAAAAAAAGACAATTTGAGTTGACACTAGGATATAAATAGGATAAACCTGAACTATCTGCTTGAAATTCATTCTTAAGGTTGTTAATTATACATAGGTAAAATATATACCAACAAAAGAAAACAAAACCTCTAGCTTAGCATGATTCCGTTGCCACCAAATTATTATGAACTTTTTTATTTATGAACACAATACATGAATCTTTACCAAATACTTAAGTATCATGAAAAATATATTTCAAATCCCGGGTAACTAAAAGTTCTTGGCATTAAGTTTTAATGTGAAAAATATATTTTTAATGCCACCAAATTGCTTTGTTTTACGTTTTCAAATCCATCCAATAGTAAAAGTAAGCATGTAATAATAGCCCAAATACTAATATTTGATATTTTATAAAATATTGTTTAAAATTATTAGCATGAAAACGGCCCAAAATGAATTTGGGCCGCCCATCGGCCCAAAATTAAAACTTATTTTTTTATTCGGCCCAAATTTGGGCCGAAATGCCCAAAACGGCAACACTGGGTAAAACTGCAAGCAAATTTTAAGAGAGAGAGAGAGAGAGAACAAAAATTGCTTTCTCTCCTACCACAAGCTACCAGACAAATTTCTTCGGGTAAAATATGGTAGAACTGATTTTGAAACATTTGTTTAGTGATTTTTTGGCAATCATGAAAAAAATTACAAAAACAAAAGAAAAAAACGAAAGCGGACAAAACAAAGTTAAAAATAGTAAAATAAAAAAAATTTGAATTTTTTGGTTTCTTTTTTCGTTCCTTTACTTTTCTGATAAAACTGGTGGTGAGAAAACAATTTTGACAGTTTTCTCTTTTACCACTTTTACCATTCAAAAAGTTAAGGAACAAAGCTATTATAGGTACATACATATTGTAACAAATTGCATATAAATTGTTAATTTATGGTAAAGTAAATCAATTTATAGCCTGTTTATATTATAGCTTTTTGTAGGGTTCACCTTCTTGAGCAGGAGGAGGAGGATTTATTTCACGTATTCCCAATGGAATTGACACTTGAAACCCAGTGGGATTGTTAAATCCGGTTATATATAAACGTACTATTTGTAGATTTTGACGCAATATTTTTTTGAGGACCAATAGCAAGAGATTTGCAAAAAAACCTATAGTTTTTACATAATTTGTTTCCATAAATTAACAATTTTACAATTAATATTTGTTACAATGTTTTTTTTTTCATTTTGTCCATATTTACATTAGGCAATTTTTCTTGCGGCAATTGTCATTTTGTGGGTGAGAGAGGGTGTTGAGAGGCAAAGGGTTACCATATACCTCACCTCTCTCTCCAACAAACTGACAATTGCGGCTAGGAAAATAGCCTAATGTAAATATGGACTTGCATTCATTAGTTGACAAACTGTATGTACAATAACCCAAAAGTTTGTACAAACCTTTAAAAAATGCTGTTCGATAACAAACTTGTTCAGTAAAAGAAAACTGAGAAGTACTTGCAAGTAGTTGCAATACTGCGAAGTTTTATCTGCGAAGTTGTCGAACAGGCCTTATGTCAGAAATGAAGCGAGGCGACGAAGTTGCTTATGTACCTAGGCCTTTACTTGGCGTTTAAAAAAGACAGTTTTTGGCAGACAATAGCAAAAATAAAAACCTTTTTCACCAATACATTTACAATTTTTAAATGTGTGCTAAGAATAGTATAAATGTATTGATGAGAATGGTTTGTATCTTTGCCGGGTAACCCTCCAAACATTTTAGATCGCTTGCTTGACGCAAAAGTCACTGAGAACGGATTGTTGTGTCTACTGCGACAGTCGCATTTGTTTCGAAAAGACAAAAATGACTAAGAAACTGCTCCACTTATGCGGTTCAAACTCTATTTTCGCTTCCGTCACTGTTGTATGTTTCTTATGCGATTCAGTTGGAGTGTCGGAAGCGGGGCACTTTGAGTGTGCATTAGGTACTCATGCAGGTACCGTTTACGAAACTTTCAGTAGTGACGGAACCGACAGTATTTGTTAACGGCTATTTACATAGATTTTTATTGTTTATTCAAACATATTATTATTTATTTGAATTTAATGTTACTGCGGTTATAAAAGATGCATTTTATTATAAAATTGATCAAAAAAGAAAAAAATTTTATAATACAATGCACCTTTTATAACCGCATTAACATTGAATTCAAATGAATAATAATACGTTTGATTTACTTTTTTATAAAAGTTGTAAATATACAATAAAGAAACTAAACAGCTTTATCTTCATTTAAATTTTTGTATCAAGTTTGTACCGATTGCTAACAGAACGTCACAAGAACTGAAGAAATCACGTCAATCAACTCATGTTTTATTCTACTTATTTGCTTTCATTACAATTCGCTTAACTGTTTGCAAGATAAATTGTTTTTGTAATGCTGCCACTATTGCTTTGAAAACATTACTCTCTATAATAGAGAGTAGTATCAATAATCCAGACTTTAAGCATTTGTTTTTGTACAACATAAAGTGTCGCTTTTTATAATACTGTAAGTCGCGCAGTTGTGACCACATACGGATAAAAAAGCGATAACAACATATTTGTTCTTGTAAATAGACAACATTCGCATTTTTAACTGAATGCAGGCACTTTACGGATACGCATTTACTGAGAGAAGATATATTTAACTTCCAAATGTTTGGAGGTAAGTGGATTGCAGTTGGAGTCCATGTGGGAGACAGCATAAAAAACTATTTGGATGATGATGTAAAACCAGGTTGTATAAAATGCAGAAGAGGAAGTAGATTCAGTTGCGGTTGAATTTAACGGTATAAATTTTTGCTCTGTTCCAGAGCCTGCAGGAAGCAACTATTTTTTGCTACGATAACACGTTTTTCCTTTATGTTATCTTGCAGTACTGGAACAGACCATTTATAATTTGTGTTAATAGCTTTGTTCCTTTACTTTTTTAATGCTAAAAGTGGTAAAAGAGAGAAGTGTCAAAATTGCTCTCTCATGAACATTTTTACCAGAAAACTAAAGGAACGGAAAAATGGTAGATCTGGTAGCAATGTCAAAAAGAAACATAAAAAACAAATTTCTTCTTTTATTTCACAGTTTTTTTAATAAATGCATTTTATTTATTTTGGGATATTTTGCTATGGATTGCATCTTTAGACTGGCTAAAAACACATTCCAAAGAATGTCTTTAAATTCAATCCAAAGTACAATATCAAGTCAAAAAACCTGTATTCTTCAAGTTTGCTCACACTCTTGGGCGCTTTTTCAAATTTTAAAAGTACGCGAAGTTCCTTTTAAGCATACGTTTACATACATATAAGCTTCGTTCCCGTACTTTTTAATAGTAAAACTCGTAAAAGAGAGAACTGCAAAAAATTTGTTCTCACACACAAGTTTTTTGAAATAGTTCGGGAACGGAAAAATGGAAAATACGTCAAAAAAAACTGGAACAAATGTCAAAGTCTGCGTATCAGCCAATCAGACGCCGGCAACCATGTTACTATTTTTTTACTCGCCCAAATTTATCGTGTAAAAAGTTTTTAAAGAGAGCGTCATTCAGCGCCATTTTTGTTTAAAGAGAAGTGAACATTTTACAACTTTTTTGTGTACGGGAACGCTTTTTCGAGTAAAATGTGTAAAAGTCGTAAAAATTGTAAAAACTTTTTAGTTCTGGAACACAGCTATAATTAGATTTAGTAAGTTCAGTGGTTTCAAATTGTCGCATCCATTGCATATACGTCAAATCAATCCTCATTAAGGATTACACATATGATTAAAAATGATGGAATCACAATAGAAAACACCACCGTGCTCTTCTGTAAAAATTATTGGTGAATTCAAATAAAAAGATACAGTGCAGCGGCACTTGTACTAGTGGTTAAACTGAATTTTTTGTATGCAAGCTTTTTGCTTAGAACTTACTCTAGTAGAACCGAATTTAATAAACCCACTGGGTTTAAATGTCAATTCCATTGCGAATATGTCAAATAAATCCTCATAAAAAGGTTAATAGCACGGTTACACTACAGCTTTTTGCCGGGTTAACCCACTTCATGAGGATTTATTGCTTAATCTGGTCAAATCTGACCAGATTTACCATACAAAAATTAAATCCTCTCATGGCTGGGTTTATTTTAAATCCGGCACAAATCAAATACAATGTTGTATTCGGTATTTATGCAAAAAAATCCAACTCTACTCAAAAAGTACCAAAAGTTGCAACTGTTTTTGCAACAGATTTTGTCGTGTTTTACACGTTTACGATTGGTCGCATGAGATTTTATGGAGTTAATAAATTTAAAGCTATTTGAAAATTAGAAACATTGTGGCGTTTTTTTTATTGGAATAGCGTTTGCAATTTTGTTTTTTTTTTTTTTTTCAAAATAGTCTGGCTTAATCCCATTGTTGTTGTTTTAATATTTTAAAACAGCTAAACAACAACAAGATTTGGCATTGTTCGCCAAGGGGTAAGGCAGGGAATACTATAGTTTCGATCCACGCCACTGGATCTCATCAGTTCCCTTGTTACTTGTTTGTGGATATTCTCCACCGAAGTTATTTTTCAATAACTTCTTCAACAAGAAACTTTTTATATCCAAACATCAATCGTCAGCTCGAAGTATAAAAGGTAAGCAAAGAAAAAAGTTCAATGAGAAGTTTTTCCTTGGCAACCTCACACAACTCCGAGGAAAGTGTCTTCGAAAACAATTCAAACCTCTACCACCACGCAGGGTAAAGTAAATCCTCATAAAGAAAGTTAACCCTGCAAACAGCTCTAATGGTAGAAACACAATGACTTTTGTTGCTTGCTTCACGCTCATGGCACAATTACCAGGTAGATGCATCAGCAAACAACTACAACAAAAACGAGTTCAGTACTGTGAAATGTCAAAAAATGTTTTCCAAAAATAAAGCGATTCACACATTTTTTTAACAAAATTTTGTTAGGCAGTTATTAATAGACACATTATAACAAAAATCAGTCAAAAATTCACAGTTTTTCTTTCTGACGCGGGTACCTGTATGATTGTGCCATGTTCACGCTCAATTTCATGTAAATGAACAAAGGCCAAGTACTACCTAATATAAATACGATCATGGATTTCTTTATTCTTTTACATAAATTGAGGCTTGGATAAGCCTGAATTTCTCATTGTGTTCTCACCTTAAAGGCTGTGACAGAATCAGCTCGTGGCTTGCTTTCAAATGTCAAATTATATGTATATTTATAATTTGACATTTGTGAAGCAAGCAAAGCAAGCGACGATTGATTTTGTTTCGGCCTCAATGTATGTGGCGTTTAAGGCCAATACCTAAATACGCCCGTACTCCCAAAGCGTTTGTGGTGAAAAAAGTAGATCACATGTATTCTTATGAATACTACCGAAAAACGTCGAACGCATTTTATTCAAAGTTATAAAATTCAACTCTGACAGAACGTATAATATGTTTTGTATATATGTATGTACGTATGTGTGTGTTTTATATTTTGAAAACAAAGGCCAAACAAATCATGACAATCAATATATTGTAAAGCAAAATTGAACATTATTTGCGTCTACGAATGAAAAAAGGTTTAATATGTTTTAATCGCGGTTTTGTGTTTTAAACTGGATTTCGGTCATAACGTATTTGGGTAATACGGACGCCCGAAGAGCGTTTTTGTTGTAGGATCATGGCACAATTACCCAGGTATTGTAAAATTTTGAATATGTTATGTCAAAATTGTCTTTATGTTGTTGGGAAAATGACTATAAAAATATTTTTTTTATAAAGGGATTTGACTTTTCATATTCGATACCACTAACTCGGTAATTGTGGCCTGGGTAGGACGGTGAATTAATTTCGTAATGCTAATACTATGTTTACATTTACGAAATCCACTCGATTTCAACTGTCAATTCCATTGCTCAACCGTCAAATGAAATCCAATCGATTTCAGAAGAGTTTTCATTTGACGTATACACAAAGGAATTGACAGATGAAATCGAGTGGATTTCGTAAATGTAAACATAGTATAAGTTTACATTTACGAAATCCACTCGATTTCAACTGTCAATTCCATAGCTCAAACGTCTAATGAAATCTCATCTGGATTTCATTTGACGTTTAACCTATGGATTTGACACTTGAAATCGAGTGGATTTCGTAAATGTAAACCAAGCATAAGTCGCGTTGAATATTATGTGTGTTCGTTTACTCAAAATTTGTACAAATTGTTACTGGATGTTGTTCGTTTACTCTACAGTACAATGCAAAAGACCTTAGCCGATTGCAAGAAGTTACTGAACTTGTACAAATTTGTACAAATTGTTGAGTAAACGAACACACCTATTAAGTATTGGCGTAACACTTATGTGTACTTTACACGATATGTTATTTTACATATGTGTTGTCACTTTGCATATACATTTTGTATATAAAAAGTGACAACACATATGTAAAATGCTAATTACTTATGTACATTGCATGTTGTAACTCGAAATTTTTAGTAAAATTAATTTTTTTATTAAAAAAACTTACCCGATTCTGACCTTTTCCAAATAATTTCCTCCACTTACAATTTTTTAGTCCCTGTCCACACTAGAGCGTTTTCAATGAAATAATTTCGTGAAATTAGGTGTTATTAGATCGAGTTTCACACTACAGCAATTGATGAAATGAAATCACTCTAGTGTGGGCCCGGGCTTATTAAATATAAAATTTCTCTTGTGTTACATTTCACCCTCAATGTCTGTGCAAAAAATCATGTGATGATGTTTGACCATTTCTTTGCAAAAAAGAAAATCGTGTGATTTTTGCAAATTTTCTTTTAAACCTCTTTTGTATTACATAAAACAAACGGATGTTTTTTGTTTTCATTCTCGTCTAACGATTATTGATTATTTAATTAAACATTGAAGAAGGGAAACAAAAACAAATTGCCACCGACCAATAAACACGTTAATGACATTGCCGCCGCCAATGATAAATGGGGTTAATAAATAATACTAAAGAATACATAACCATTGACCACCATTGACCATGACTGTTATGTCAACAGTGGGTAGAGGGTGGCTGGGAGGTCATGATTAGTAACATAAAATAGAATCTATGCATGTAAGTTAAAAATAGTCGCAATTTAAGCATCAATATATCGTCTCTTTTGAAAAATTTGTTAATTCCACACGATGATTATGCATGCATTCACATATGTGTAAGTGATGTGTCTACGTATTTGCGCGGAATGCAACCGCTTAGACTATAGCATGAGGCATGAAAATGGAGGGAAATAGTTTACATTGGTTTTGAAAAAAGAAGACTTCCTTATATCATATTTACATTAGACCTTTTTGCCAGGTTATGCTTCTTTTTAAGATTTATTTGATGTATATTCCATGGAAATCAAAAGTTAAATCAGAAAATTACAAGTTAAGCCGAAAATACACTAAACGTTTGAGTAAAATTTTGCTTCAGTTCGGGTAAGAGAATAAAGAAAATATTGAACTTGATTACCCTTTGTCTTTTAAACCGAAAATACATCCAACGTTTAAGTAAAATTGGGCATCATTTCTGATAAAAGAAGAAATAAAAATTCGATCTATGTTGCCCTTCCTCTTTTATTCTTTTATCAGAAATGACGCCCAACTTTACTCAAACCTTGGATGTGTTTAGAGCATTATTCCATGGTAGAACAAATATAAGGTAAAGTTAATACTACAACAAATACAACTGGAACAACAACCACAAAGGAATTTGTTTTTGTTTGTAACGTTACTGCCAGTTGCATTTGTAAACAAAACAAGGAAATGTCTATAAATTATTGGAATTTAAAAAACTAATAATTTTTCACATTTGGTTGAATATTTTGGAAAACATGAATGAAAATTCGTTACATTTTCAATTTTTATGTTTCCACATCATTCTGTTGGGTAAAAATGAATAAATCCACAACAATTTAATTTTATAAAAAATTTAATGTTTATTTTTCAAAAGACAAATTAGAACTAACTAGAAAAATGAAAATTATTTTGTTTGTCACAAAATACATAAATTATGAAAATCAATGCTAAGTTGATAATAGAAAATTACAAAGCCAAAGGCAACTTGATGAAATAAAAATAATATTTGTAAAGTAAATAATAATTGAGTATTTTCAAGCCGCCACAGTACTCCCCCTCCAGCGTTGTCATTCAGCGAAACGAACTTTCTTTATTATGGGTTTTGATTTCTTTGCCTCTTGTGCTTGATCGTTCAATTCATCGGATACTATATACGGCTTCAATCTATCAATGGAAACAACTTTCTCTTTTCCTTCAACAAGAATCATGAAAATTGTATCGCTTCTGGAAACAACTTTGTGTGGGCCTGTGTACGGTGGTTGCAGTGGTTTCTTGACTGCATCACATCTTAGAAAAACATATTGACATGTTTTCAGCTGTTTATTACTCGTGTGATATCCTGTAATAACTGGCTTTAAATTGATCATCTTGTTTCGGAATTCGGCTATCCAATCGGATTCTTCTTGTAGCTGTTGCGAATCAATGATAAGTTCTCCAGGTAATGATAGACTGCTTCCATAAACCATTTCAGCAGCGGATACCTCAGAATTTGTGATAATTCGGGTTCTTAAGCCGAGCAGGATTAGCGATAGTGCACTTACCCAGTCCTTATTGTTACTACATCGTAAAGCTGATTTTAAAGTTCGGTGCCATCGCTCTATTAATCCATTTGCTTGATGATGGTAGGGAGTTGTGTGCTTTACTCTTGATCCGCATAATTTCGCAAGTTGCCGGAATAATCTGCTTTCAAACTGTTTTCCTTGATCCGTAACAATTTCCGCTGGTACACCAAATCGCGAAATCCATACGCTGACAAAGGCTTCCGCTACTGTTTCAGCTTTAATGTCTGCAAGGGGAATTGCTTCTGCCCATTTTGTGTACCTATCGATGCAAGTTAAGAGATATCGATAACCTTGACAGGGTGTCAATGGGCCAACAATATCTATATGGATGTGCTTGAAACGTTGAGTTGGAGGTGTGCATTCGGCATGTGGACTTTTTGTATGTCGTTGAACTTTTGATCTTTGGCACACGATACAGGATTTAGCCCATTCGCTCACGTCCTTCCTCAGCGATTTCCAGATGTAACGTGATCGAATTAAATTTACCGTACCTTTCACTCCAGGGTGAGATAATCCATGAAGAGTATCAAAAACCAACTTTCGAAATGACGGTGTTACGTAAGGTCTTGTAGTAGAGCCGGATACATCACAGTAAATCTCATATCCTTCATTTTTCATAAGCTTAAGTTGTAGGCCAGAATTTTTGTCGGATAAAATTGATTGCAATTCTTCATCGGATTTCTGTTCGTTTGCTAGTTCTCTAAAATCTATGCATTGGGGTGTTTTGATTGCTTCTATACGTGACATGGTATCAGCAATAACATTATTTTTTCCGCTAATATGTCGTATATCTGTTGTGAATTGCGCAATGTAATGTAGATGTCGAAGTTGCCTTGGAGATGCCTTCTCTGGACGCTGCCTAAAAGCGAATGTTATAGGTTTGTGGTCCGTAAAAATGCAGAACTGACGACCTTCTAAGAAATACTGAAAATGCTTCAGTGTAGAATATATAGCCAACAGTTCACGATCATATGCACTATAATTTGTCTGAGTAGGCGACAATTTCTTAGAAAAAAATCCAAGCGGTTTCCACTCACCGTTGACATATTGCTGTAGGACCCCACCCATGGCATAATCGGATGCATCGACACAAATTGATGTTGCAGCATTTTCACGCGGATAGGACAATAAAGTAGCACTTGCTAGCTCTTGTTTGCACTGCTCAAACGCCTGTTTTTGTTCCTCAGTCCAATTTATAACGCTTTTATCGTTCTTCACATTACCGTTGTACATGCTGTGTAAAATTGCTTGTGAATTTGCAGCACTTGGCAGAAATCTTCTGTAGAAGTTGATCATACCCAGGAAACGGCGAAGATCCTTTATAGTGCTGTGAAGCTTATATGTTTGTATTACCTGAACTCTGCTAGGAAGGGGTTTCAATCCATCCTCGGTCACAAGATAACCAAGAAATTCTAATTCAGTTGCTCCAAATACACTTTTATCGATGTTGATAGTGAGACCGTACTCGCGAAGTTTTTCAAATAATTTCCTAAGATGCTGTTGATGTTCTTCTGGACTCTTTGATGCAACGAGAATGTCGTCTATATAAACGTAAACGAAATCCAAGTCTCGACATACCTCGTGCATAAATCGCTGGAACGTTCGTGCAGCGTTGCAAAATCCAAATGTCATCCTGAGAAATTCGAAATTCCCTATGGGTGTTGTTATTGCTGTCTTCTTTACATCTTCTTCGGCCACCGGTATATGGTGGTATGCTTTCACTAAATCAATCTTGCTAAAAAACATCTTACCATCAAGCAATGAACCAAAATCATGAATATGTGGAACTGCGTATCGGTCTGGAATTGTGCGAGCATTCAAACCTCGGTAGTCTCCACACGGGCGCCACTCTCCATTGGGTTTCTTCACCATATGTAGCGGACTAGCCCAACTGCTATTTGATGGGCGACATATACCAAGACGAATCATTTCCTCGAATTCTTTTTTCACAACTTGCAATTTTTCAGGTGGAAGACGTCTAGGTTTACAGAAAACGGGTGGACCTTTGGTTGTATCAATGTGATGCTGAACTGAATGCTTTACCTTCGATTTGAAATTGATCTTTGTTAAATCATGGAATTCTCGAAGTAATGAGTTATACTCAGATGTGCTTGAGATGCATTTAATTGAGGAATCCTCCACACTTGCTACGGATCCACTACATCTCCGATTGGTATGGGGGTCTATAAGACTATTATTTTTAATATCAATAAGTAGTCCATATTTACCCAAATCTGATCCAGTAATAGGTTTCTGTACATCAGCAATCACAAAATTCCATTTAAACAATCTATTCAGCCCCAAGTCTATGGAAAGGGTTTTTGTGCCATACGTCCTGATCTGTGTCTGGTTAGCGGCATACAAAATCAATTGACTGGGAGGTTGACTGCGCATGGATTTTGAGACAGGATACACCGTTAAATCCGCTCCTGTATCTACTAAATACCTGATTTTCGATTTGGTGTCTCGAACAAACAGGCGACATACTTCTGGGGTACACTCGTCCGTCACCAAAGACGGTGCACCATTCAGTTTTCCGATGTTGGTGTTCTGTAATTGCATGGTGCAACACATTTTCTGGCTTTCTCGCCAAATTTGAAATGATACCAGCAATACGGTTTTGATTTGCTTCCAGAATTCGAACGTTGATGTTTTGAGGATGACTTACCACGGCTTCTTGACATCCGGAATGAACCCATCCGTGTGCAAAGGGCTTCTAATTTCTTCTCTATTTCTTCTAAGCGAGTGTTTGATGGAGAGAAGCTACATACATCTGATTCGCTACTATCCGCAATCCTGTCGGCCATCGCTGCCAATTTTTCCAGGCTGTCTTCACTAACGGATAAAATTGCTTTCATCTGTGGCGGAAGTCGTTGCATCCACAGCTGCTTCAAAATATCGTTGGAAACCTTACCCTGAGATAATGACCGCATTTCGGATAATAGTTCGGAAGGCTTTTTGTCTCCGAGCTCAATGTTCGTCAAAAGCTTCTTGAGACGCTTCTCCTCTGAATCCGAGAAACTGCTAATAAGTTTGCTTTTTAACGTGTCATACATATTTTCAGCAGGAGGATTGATGATTATATCAGCAACTTTCTCCAAAATATTGCTTTCAATCGATGCAACAATGGTGTGGAATTTTGTAGAATCTTGCGTAATGCCGGCCATGATAAATTGTGATTCTATTTGCTTGAACCAAAGCCGCGGATCGGAACGCCAAAATGGAGGAGCTTTCACAGCTACTCGTGAAACTTCCATTGTTGATGATGTATTTGTTGAGCTTGATGGGCTTGTTGATGCATTTGTAGCGTCCGTTTTCATTAGAAGTTCTTTATTTGAGTTCTTTTGTCGGAGGTCACCAATTTGTTGGGTAAAAATGAATAAATCCACAACAATTTAATTTTATAAAAAATTTAATGTTTATTTTTCAAAAGACAAATTAGAACTAACTAGAAAAATGAAAATTATTTTGTTTGTCACAAAATACATAAATTATGAAAATCAATGCTAAGTTGATAATAGAAAATTACAAAGCCAAAGGCAACTTGATGAAATAAAAATAATATTTGTAAAGTAAATAATAATTGAGTATTTTCAAGCCGCCACAATTCCACTAAATACATAAATTCTCGCAGAAAGTAGAATTCTTGCAGAAAAGTTTGGGGTCGCAGGAAATTCATAAAAAAGGAGAAGCTGTTTCAATGTTTTGTTTTAGAAATCAAAGAAGCACAAGTTTATTAGGGCTTTATTATTTTAAATTTTAACAAAATACCTCACATATTAACAAACGTTGTATCGCCTCTACAAGCGGGGATTTACTGCGCGGCTTATCGTTCGAACTTGGAGGAGGTTACATATCATTGATATGAAGAACTCTTTCTGGGAAATGGTTTTTTCCGAATGATATATTTTTTTCTCAAAAAATATATGTCCCTAATGTACATCGAAATAGAAATAAATGTATAAAATGTCATATGAAATTTGACACTAACGTTACAACCCAGTTCAGTCAGCTGTGTATTGCTGCTACCTTTTCTTATTCTAACATGGCATTATTCTTTTAACAGATATGACACAAAACCTTACTCAAACCTAAACCTACGTCAAATAAATCCTCATAAAGAAGGTTATCCCGGCAAAAAGCTGCAATGTAAATATAACGTTAAGCTCTCCATTTGATAGGTTTTCTCATTCTAAATATTGTCAAATTCTCAACTAAAACACGCCTCTATCATCGAACTGGGAAGTAGTCACACATACACATAAAATGCACCAACAGTTTTCCATGAGTATGTGTGTATATAGATGAAACCCCCCCACTAAAAATTGATTGTGGACAAGACAACGTGTTAAGATTCTATTTTTTATGTGTGGAGCGTAATTTAAAATTTGTGCTTTTGTTTTTAGTTTAAAATAGAACGGGCAGTGACAAACATTCAAATAACGGTTGTTTGACCATTTCCGGCCATAATATTATTAAGAAAATTCTCTAATTTTTTATTGCATAGTGTTTTCTAATTGTAGAGGTAAGTGGTGGAATAGAGGATTTTAATGGACGTGTCAGACTGGTGATTCTGTAATTATTTAACAAAATAGTTAATGATAGTCAACAAATTCTTACTTTTATTCCGTAAACTTTTCGATATGTGGAAGTCGTGCAATTTGGAGTCAGAACTTCACCTTATGTTTCGATGCTGTTCACATCATAAGAAGACTCCATTAAATTCAACCACAACTGAGTTCACTTCCTCCGCTTTCAATTTAATACAAGTGCAACTGATTTAGCTTCCTTGTCCAAAAAGTGAATATTGTCTTCCCATCACCAGTTTTGATTTCGACCATGGTAGAACCATGGCACAATTACCAGGTAGATGCATCAGCCAACAACTACAACAAAAACCAGTTCAGTACTGTGAAATGTCAAAAATGATTTCTAAAAATAAAGCGATTCACACAATTTTTTCAACAAAATTTTGTTAGGCAGTTATTAATAAATACATTATTACAAAAATCCATCCAAAATTCACAATTTTTCTTTTAAATTGTTGTTTTTTTAATTTTGTGTGTTTTAATTGCAACAACTTTTTTGACAGCTCACAGTACATCAGCTGGGCTGATGCGCCTACCTGTATGATTGTGCCATGGGTAGAACAAACCAGGTAAAGTAAGTACTACAACAAATACAACTCAACAACAACCACATAGGAATTTGTTTTCGTTTATAACGCTAGTGTCAAAAATAAATGTAAACAAAACAAGGAATTGTCTGTAAATTATTGGAATTTAAAAAATTAATATTTTTTCACATTTGATTAAATATTTTGGAAAACATGAATTAAAATTCGTTAGATTTTCAATTTGAATGTTTCCATATTATTCCACTAAATGCATAATTTCTCGCGGAAAGTAAAATTCTTGCAAAAATGTAATTCGTTGAAAAAAGAGAAGCTGCTTCAAACGTTTGTTTTTGAAATCAAAATAGCACACGTTTATTAGGGCTTTATTCTTTTCAAGTTTAACAAAATACCACGCATATTA
Organism: Musca autumnalis; assembly: GCF_047663935.1. Taxonomy (NCBI): domain Eukaryota; kingdom Metazoa; phylum Arthropoda; class Insecta; order Diptera; family Muscidae; genus Musca; species Musca autumnalis. Next base: position 184,437,817 of record NW_027412088.1, read on the forward strand.
ACAAATATTTTACCGCCTCTATATGCGGTTTTTTAGTGTGCGGCATGTTGTTCGGACCTGGAGGAGGTTACATGTCAATGATATGAAGGAGTTTTTATGGGAAATAGTTTTTTTTTTGTATGAATAAATTTGTTCTTCAAAAAATATATATCCCTAATATACATCGAACATAGAAATAAATATATAAAATGTCGTATAGAATTTGACACTAACATTACAGCCCAGTTCAGTCAGCTGGGTATTGCTGCTACCTTTTCTTGTTCTACCATGGGTCTACACTATAGTGATTTCATTGGACTAATTTCATGAAATCAAGGCGTATTTATATAAGGTAGAAGTGACAATCAGCTGTATTCTTACTTTTTTTTGTAAATTTAGTTTTCAAAATGTAATAGGGATTACTCATGAAATTTGTATCTTAGAAATTTGTTACAATAAAATGCTGCTTTTCATTCTAAACGTGTAATAAAAATTACCTACGAGAGTTCTGAATGCGTTATATTTACATTTTGATTCAAATTTGTTCCTTTTTAGAGGATTTTCAAAATGTATTTATGTTTCCTGAAAAAAAAAAATGGAACGACCCTATTATTCAATATTTTCTTTGACAATTAATTTTCAATAACAACAATGTTGTTTTTGTAAATTTGTTAGTTGTTGTAATTCATGCATATACCTTATATAAATTTTACTTGCATGAAATTAAGGTAGAAATACAATCAGTCTGTTGCTTGCTTTGCTCCAGTAAAAGAAAAACTAAAAAAACCAACCTAATTCAAATTCGTCTTGGCCGTTCTTTATTCTCTTATCCGAAATGATGCAACGCAAGGAAGAAAAATCCATTGTGTTTCTTCCTTTTATGAAATTGCTGTAGTGGGGAACTCGATCTAAGTACACCTAATTTCATGATATTATTTAATTGAATGTGTCGGACAATATGTAAAACCATCTAAATGTGCAGGCACATCTACCTTTATTATTGCTCCATCTCATTTGACGTTTTAAGCCATTGCTACGGGGTTGTATTTTTGACGACATTCAGACCTGTGACTCAATTCTGTTTCTATGAAAATGTGAAATGAAAAGTTTTATAAAGAAAAAAAATGTCAAATAAAAATATTATATAGGAAATATTTTTCATTTCAAATTTTTATAGAACAGGAATCCAGCCCCTGACCTACCTTTCCATTATTGTCCATGGTCAGACAGATAAGATCAGCCCCTTTACTTTTCAAAATGGTAAAACTGGCAAAAGTAGTATAAGGTGTAAACTGTTTCCATATCAATTGTATGATTTTTGAAGTAAAGAAGCATAAAGGAAATTGATAAAGCAACAGAATAATATATTTTGCATGGAACTGAAATATTATTTAATTGTAATTAAAAATATATTTTGACTGCAAAAGTAGACATTAGCTGGTCTAACAACCTCACCATGGTTCACACATACAAACACTCATACATATATCTTATTTATAAATAAACATATGTAAAAGAATATTATTAATAAAAGGTCATTACACCTCCCCAAAGCATTTCATATTGCATGTTTTTATTTTCCCATAACAAACAATCCAAAAAGACTCTCCTTGTCTAATGTGAAACTGACAGCTGGAGTTGAGAAAAACGTAAACAAATCAAAAAAGCTCTTTTTTCTAAAAGTTACCCCCACAACACATTTAACATAACAATGACATTACTTTCTCAGTGTCCTTTCTCTCGCAATGTGGTGGGGGAGAAATTCTCGTTTTGTAGACTTCTTTTAACACAATGAGAGGACAACGCACATGACGCCGCAATGGCACACAGGACCAAAGGCAATGCCAATGGAAAGAAAAAAACCCAAGTTATGATTGAAGACGACGACTAGTTAGTTCCTTTGTAAAAATGAAAACGTAAAGAACCCCATAACGCTAAACAGCATGAAGTAGAAGAAAAAAAAATAAATAATGAAAAAACAAGGAATCTCAAAGCCCAAAATAAAAAGAGAATCCTAAAAATAAATTAAAAATAATAATTAATTGTTAGTGATAATAATACAATATAAGTTAACGTCGTGTGTGTGTGTAAACGAGCGAGTGAGTGAACATGTTAGAAAATTAAAAAAAAAAAATGAAATGGTATCCTTTGGCAAAAAGCAAAGGAATGTAAGCTTTAAATATTCGATATCAAATTAACACGTGTGTGTTTGTGCGTGTTTGGTAAATGCTTATCGCCGTGCGTGTGTGCTCGATGAAAAAAGAAACCATCAACCAATTAAAATTGCTATTAATAGCAATTTATTATAACAATGAAGTGAAAAATCGACAAAAACCAAATCATAGAGTGGAAAATTTTCTCCTCAGGCATCTGAGGGACAAAACAAAATTCAATTGATTTTTTCCTTGTGTCTGTATTTTTCATGTCCTAACAATGAGTGTGTTAGGTGCTTGTTACTTGCCGCAGCAGCACCACCACCAGGATATTATCTCAGTATTCAGCGGAGACTTAAAGTGCCAAAAATCACTAAAAAAATGAAAGACCATGATTTTAGCATCTTTTGAAATTTTAAGTAATTTTTGATAAAAACAACACATGGATTGAAATGTTGTGAAACAAACTAACTAAATTAAATGAAAAGTGCTAATTATTTTTCCAAACAATATCCAATCAAGAGAAAATTTAAATAATTCGTAAACAAGTGGAACTTTGATTATATACTTTTAAACCTCTATTAAAAATGTAAAATGCATTTTAGGTTAGGTTGATTCTGGTGTGACTCTCTGATACCTTTAAAGGCGCGTTTATACCATATCTTTATGTGAAGATATGTCTTGATTCATTTGACGCAAAATGTATGAAAACATCGTTCAAAAAGATTGAGATTAACACGATAATATACGCTAGGCTAAACTTATAGTTTATTAACTTTTTGCCGGGTTAAGGCCATGTTTATGTTATAGCCTTTTGCCGGGATAACCTTCTTTATGAGGATTTATTTGACGTCTACACAATGAAACTGACGTTTGAAACCCAGTGGGTTTATTAAATCCGGTTGTATGTAAATGTACTATACGTTTAGATTTACGAAATCAACTGTTAATTCCAAGGCATAGAAGTGACAATCAGCTGTATTCTTACTTTTTTTTTTGTAAATTTAGTTTTCATGAAATTTGAAACTTGAAATTTGCTACCATAATATACTGCATTTCATCCTAAACGTATAATAAAAATTACCTACGAGAGTTCTGAATGCGTTATATTTACATTTTGATTCAAATTTTTTCTATTTTAGAGGATTTTCAAAATGTATTTATATTTTCCTGAAAAAATTTTTGGAATGATCCTATTATTCAATATTTTCTTTGACAATTAATTTTCAATAACAACAATGTTGTTTTTGTAAATTTGTTAGTTGTTGTAATTCATGCATATGCCTTATATAAATATGCCTTGGTTAATTCCATGGCACAATTACCCAGGTAGTGGCATCATAAAATTTTGAATATGTTATGTCAAAACTTTCTTTATGTTGTTGGGGAAATTACAACAAAAATAGTTTTTTTATAAAGGGATTTGACTTTTCATATTCGATCAGCTGGTGTGATACCACTACTTGGTAGTTCTGCCATGGTTAATTCTATGGCAGTAATTTCAGTAATGCGTTATTGTGAACACATTTTGACTTTATACTATGTTTACATTTACGAAATCCACTCGATTTCATCTGTCAACTCCTTTGTGTATATATCAAATGAAAACTCATCTGAAATCGATTGGATTTCATTTGACGTTTGAGCAATGGAATTGACAGTTGAAATCGAGTGGATTTCGTAAATGTAAACATAGTATTAGACTGAGCAACTGATGTAACACCTTCTTATTACGCTATGGTTAATTCCATAGCGTAAACGTCAAATAAAATCCAGTTGGACATATAACTGACATTTTAAATCCAGTTCATTTATGTATTTAAACGTACTTATATAGTTATAGTACGTTTACATTTACGAAATCCACTCGATTTGAACTTTCAATTCCATTGCGTATACGACAAATGAAAACTCATAGAGTGTATTTCGTAAATGTAAACGTACTTTTAGTTTAAATATGACCGGATTTAACAAAATCCACTGGATTTCAATTGTACCCAGCAAAAAAATTGGAAGTGGTGCAATCATGGTGGAATAATAAGGTGTAACGCCAAAAACAGCTGATCTTCATAACAGTTGTCAAAATGCTTTATTGTGAATAAAATCACATACAAAATGTAAACAAGCAAATCACAGTAATGCATTATTGTGAGCTAATTTGACGTTTCACATGATTTGATGTAACACCTTCTTATTCCACCATGGGTGCAATGTATAGTTATGATTTCACTACATCTTTCAATGCAGTCCACACAGAGTTATGAAAAATGGACATCGTTCGACACATTTTAGAAGCACTTGCTTAATGATCCCTACAATCAAGCCAGTTTGTTGATTCCTACAAGCAGTGAGATCATTTCTTCCAAAGTCAAAAAAGAGGCTGACTTCGGAAGTCATCATCATTGTATTTCACCACCCCGTAATATTTAACAAATGCGAACCTATGTACTGTAAAGCGTCACAATTGCGCAGTTTTAACGCATATATAAACATGTTTAAATATTTATAACTTTATAATATTTGGAATTTGTATCACAGCTAAACTGTCAATACGCTATGTAAATGTAACTAATTGAATTATTATTTTTAAGTTTATCCTGCAGACAAGCCTCAAGCTTCGCGGGACTTATGAATTGTAATATATTATTTATCCAAATAAAGCAATCAATCTAAAAAAAAAAAAAAAAAAAAAAAAAATTAGGAAGCAAACATGTATAATTTTTATTTCTGATGCATTTAGTAGCATTTTCGAGAAACAATGTATAATGGCTGTTTTACACTCTTGCTCCGAAATCCACTGGATTTCACGAAATCCTGAAATACACCTCGGTGTTTACACTTAAGCTTTGTTACCGTACTTTTTAATAGTAATACTTGTAAACGAGAGAAAAATTGTTCTCCGACAAAAGTTTTTTCGAAAAGTTCGGGAACGCAAAAATGGAAAAACAGCCAATCAGACGCCGGCAACCATGTTACTATTTTTACACGCTCAAATTTGTCGAGTAAAAAGTTTTTAAACAGAGCGTCATTCAGCGCCATTTATGTTGAAAGAGAAGTGAACATTTTAACAAATGAAGTTGAGCCAATGGGGGAATACTCCACTCAAGCAATCGAAAATGAGATTGAATCTTCAACAATAAACAAAACAAACAAAAAACAGCCGAGGCACGGGCGAATGGAGCTTTGTTATAAACAAAATTCCAATAACAACCTCACAGGCAACTGTGGTGATGTTATTTTCAACTCACAGAATTCGACGAATTCTTAGTTGATACGTGCTGACATGTTGCAGAATATTTTGATTTTGGTGTTTCTTTGGAAAAGCCGAAAAGTGAGTGTGATTCTCATTCATTTGGGAATACTAGACACTTAAAGAGTTCGGTTTTTCACTAAAAAGGCATTATTTCAAAAACTGAGAAGCCAATTGATAATTCCCTCGCCGGGATGAAATCATGATATTGGTAGCGATCAGTAAAATTTTGCAACACTGTCAGTTCGTTTTGAAAAACATTACTCTCTGTAATAGAGGGTAATAAATGAAGTTGAGCCAATGGGAATACTCATTCACTCAAGCAATCATTTTAACAACTTTTTTGTGTACGGGAACGGGTATTCGGGTAAAATGTGTAAAAGTCGTAAAAATTGGAACAAAGCTTTAATTTTTCTTGATTTCAAACCATGGTACAATAATTTACAGGTAGAATTAAGTGCCATCTGTTTTGACTCTCCTGTAATATCCAAAAGACATTTTTGGTCTGTTCCAGCACTGCAAGAATACTAAATTAGTAGATTCTTGCAGTACTGGAACAGAGCATTTGTGTTAAAACTTGTTTTCGCGATGGAGAGCAGGTGGCACAAAAAGGCAAAAAAAGTTTGAAGCAGCCTTTCATTTTTCATCAAATTTTTAGCGACCACAAACAAATATTCTTCCTGCTTGCAATTATCGATCGGCAAGAATTTACAATTTTTACTACGATAACAATTTTTCCTTTATGTTATCGAAAAAATAGTCAAGATTAGTAGATTCTTGCAGTTCTGGAACAGACCATATGTAACCAAATCTAAAAATATTTGTTTTTGAAATTAAAATAATTTATTGACACTTTTTTGTTTTGTTTACAAATACTAGTGACAAGTTCGAAGATGGGCTATATCGGTCCACTCTTTGGTATAGCCCCCATATAACGGTACCTCCGGATTTGAGATATTTTGACGTTCTTCGCCACATTTGCAGACCGAATTAGCTATAATTTGGCACTTAGGGTTCCTGGAGGCCAAGAAACATATCTACAAAAAATTATGTATATAGGTCCAAGTTTTGGTATAGCCCCCATATAACGGTACCTCCCGATTTGAGGTATTTTCACGTTCTTCGCCACATTTGCAGACCGAATTAGCTATAATTTGGCATTAAGGGTTCCTTGGGGGCAAACAACATACATATCTACAAATATTATGTATATAGGTCCAAGTTTTGATATAGCCCCCATATAACGGTAACCCCCGATTTACGGTATTTTGAAGTTTTTAGCTACAGTTTCAGGCTGATTTAGCTATAATTTGACATTTATGGTTCTTAAGTGTCAATAAACTTATATAACAAAACTTGTGGACATAGGTCCATGTTTTGGAATAGCCCCCATATAACGTTACCGCCCGATTCAGGTATTTTGACGCTTTATGTCACATTTCTAGACCGAAATAGCTATAATTTGGTATTTAGGGTTCATAGTGACCAAAAAACGTATATTCGAAAAAATTATGAACATAGGTCCATGTTTTGGTATAGCCCCATATAACGGTACCTCCCGATTTTCGGTATTTTGACAATTTTATCTACAAGTTTTAACCGAATTAGCTGTAATTTGAACATTTGACATTTGAAGTTCTTAGTGGTCACCACACCTCTCCACCAAAAATTGTCAAGAAAGGTTCATGTATGGATAAAGCCCCTATATAACGGTACCTCCCGATTTTCAGTAATTTGGCAATTTTAGCTACAATTTTTAACCGAACTAACTGTAATTTGACATTTGAAGGTTGTAGTGGTCACCACACATCTACATCAACAATTTTCAACATAGCCCCAATATAACGATACCTCCCGATTTTCGGTACTTTGTGATTTTACTTAAAATGTTTAACCGAACATAGGTCCATGTTTTATTATAACCCCTATATAACGGTACTTCCCAATTTCTAGCCCACTAAAAATTGTCAACATACATAGTTAGATATAGGCACCATAAACCAGTAAGGAAAGGATCAAAGTCGGCGGGGCCGACTATATGATACCCTACACCACTGTGAATATGTAAAATATAAATCGGAGCTATATCCAGATCTTAACCGATTTTGATTTAATTTGGCACATTTATTTCCAGACCGAATTCAGTCACACATTCCAAATATCATTGAAATCGGACTTATATATCGTGTTTGGAGCAGAAAATACACGAAATCGGCCGAAAATATATATGGGTGCTATATCCAAATCTGAACCGATTTCAATATAATTTGGCACATTTATTTCTAGACTGAATTCGGTCACACATTCCAAACTTCATCGAAATCGGACATATATAGCGTGTGTGGTACAGGAAATACGTGAAATCGGCCGAAAATATATATGGGAGCTATATCCAAATCCGGACCGATTTCAATATAATTTTGCACACTTATTTGTAGACAAAATTCAGTCACACATTCAAAATTTCATCAAAGTTGGACGTATATAGCGTGTTTGGTGCAGCAAATACGTGAAATCGGGCGAAAATATATATGTGAGCTATATCCAAATCTGAACCGATTTTCACCAAAAGCAATAGCGTTCTTCCTATGGCTAAAAAAGTTGTAGTCCCCAATTTTCAGCTGAATCGGACAAAAAATGCGACCTGTATGTTGCGAACAAAAATACATGGACAGACGGACAGACAGACAGACGGACGGACACGCATAAATCGACTCAGAAAGTGATTATATGTATATCCCCAAAAGGAACTGTGGGTCTATTTCGTTTCCTTTTGTATGTTAGATACAAATGCACAAAGACATAATACCCCTTACCACTGTGTGGTATAGGGTATAAAAAGGGCCTCCCTAATGAAGCATTTTATGTACATTATCTGACATTTTAACGTACCCACTTAAATTTGGGGACAGGAATGAAAACTAATTATTCCATTTTAGTTTAGAATATTTTATGGTGGAGGGTATGAAAAGTTCTGCCCGGCCAAACTTAACGCTTTTTTACTTGTTTCATTTTAAATCAAAATACGGTGGAAACCGCTTATACATACAGTGCAATTATCCAGTTAATAACTCAGTACAACAATTTTCATGGGTCATGGTTTAGGATGTGCGAAATTCCAAAAGAATTTTGGGTTCTCAGGACATTTTTTCACCACCCAGACAATATCGGTTTGAATTGTGGACTTGTGAGGTAACGTTATATGGGGGATTTATCATAAAATAAAAAAAAAATGACCTGATAATTCAAAACCCTTTTTGAAATTTTTCTGAAACATCTTGGTGAGCCGGGAGTTTAGTATCTCACTAAAGTTTTCAACTTGTCGCTAACCACCCTCATTGTTCTCGAAGTCTGGAAAATGGGCAGGTCCGTAAGCAGCACAGCACAACAGCCATTTCCACATATATTTGTCAAGGACTCAATCCGAGACCGCCGTGTGATAGAACAGTGGTGGTGGGGCTTGACTTATCGAAAGACTTTGATACTGTCAGGCACTCCACGCTGTTCGAGGTCATTGCACAGACATCTCTTCGCCAAACTTGAAACGTCAGTTATATGTGTGGACGCCAGTCGTACGTGGAATTCAGGAACAAAGAGTCCAAATCCCTTAGAATGAAACAGGGAGTTCCCCAAGGTGGGGTGATATATTCGGAACTGTTTAATCTCTACCTCTCCTGTATTCCGCTACCTCCAGACGGCATGGAGATCATAAAGTATGCGGATGATTGGACGATCCTGGCGTCAGATACCTTCCCTGGTGACATCTGTGAGAGACTGAACTCCTATTTAACCGATCTTACCAGCTTTTTCCACGCGAGGAATATGTAGATTTCCGCCGCTAAATCTACGGCCACTCTGTTCACCACATGGACGGCGCAGTTTGGAAGAAAGTTGAACGTCGTGGTCGGTGGCAGCAGAATTCCGACCACAAACTGCCCCAAAATTCTAGGGGTCACATTCGACACTACGTTCAAGTCGTGCGCGCATGCTACAGCTATCTGCGACAAACTGAAAAGCAGGAACATGGTCCTCAAGTCCCTAGCCGCCAGCACAGATAAAAAAACCTTGTTGACCACATATAACGCGATAGGTTGGTTTGTGGTGTTACCGTTAGAGACATCCCAATCACCAACTGGTGGTTAGGCCCGACACACCCAGGCACTTCACGAAGGATATCCACGCTCTAGACGAGGAGGTCCAACGATACAGGAGAAAACCCATATCAAGCAGGTTTAAATAGCATTCACACGGATGCACGCAGTTGCTAAGGCCATAAGCATATATAATCTTCGTTCCAGTACTTTTTTAATGGTAAAATGTTCAAAAGAGAAAACTGTAAAAAATGAGTTCAACGCACACATTTTTCCAAAATGTACGGGAACGGAAAAATGGCAGAAACGTCAAAAAATCTGGAACAAATGTCAAAGTCGGCGTGTCAGCGAACAAATTTCTATGTGGTTGTTACGTTTGTTGTACAACAACACTTGCCTCTACCTGGAAATAATTGTAACATGATTTTGCTTCATATTCTTTTATTTTTGTTATGTCAGAAATGAAGCGGATCAAGGAAGCCAGTCGGTAGGGCTTCTTATGTTCCGAGGCCTTAAAGGTCAGAAATGAAGCAGGCAAGCAGGTGAGTCTACTTATGTACCCAGGCCTTTAAGGCCTCGGAGCATAAGAAGCCCCATCCACTAAATTCATATATGGATTAGAATACCTTTCGAAGCTGCGTTCAAATTGAAAAGATGGTAAGTGTCGATCTTGTCAATGGTGGACTAAGCAAATCTAAAGTCGTTCAGATATGAACCAATTATTTCATTGACCATAAGCAATATACCGGGCACACAGTATTACCCCCTTACTTGAGTCACAGCATGGCGGAATTATAATAGGTCTGTTCGATAACCCAAAAGTATGTACAAATTAGTACAAACTTTTTCAAAATGCTGTTCGATAACAAACTTGTTCAATAAAAGAGAAACGAGAAATAGTTGTAAGTACTTGCAAGAACTTTCAAATACTTTTTACTTGCGAAGTTATCGAACACACCTAATCAATCATACCAAACGACAAAATTTGTTCACAATAAATGCTCTGTTTCAGAACCTGCAAGAAGCTACTACTTTTTACTACGATAAAAATTTTTCCTTTATGTTATCGAAAAAAAATAGTAAAAATTAGTAGACAGAACTATCTATCGATATTTAATTTTTAAAAAATTATCTTGCGGTACTGGAACAGACCAAATTCATTACGCCCATACCTAATATTCAAGGCGACGTACTAAAATCATGGCACAATTACCAAGGTTGTGGTATCACACCAGCTGTTCGAATATGAAATGTCGAATCACTTTATAAAAAAAATTATTTTTTTTTTGTAATTTCCCCAACAACATAAAGAAATTTTTGACATAACATATTCAAAATTTTACGATGCCACTACCTGTGTAATTGTGCCATGACTAAAACAATTCACCATCCTACCACAAAAGATCTGTTTTTTAATTAATAACAAAATGTTAGAAATATAGACTCTTTTTTTGCCTTTGGAAGAAATAAAGTCGTTGTCTGTAGGGATCGAAAAACAGGCTTTCTTGTAGGGTTCTCTACGCAATTTCTTCTGAAATGTTTAAATGGAGTGCATTTTTTACGACCCCGCATGGATTGCTTCAAAAAAACTATGCAATCACTATTTCCCATAGAACAACTTCAAATAAATTTTGCTGGGTTATTATTGCGCTATGAGCCACAGCACCTCAAACATAAGGCCTGGGCATGGCAGAACTACCATGTAGTGGTATCACACCAGCTGATCGAATATGAAAAGTCAAATCCCTTTATAAAAAAAAAATGTTTTTGTTGTAATTTCCCCAACAACATAAAGGAAGTTTTGACATAACATATTCAAAATTTTACGATGCCACTACCTGGGTAATTGTGCCGTGGGCCTGGGTATATAAACTGCCTCGCCTGCTTGCCTTGCTTGCTTCTGATAAAAGAATAAAGAAGGTCGAGCCAATATAATAAGGAAGGTGTCAGTGTAAACTATGTTTAAGATCATGTTTACATCAAATCCGTTATTAATTTCAAATATTTTCAATGTAAATGTAAATTTTTCTTAAAATTCGTAAAATGTAAACATACCTTTAGATTAACTAATTAATACATGTGCTATAATTTTGATTCACACTGTAAAAAACAGAGTGATTAATAATGATTTTATCACAACAATACAAAATCCAAGTGTGTACTTTTTGATTGCTATAAAGAAAACGAAACAACGGCTTTACTAAATACAATTTTGATTTTTCCCTCTGCGCCCAGAAAATCTCACCCCCTACCCAGACACAAACACACACATACACTTATTTACATAGTATAGCTGTTACATTAAAAAAACCCAAAAAAGAGAAAGAGAGGGACAAACAAAAATTCAACACTAAAAATCCATTAGAGAAAAGTGTAGCAAGTACACATTGCTCATTCTGCTGGTCATAAATATGTGTAAGTAAATAGATTTACAAACATAGACTTGGGCACGGACAAACTACACAAAATTTCGATATCCTGTAAATAATAACACTAAATAAAACAAATGTTAATAAAAAACAAACAGCAAATACAACAATTGTTTTACATGGCCTAGAAAAATGCCTGGAACCAAGGTATAACAGGCTATTGCAATTTTGTTTACAAATTTACATTCTATATTGTTTCAAAAATCTAGAAATATCATTAAAAACTTAGATAGTCCTTTAAATACCTTTTTTGAATATCACCATTAACTGCATAATTAACGGCGTTGACATTTTGTCGTCTTTAAAGGACACCTTTGCTGCCAAATTACCTGCTGTACTGAGAATTTGTAACTGTAATAAATATGAAAACGTATACACATGTACACGAAATCGTATTACAGTCCAACTATTTATGGCATTCGATATGCTCATTTGACTTTTCTGTCTGTTAATACAAAATACTACCGGAATTTGTAGTCTCCAAGAACAACATGTGTCAGATGAACTCTCCAAATTACAATTTTCAATGATTTCTCTTAAACTCTCTTAAACTACCCTGTTCAAGTTGCTATTTACTGACAAGTTGCTATTTAAACTAATTTACACTGACACCTAAACAAGTGCTTTGGACAAATACATACGTAGTTTATTTGACATATATTTAATGGCATTTTCAAATTAAATAACTAGGAGTTTACACAAGACAATTTGTCTTAAAATACAACGCTGATTCACTAATACATATAAACATTTGTCGTTTGTCTCCCAGCTGTCCATGAATTTTTCACAGACAGTAGGGTTAACAAATTTTTGTAAAAACAAAATATGTGAGCGGAAAACAAAAATAAATCGATGATTTTCATTCATAATTGCAGTTATCGGGACGCCTATGTCACACAGGCAAGTTTTGGGTTGTCCTGTCATGTGTAAACGCAGGGTTAGTGCATTTATGAGGATTTATTTGACGTTTGCGCTATGGAATTGACATTTGAAACATAGTGGGCTTTTTTTAATTCGGTTAAGTGCAAACGGGGTATTAGACATGTGTTAATTTGGTATCATGCATGGCAGAATAAAGTACAGTACACATTGTCAGTTTTGAATGACGATTTTTTGCAATTATAATAACTGTCCAACCGTCCAGCAACCACAAAATATTTTTTTGTACCCAACTTAAAGCTGGATACACATTGTCAGTTTTGAATGACAGCTATGTTGTTGCTTGCTAGTGTGGCCGTTCATTTTTGTCATTCATCATGCAACCACAAAATATTTTGTGGTTGCTGGACGGTTGGACAGTTATCGATAATGGCAAAAAATCGTCATTCAAAACTGAGAATGTATACTGTACTTAAATTGGGGTACACACGATCAGTTTTGACTGTCAGTTTTGCTCAAATAATCGGTTGCTTGCCAGTGTGGCTGTTCACTTTTGTCAGTCATCAGGCAACCACAAAATATTTTGTGGTTGCTGGACGGTTGGACAGTTATCGATAATTCCGAAAAATCGACAGTCAAAACTGATCGTGTGTACCCCGCTAAAGAATGTGTTAATTCGATAACAATAATCGGGCCATTTTCCACACCGAAAGTCAAAATTTGTTCACAGTAATGGGGTTTCTACACGGTATGTTTTTTACATAATTGTGCACACCAACTGTCACTTTTTACAAATCTGAATTTTGTACACATGATGTGAACCATACAGAAATTTCAATGCATCAAAGTGTTATGTGCATACATATGTATATTTTTCGAATAGAACGAGCTCTATTCTCGTCTGTACAACCAAAGGTAAACAGATGTTTTGTTTGTACGCGATATAAATAAAGAAAACAACAGAAAACGAATGAAAAATAAAATTTTGTCGTGTAGAAGGAATTACATATGGGCGAAAAAAAGTGACAGTTGCTATGCATGAATATGTAAAATACATACCGTGTAGAAACCCCATAACGCATTACTGTGAATTGCTTGTTTACCTTTTGTATGTAATTTTATTCACAATAATGCATTTTGACAACTAGTCTGATAATCAGATGTTTTTGACGTGGTACTTGTATTATTGTGCCATGGTATCATGGCACAATTATGGGTACTTTACACGATATGTTTTTTACATATGAGTTGTCACTTCTCCCATACAAAATGTATATGCAAAGTGACAGCTCATATGTAAAAAACATATCGTGTAAAGTACCCATTACCAAGGTATTGGTATCACACCAGTTGTTGTAATTTCTCCAATAACATAAAGAAAGTTTTGACATAACATATTCAAAATTTTACGATACCACTACCTTCGTAATTGTGCCATGTTTGGTATTCAGTGATATTGGGATTTTAAATGACTATAGTTTTACTATTTCATGTTGGATGTAAGCATATTCTATGTTTAGTTTGACATTATTGCTCTTTATTAGAAAAGCTTTTTATCTCTTCGCTATTTTGTCTCTCATGAAAATACCTAATACTCTCACTGTTATAATTGTAGTAATGCTCTGTTAATGTTTTAACGAAGAAAACAAAACACGTGAGCTTAATATTATTATTGTCATACCCTTTATTGCTATTGTTTGTTGCATCTTCGTTTTCGTACAATTACAATGACCAAAGCGGGACAACTAACTGACAATCTGTCACACCATTTGAGAATAGGGAAATTAAAAACAACAACAACAGAAAATAAAAACAACTCATTTGCTGTCATTGCCATTTCAACAGAGAATTTTCCCTCCAAAAACTATATTAGTGTATATGATATGCATGTGTTTGTGCCTGCATTTTAGTGACCAGCAGGTATAGATTTGAAATAATATTTCACTAAATAAATTGACATTTTATTGATTTTTATTATGGACTCTTGTTGTTATTTAGTCTTCTTCAACTATGGACTTTCTTTGCACAGGGGATTGCGTGACAACCACTAACCATAACAATCGAAGGTAATTGTCGGCATAGAAAAAAAAAACAACAAATTATTATAAATTACGTTTAAAAACAAATGTTTGAACTTTGAATGTTAAACAAATGACTTTTGGTTTGTAATATGTGTAAATACACACTTTTTGGTTGGGTTGTTTGAAATATAAGATGTCGGTTATGCTACTTCTTAACGGAGTTTAAGTGAAATTGAGGAGGAATGAAGGTTTTTTGTTGGTCCTTAGAATAAATAACATTAACACTTACAAAACCATATAAATGTTGTTTTTATAGGTTTTTATATTTTAATATTGCAGATCAAAATTATGCATATGTTTAAAATGGAAGAGTGTGAATAACGCCTTATTAAAAATGGCTTAAAAACGAGTTTTGAAAACAAATCGTAGTTTATTTCACAAATAATGTAATGTAAGAGACAACATAAATGATTCGTTTTATTAAAACCCTTCTGATGTAAATGAGCTATAACATTAATACCATTCAAACTTAAATGAGGAACGTATTAGCGCGGTTACACTACAGCTTTTTGCCGGGTTAACCCACTTCATGAGGATTTATTTGCTTAATCTGCTCAAATCTGACCAGATTTGCCATACAACAATTAAATCCTCTCATGGCTGGGTTTATTTTAAATCCGGCACAAATCCACCAAAAATACAGTGTTGTATTCAACTCTTATTAAAAAAGTACCAAAAGTTGCAACTGTTTTTGCAACAGAGTTTGTCGTGTTTTACACGTTTACTATTGGTCGCATGAGATTTTATGGAGTTAATAAATCTAAAGTAAATCATTAAATTATTTATTTTTTCATTAGACACTTTTTTAACAAAAAGTACGATTGATACCATGATACAAAAATGTATCGCTGTGTGCACAGTTTATACAGTTGGCCATTCAGCCCAAACTAGTTAGCCCTGACTATTTAGTTTGCTGTCAAATACATAAAATACAAAGGAAATCAAATCACAATAATGAACAATCTATTATGTTTGTTGTCAAATGTTGTTAACAGAACTCTGAATGGCCAACTGTATAAACTGTGGCTGTGTGTAAAATATACCAATATGAGCAAAGAGGGGACGATATCTCATACGAAAAATTGTAAAAGTGTAACACACGACTTTATTAGTTATTCTGTATGTATACGTAAACAAACATCAGCTGACAGTTTATATCCTCGAAAAGCTAAGTGTAACCAGCAAAGATAAACCCACTGGATCTATTAAACCCAGTGGGTTAACCTTCAATAGTGTAGTACTATGTTTACATTTACGAAATCCACTCGATTTCAACTGTCAATTCCATTGCTCAAACGTCAAATGAAATCCAATCGATTTCATATGAGTTTTCATTTGACGTATACACAAAGGAATTGACAGATGAAATCGAGTGGATTTCGTAAATGTAAACATAGTATAACCGGGGTATATGATTATTAAAATTAAAGTTAAAGTGAGTATACGCACATATAGGCCTCCGAAAATGTTTATATTTAAACGCCTGTTAGACTATGAACTTATACTATGATTTAAACTGTCAATCCCATACAATATACGTCAAATAAAATCCAGTGGTTTTAGAACTACGATTTATTTGACTTATATACTATGGAATTGACATTTGAAATCGGGTGGATTTATAAGTCTAAACGTACTATTACGAATTTGATATTGAAATTGATATTAACTTGATTTCGTGAATGAAACTATATTTTCGATAGTTAGATGACATGTTATACATACATCATCTTTTGAAAAAAGACCCTCTGTTGGAAGGTTGAAAATTTCTGTAGATATTCTATGGATAAAAGTCTTTCTAAAGGTCTGCAGAAGTTCCTCTAGATGTTCTTTTCATCTTTGGATAGATGTTCTGTCAGAAGTTAAAACAATGAAAACCTGCGTGGCGCCCAACGTAACAATGTAAGTCCATAGACAACGTATACAAGATATTTTCATTGACGGAAGCATTTTTTGTTACTATTTAAGTAGGCTCTGTTTTAGGGTCAATGAAAAATTCAAACTTCTGTGAGATGCAATAGATGCCGGGAGTGGGTGCATCTCAGGGGTTGTTCTGGACTCGTCCATGAGTGGGACTACGACAGCTACTATGCTGATGGATGCTGCGTGATGACAGCCCCCAGTGAGTCGTCATCAGAATACGCGATTCCCCGCAGTCGTCACAACAGCAGCCGTACATGCAGCACTTAACATCAGTCGCTGTTGTTCCAATCCCCGAAAATGCATCCTTTTTTCCAACTTAATTGCAATGGACTCCGAGGTAAGATCGAGAAAATAGTGGATTGGATTTCCTGAGGTCACAGTGATGCAGGAAACCCAGCTTACAGCGTTGTGATTTAGGAGGTGAGGAATTAGATTTCCAGCCTGTTCGCTTGAGCCTGGCTCTTATTACCCGTACATGGAATGTATGGGGGTAGCCGTCAGGTGTAGAACTGCGAGGTAGAGTTGCTGAACGTATACATATAGGCCCAACATTAGCCCGCTTTTGGAAGGTTATAACCATCTGGTCGATTCCTAGGACCGAATGTCACAACTCATGATGAGCATTAATCATGAGTTGTGACATTCGGTCCTCGGA
The DNA here is from genome assembly GCF_047663935.1 of Musca autumnalis. Taxonomy (NCBI): domain Eukaryota; kingdom Metazoa; phylum Arthropoda; class Insecta; order Diptera; family Muscidae; genus Musca; species Musca autumnalis. The sequence continues at coordinate 184,455,257 of NW_027412088.1, forward strand.
GAGGACTAGCAGTCCGATTCTCTAACTTATTTTTTGAGTTACCGACAAAAATTGTTAACATTAAAACGCAAAATTATGAATGAAAAGTTCAAATAAAAGTTGACAACACTTTTGCTATCGGTAGAACTTTACGACTACTTTTTATTCGCCGCTAACTAACCGAAAACATCGTTAATTACCGAAATTATAAGCATTTTAATTTTACCGATTTTTGTCGATAACTCAAAGAATGTGTTAAGGCCTGGGTACATAAGCTGCCTCGCCTGTAGTGGGATTCTGTAACTCAATTTTGCTGTTACCGACAAAAATCGGTAAAATTAAATCTCAAAATTATGACTAAAAACATAAAGCAAAGTTGGCATTACTGTTTGTGTCGGTAGAGGCTACCGACTACTTTTTATTCATCGTTAACATACCGAAAAATTTCGTTAAATATCGAAATTATAAGCATTTTAATTTTACCGACAATTATCGATAACAGCAAAAATTAGTTACAGAATCCCACTACTGGTTGCCTTGCTCTTCTGCTGTATTTCTGACATAACATAAAATAAAAGGATAAAGAAGGCCGACCCAATTTCGAACTAGGTTGCCCTTTTCTTCTTTTATTTTTGTTTCGTCAGAAATGAAGCAGAAAAGCAAGGCAACCAGGCGAGGTAGCTTACGTACCCAGGCCTTTAGAGAATCTCGCTACAGATAGGTATAGTGCTGGCTGAGCTGATTGATAGCTCTACATTTTGCACGGTCATTGAGGACGTCCCTACCACAATTAGCGGATAGTGTAAGAGTTCGTCAGACATAACCATTTGGCAAATGATGTCACCTGACAGCCCGTCGTTTCTCTTGGGCTGCAGCACCTCGTCAAATACCTGTTGGTCGAATACCCGAAGTGAAAACAAACTTCCCAGAAGAGGCGACGAGATTAGCAAATAAGCGTGATGCCAAAGAGCTGACAGGTTGGTCGGTGAGCATAAGCGGAACACATGGTTAAATCATCTGAGAAATTGCAACATTGGAGACGGAATAAGTGAATTGTGGGCAACGGTTAAGACACTCGCGAACACTGGAAAGAAGGCAGATAGGACCTCAGTTACGTTTGGCGACGTTACGCTGACTGATCCGAGGAGCACTGATGGAATCTCCATGGTAATGCTGAAACATCCAGCGGTTTCGAGTATCTTACTAAAGTTCTCAACCTGTCTCCCGAAGTCTTGTCTCAGACCAATTTCGTTTTTGTCTTGAGGCTTTAATCCTGCCCAGCGTTAAAGGCCTGCGTACATAAGCTGCTCTGCCTGATTGCCTTGCTTTCTTGCTTCATTTTTGACATAATAAAAATAAAAGAATAAAGAAGGCCGAGGAAATTTCAAACTGGGTTGCCCTTTTCTTTTTTTATTCTTTTATCAGAAATAAGCAAGGTAAGCAGGCAAGGCAGCTTATGTACGCAGGCCTTAAGGCCTGAGTACATAAGCTACCTCGCCTGCTTGCCTTGCTTGATTCTGATAAAATAATAAAAAAGAAAAGGGCAACCCAGTTCGAAATTTGCTCGGCTTTATTTATTCTTTTATTTTTATTATGTCAGGAATGTAGCAGGAAACCAAGGCAATCAGGCGAGGCAGCTTATGTACCCAGGCCTTTAGATATAGCTATCCAGCTGCCGATAACAGCGCTGCATGCCATCTCCACACATATTAGTCAAGGAGAGATAAAGGCGGAGATAAAGAAACCTTGTTGAATACAAATAAAGCGATTGGTCTGTGGAAAGCTATGTGGCGCCAGTATGTTCCGCGTATATGTCTTTAGTGAACCATCTACATGAGGAGACAAAGATTCTTCGAGTACAGCAACACAATGACATGTTTTCGTTGCAGTACTTGCTCGGGAGTTCTTGTGAGAGCCATACTAATCACCATATGGTGGATTGGACCTCACCAACCAGGCATGTCAGGAGGCATCTTCATGATCTTTATGATGAAAAAGAGAGGTCCAACGTTACAAAGAGAATCCTTAGATCAACAAGCCTATTAAGCAATCACAGATGCCATAAACAACTATCGTGTGAATGCGGTCCTCGGAGAACATCCCCTATCTATGGCAGCTTAGGGATGTCAGCTACCACAACAAACCAGAGTATTTTTGATTCAACAACGCTCGGTACGGTGCAGCCGTCTGAATTCCTATAGGGCAAGGATCGATGACACCGTGCAAAACATCTGCCCAACATGCGGCACAGGCCCGCACAACACACTGCCAAAAGGATGCTGGTAGTTCAATCTTAATTGAGCCATAGTGGCGCCCAACGTTCTCAGATGGCAGGTTTCCTATGGTCAGATAACTTCCTATAAGTCCTCTATCGATATAGGAGACCAAGAGAAATAGACGAACGAGTGTATCTTTCGTCTATTTCTCTTGGTCTCCTATCGCGATGTTGTAATTGATGCAGGAATTACGGTGATGTGGTATGCAAGGCGTTTATGCTTAACATTGCACCATGGTGGCGCCCAACGAGGTAACTATGTCCATAGATTACCTATATAAGTTCTTCTATCTGTCTTTTTTTGGCCAGATGCCCTGAAAAAGTTCGATTTTGGTTGCAGTCAATTAGACATTTGTCAGCGGGTATGCAGTGGAGTGTGAGCTGGGTCATACTTTTCTGTTGAAACAAGCATGGAAAATGGCAACCTAGTTCGAATTTGTCTGGGACATTCTTTATTCTTTTGTCAGAAATGACTTAAACAAAAATACCATTCTTCTTATATACTGAGACCTTAAAGGTCTTTTTGTCGAAAATCTTAAGGCCTCTGGGTACATAAGCTGTCTCGCCTTGCTTGCCTGCTTCGTTTCTGACATAATAAAAGTAAAAGAATAAAGAAGGCCGAGCAAATTTCGAACTTGGTTGTCCTTTTCTTTTTTATTCTTTTATCTGAAGCATGTAAGGCATGCAGGCGAGGCAGCTTATGTACCCAGGCCTTTAGAATGTTTTTTTTTTTTTTTTGTTCTTTATGAGTATTTATTTGATGTATACGTAGTGGAATTGGCATTTGAAACCCAGTGTGTTTATTAAATCCGATTATATGTAAACGTACTATAAGGGAGAAACATATCGGCGATCTTGTCGGCTCGAATCATGGTGGAATAAGAAAGAACATCAAATCATACCAAACGTCAAATTTGATCACAATAATGCATTGTTGTGAAATGCTTGTTTACATTTTGCATGCGATTTTAATCACAATAATGCATTTTGACAACTAATCTGAAAATCAGCTGTTTTTGGCGCTGTACCTTCTTATTGTGCCATGGCTCGAATAAACATCCAGAACTAGAAGTTTTGTTAATGGTCCGTTTTGATATAAGGTTTTGGGCAAGGCATATTTGTACAAGGTAGAAGTGACCATCAGCTCTATTTTTACTTTTTTGTATTGTGTTTTCAAAATCTAATAGGGTTTACTCATGAAATTTGAAACTTCGAAATTTGCTACCATAAAATGCTTCTTTACATCCTAAACATGTAATAAAAAGGACCTACAACAGTTCTGAATGCTTTATATTTTGATTCATATTTGTTCTATTTTAGAGGAGTTTCCTGAGAAAATTTTAAGAATGACCCTATTATTCAATATTTTCTTTGACATTTAATTTTCAATAACAACAATGTTGTTTTTGTAAATTTGTTAGTTGTTGTAACTCATGCATCTACCCTATATAAATGTGCCTTGGTTTTGGGTAGTATGAGGTAACTAGGCGTTTACACCAGACTATTTGTCTTGAAATACAACTCTGTTTTACTAAACATACATACATTTGTCGGCTGTCTCCTTCTTAGCTGTCCACCATTTTTTCACAGACAGTCCGGTTAACAAATGTTTGACATTTTTGCAAAAATAAGTGAGATAATAATTGAAATGTGTTGAAAACAAAAGAACATAAACAAAATCAAAGTATGTGAACGGAAAACAAAAGGAAATCGAAGATTTTCATTCACAATTTTGCAACTGCAGTTGTCTGGACACCTACGTCGCACAGACAAGTTTTGGGAATTTGACAATCAATACATGTCCTGTTATGTGTAAACGCAGTGTAAGGAAAATTGTCTTCCTATCCTAAAATAGCGAATTGTCATGTTAAAACTTATTTTTTTCCATTGCGTTTGTGCCTTGATATATGTATATCTCAATTATATATCTCAAACTTCGTACCTTCAATAATATCCTTTCTTTTTTTCTATATCTTCTCTTTCAGGAGACAACAATAATACCATGATTACCTTTTAGTAGAACAACAAAAAATCAAATAGAGAAAAAAACATACAAAACTGGAGGCCTTTTCTTAGTGTATATAATATTACGTAGACTATATAGACAACAAAAGTAAAAAAGAACGAGTCGTCGTAATATTTGTAGTTGTTATTCAAAGCTCCTCCCCCATATTATTGCCCAATAATTGCTCAGCATTTCGCAAAATTACAAAAAATAAAAGCTTTAAAACATGGTTTGGGATTTTGCTGTTGGTGGCGTGACCGATGAGGTGCCACGCACTATGGGTCCAGAATGTGAAAATTATATGACAAATCGTCGACGCTTAATTGAAGCCATACTATTTTGCATATTATTTTTGTGCTTAATGCGCTGGGCCATAAAACGCTTGGAACCCATACAATTGCCGGATGCCAAAGAGGTGAATAAATACAGCGGCATGCGAATCATATTATTGCTCACAATGACAATGACCTTTGGCATTGAAATGGGCTTTAAACTAGCCAATAGATCTGTGATATTTGTTTTAAATCCATGTCATATCCAAACGATAGTGCAAGTAAGTGGGGAATGATAACGCGCCGCCGATGATATGTAATAGTACGTTTAGATTTATGAAATCCACTAGATAACGTATACGTCATGGCACAATAATACAGGTACAACGGCAAAAACAGCTGATTATCACACTAGTTGTCAAAATGCATTATTGTGAATTAAATTACATACAAAAGGTAAACAAGCAATTCACAGTAATGAACAAATTTTGACGTTTGGTGTGGTAAATGGCTCGATTATTGTTATCGATGTAACACCTTCTTATTCCACCATGGTATACGTATAAAAAATCCAGTGGATTTTATTGGACATTTACGCAATTCCATAGCGTTTGAAATCGAGTGGATTTCGTAAATCTAAACGTACTATAAGTTGCAATGTGACTTTGGACAAAATTAAAACGATATGGCAATACCACAACATGGTAATGATAAACTAAAGCCATGTTTACATAGCTGTGTGAGAACGATAATGTTTATTTTCATACAATTATGTCAAATTAAGTAAAATTTGAATGTATAAACGTGACTTTAAAAAATATACATGCCAAAGAATACCGAATTACATTGCAGCTCATATTAATCGGTCCTCTACTAGTGAATTATATACAAATGTTGTATGTCTTCCCAAAAGATACTAATCTTGTTTTTCATCTTTTTTTCAGATATATATTCTAGCAGCCAAGCCAAGCAAACTAACAACGACTCTGTTTCGTGTACAAATGAATAATTTAAATGGTCCATTTTTAGCGTTTTTATTTCCCGAAGTCGAATGTCGTACTTTGCCATTTGAACAGGCCACCTATTGGATACAACATGCTATGCTGTATATAATACCTGTATATGTTCTTCAAACAGGCCTATGTCAAGTTGAAGATTTTCATGATTATAATTGGGCAATAATTGGTGTGGAATTTCAACTTTTGTATCATTTTACTATTTTAAATTATTTCTCAGTGGTAAGTAAAATTTGTGGCATGAATTTATAAACAAAAAAAAAAAAAAAAAATTTGACATGTTAAGGCGTGTTTAGACTAGCCATCAATGTCGTATGAGCTGTCACTTATTTTATCCATACGACATCATTTATGTTTGTCAAAGACCATACCACTTTTAGTTTTTGCGTTCATACTAGAATACAATTTCGCATGACCACATAATATAAATCACGCAACAAACACAATTTATTTTGTTAAAAACTATAATTGCGCTCACATCTTCGTTTTCTTTACATATTTTCTTCATTTTTTGGTAAAATTGTTTTCTTCCAAAAATGTATTTCTCAACTGCAAAATACATAGCCGAATAGAGTGCTCCCTAAGGCCGTCATCAGACCATCTGCTTTTTCACATGTATGACATCACCTGTTATGTATATTAGTATACCCAAAGTAACAACATACATGTGAGAAAGCAGATGGTCTGATGGCCCCCTAAATGAAAAATGTGCATACGAGTAGTTACATCATTTTGATAGATGCAATTTTTCATAGTGGTCACACTATAGCTTTGTTCCTTTGCGTTAAAGTTTCTTCAAGTTTTACCATTATTTACTCGGAAAGTGTTCATTAACCCCAAAAAGTAGTAAAACTGGAAGCCATTTTTAAGAGAGTGAGAGAGGAGAGAGAGCCAAAATGGCTTTCTCTTTTACTACTTACTGCTCGACAAATTTCTACGCGCTTTGTCAAAGCAAAATAAAAAGAAATAAAATAATAAAAATTTAAAACAGTGAAATAAAAAAATAAAAAACAATGAAAATTATTTTGTTTGTTAATTTTTTAAACAGCCATGTTTGTTTTTTTTTGACATTGCTGCCGATCTACCACTTTGCGTTTTTTTACTTTTGTGCAAAACTTGTTTCGTGAGAGCAATTTGCATAGTTCTCTGAGAGAGAGAGAACTTTTACTTTTGCTACTTTTACTATTAAAAAGGTAAAGGAACAAAGCTTATGGGTACTTTACACGATATGTATTTTACAGATGGGTTGTCACTTTTTATATTCAAAATGTATACGCAAAGTGACAACCCATATGTAAAATACATATCGTGTAAAGTAGCCATTATGTGTACAACATTCACAGCACAACATTTTCCGAGAAAAGGTTGTTACCGTAGTTATTTTTGTTTGACAAAACAGAAAATACCAGGTGATCGAAATTGAACTGCTAACATAAGTTATTGTAAATTAAATTCTCATAAAAAAACACAACAAATGTTGACATTTTACGTGTACCATATTACGTTTATTTGTTTTCTTTTTTCGATATACATCTACCTGTTTCTGTACAGTTTGACATTTCTATACTTCACAGCGAATTCAAATGACAAATATGAATTTTGACAGCTCAAATCGAAATCATCTGATTTTGCCGGAGGACCTGTAATTGGGCCATGATTCAAAGGAAGCAAATTTGACATCTCATATGACTTTGATGGCTAGTGTAAACACCGCTTTACCAAGAATAAAAACTCCTGTCACATAAAACTCGCCTCATTTATTTGAGTTGACAACTTATATACTGTCAATTCAATTGTTTGAACGTTAAATGAAATCCAATGATTTTCAGATGAGTTTTCATTTGACGTATAGGAATTGACAGTTGAAATCGATGAATTTCGTAAATCTAAACGTACTATTAAAAATAATGTATTCTTTCTCTGTGTTTAGACACACAAATTTCTCGGGAAAGTAAATTGAGATTTTGGGAGAGAGCGGAGAGGAAAGAGCTCCTCAATACTCTTTCCTACCCCCTATTGCCTAAAAACTGAATTTACTTTCCCGTGTGTCTAAACACGGACTTTGCACACTCAATATAATGCTTGGTTTACATTTACGAAATCCACTCGATTTCAACTGTCAATTCCATTGGTTAAACGTCAAATGAAATCCAATGGATTTCAGATGAGATTTCATTTGACGTTTGAGCAATGGAATTGACAGTTGAAATCGAGTGGATTTCGTAAATGTAAACCTAGCATAAGTATAACTTGGAATTGGAATGCTTACCTTAGGTGTGTACGATAACTTCGCAAGTGAAAAGTACTTGCAAGCACTCAGTAACCTCTCTCCACCAATTTTACTCACTCGATGCAAAAAATTTGCAGATTGTTATCGAACAGCAATTTGCAAAAACTTGCAAGAAGTCAGCTGATTTGATAAACAAGAAGTTGGCGGAAAAGATTAAATTTAACGTCTTATCTTTCCTTTACCGACTCACCTCAGAAAATTATGAAAAAATTACCACAGATAGTTCTTTTTATCCCGATTCCAACCATGTATTGCTTTTGATGCGGAAATGTGTACTTCCCGAGATATAGGCCTCCAAAGTTCCACAAAGGCCCTTGTACAAAATGTTGGCAAATCACCGCAGAAAATTATTAAAAAATTACAACAAATAGTGATGTTTATACTGATTTCAACGATGTATTATTTTGTTCCCGAGATATAAACCTCCAAAAATATCTAATTTAAAAGAAAATTTTGTTCCCATTCCCGAGATTTGCACCTGTCTATAGGAGAAGTCTTAAATCCCGGCCGAAGGCCGGCTATTTGGAGAAGAATAGGTTAGGGCCTTTGTGGATCTTTTCAGGCCCATATCTCGGGAAGTATACAAATTTCAATGTGGTTGTTGTTGAGTTGTAGTTGTTGTAGTATTTACTTTACCTTATATTTGTTCTACCATGTACGTCAAATGAAAACTTATCTGAAATCCATCGGGTTTCATTTCAGCAATTGAAATCGAGTGGATTTCCTAAATGTGAATTTACTATAAGCGTACTATTACGATAATTAAGTACGATAATTAAGTGAATTATCTCCATTTATTTGACGTATATTGTATGAAAAGTTAGACTACTAAGTTGTTAGCGACAACTCTATTTTGGGCGATAAGTCCATATTTACATTAGGCAATTTTCCTTGCGGCAATTGCCAGTTTATTGGTAAGAGAAGGTGTTGAGAGGCAAAGGGTTACCGTATGCCTCACCTCGCTCTCCATCAAACTGACAATTGCCGCAAGGAAAATTGCCTAATGTAAATATGGAATAACCTTAGTACTTTTACATATAACGTTCAAAAATATCTGAATTAATTGTTGTTTGTTTTGTTTCCCTTTTTTTCCAGAAAACTGGTATAAATCTCAATCATATGCTTTGCGCAGCGGAAAGTGATCCATTTCAAGGCCAGAATTATCGAATTGCTGCTGTGATACATGAGTCAATTCTATGTCCCATATTAAATAAATTAACCGTGTACATGTTTGCTAAACCCGGTAGTATACAACATTATGCGAACAACAACAAACTGAAACCAAATAAAACAAATTTTAAAACTCAACAGCAACCACAACAATATGAAAAGTTAACACATGCAAAAACAACTGCATTAACAGACTCAATTACATTAATAGATTCAGCCAAGCTGAATATACAACAGCATGAACAACAAAAACAACAACAACATAAACCGCCCACTATAAATAAACAATTAAATTTACATACAAATGATGGAGTAGATGATGTTACCAAAACCACAACTCAACAATTAAAACATCGTAATATAACAGCAACAACATCGTCTGTAACTGACAGCAGTAGTAATAACTCGAATTATCCTAGTAATAGTCATACGCATTCCGAACATCAGCACCACCAACCACCCGAAACGGAAGAAGAAGAAGTTGATATTGATTATGTTTTAGAGCAGGAGGATGATGATGGTATTGAGTTGGTAATGTCACCGGTACCTGCCAATGATTATAGTATGCCTACAACCAAAATTGATTAGTATTTAAGCAACAAACCGATAATAATACTTGAGATAGTAGTTCTTCTTTTTTAACATCAGCAATATAATCAACTTTTATCTAAAAACAAAAACCAAAACAGATTTAAATTATATACATGCATTACTACATACTAGGCCCATATTCGAACCACACATGTAACCAATGTGATGTAAGTGATTATAAATTATGATTAAATAGAAACTAATAATGTAACTAATAAACCAACATTGTGAATAATAATTAAAATATATTAAAATCTGTTCTATATATAGCAGGGCTATCCATATACATTTTTCCCAAAGTTATTTCCTTTCCAACTATACTGCAACATGCATACTTATGTATTTAGGTATTTCAGAAAGAACGGCATATAAACATTTAATATGGTATTGTTCAATTCAATCGAAAAAAGACTTCACAGATCGAGTTAAATAAGTTATAAAATAAATATACAGAGATTGTCTAAAGTAATAAGTAAGTCTTTTTTAATTTGGCAACATATATGTTCATTTGGCATATAAAACACAACATTTATTTGTATCCAAGACAAAAGTGTGTGAACACTGTATTATTAAAAGCTCAAAATCAACGTAATAGATCATTTAGATATGACCTCAATAGCCGGATTTAGCATATTATCAGGCTTTATTTGCTAAATCCAGCCAAAATCTACCAGATTTCCCATACAAGAATAATATGCCATTTAGATATGACACCATTAGCCGGATTTAGCCCATTATCAGGTTTTATTTGCTAAATCCAGCCAAAATCTACCAGATTTCCCATACAAAATTAAATCCTCCTATTGAGTGGATTTGTTTTAAATCTGGCATAAATCCTCGTATACAACTCTGTTTTTTGCAACATGTTGCTAGAAAATACAAAAAGTTGCAAGCTGGTACAAGAAACAAGGTAGATGCATGGGTGAATTGCTACACTAAAAATAATTTAAAATGTAAAAATTTGTAAACAAGACGGAAAAATTAAATTTGTTTTGATGTACAAAGTTGATTTTAATCAACCAAGACTAATATTTATGATGTCTAAACGATAAAATAATTCGTTTATTTATTTTAGATGGGCAAACTGCGATAAAATAATTCTTTAATTGCTCTTTAGTTAGCATTAGTAGCATAATGTGCTAACATTTTCAGTATTAAACAATAAATTTGTAATTTGACGTATGTTTTTTGAGACGAATTCAATGTACAAAAAATTCTTTTGACGTTTCAAATTCGTTCAGATGGGCTGATGCATCTACCTTCGTAATTGTGCTATGAACAAAAATCAGCTGACTGCCATTTAAATCCTCCAAAATGTATATCTAAATGCAATGAGATTTGTACTGGATTTATTAAATCCAGTCGAGGATTTATGGCTAGTCTAAATGAGCTATAAATCCTCGTATTGGGTGGATTTGTTTTAAATCTGGCATAATATGCCATTTAGATATGACACCATTAGCCGGATTTAGCCCATTATCAGGTTTTATTTGCTAAATCCACCCAAAATCTACCAGATTTCCCATACAAAAATAAATCCTATTGAGTGGATTTGTTTTAAATCTGGCATAAATCCTCGTATACAACTCTGCAACATGTTGCTAGAAAATACAAAAAGTTGCAAGCTGGCACAAGAAACAAGGTAGATGCATCGGAGAATTGCTTCACTAAAAATAATTTAAAATGTAAAAATTTGTAAAGATGGCGGGAAAGCTAAATTTGTTTTGATGTACAAAGTCGATTTTAATCAAACAAGACTAATATTTATGATATCCAAACGATAAAATAATTCGTTTATTTATGTTAGATGGGCAAACTGCGATAAAATAATTCTTTATTTGCTCTTTAGTTAGCACTAGTAGCATAATGTGCTAACATTTTCAGTATTAAACAATAAATTTGTAATTTGGCGTATGTTTTTTGTGACGAATTCAATTTACAAAAAATTCTTTTGACGTTTCAAATTCGATCAGATGGGCTGATGCATCTACCTTGGTAATTGTGCTATGAACAAAAATCAGCTGACTGCTATTTAAATCCTCCAAAATGTATATCTAAATGCAATGAGATTTGTACTGGATTTATTAAATCCAGTCGAGGATTTATTGCTAGTCGAAATGAGCTATAAATCCTCGTATACAACTTTGTTTTTTGCAACATGTTGCCAGAATATACAAAAAGTTGCCAGCTGGCACAAAAAACAACAAAGACATAAAGTAATAAAGACCTGACAAAATGCATGCAACAAAAAAATGTTTACGAAACTTTGTGTAGAAACATTACCCTTAACAGATTGCAGTTAATTCAAAATCGCAACCAAGGAGGAACATTTCATGTAATGGTATCAGAAACGAAATTTATGAATTCAACGATCTATTCAAGAATAATTCTATGTCAATTGGATCGGTAAATTCGGTTAAATACGTAAAAATGTATAAAAGAAAAAAATGTTATATCACCATATCGTGATATAACATTATGTTAAATTCAAAAGCCATTCACTGAAGAATGATAGCAAAAAAAATGTCTTATCTTGTTGTATTTATGTCTTTGAAAACAAGGTAGATGTATCGGTGAATTGCTACAATAAAAATAATTTCAAATGTCAAAATTTGTAAACAAGGCGAAAAAATTAAATTTGCTTTGATATACAAAGTCAAACATAAACGTACTATAATGCGCTAAATCCGGCTAATGAGGTCATATCTAAATGGCCTATAATATCTACGATGTCTAGTTTTTTGAGACGAATTCAGTTTACAACAATTTCTTTTGTCGTTTCAAATTCGATCAGATGGGCTGATGCATCTACCTTGGTAATTGTGCTATGAACAAGAATCAGCTGACTACTCCTCCAAAGGTATATCTAAATCATTGCCCAATTATAAAGGTCCTCTCTCAAAAACAAATGATTTTGATTTGAACTGTCAAAATTCATATTTGTCATTTGAATTCGCTGTGAGGTAGAGAAATGTCAAACTGTAGAGGAACAGGTAGATGTATATCGAAAAAAGAAAACAAATCGACTTTATGTTGTACACGTAAAATGTCAACATTTGTTGTGTTTTGTATTAGAATTTAATTTACAATAACTTATTTTGGCAGTTAAAGATCGATCAGCTGGTATTTTCTGTTACGCCAAACAAAAATAACTGCGTCAACAACTTTTTCTCGGAAAATGTTATGTATGCATCTATCTTAATTGACAATAAAGAAATTCGCCTCAAACATATTCCGTGTCGGCGAAAATAAAATAATTCTTTAATTGCTCTTTAGTTAGCATTAGTAGCATAATGTGCTAACATTTTCAGTATTAAACAATAAATTTGTAATTTGACGTATGTTTTTTGAGACGAATTCAATGTACAAAAAATTCTTTTGACGTTTCAAATTCGTTCAGATGGGCTGATGCATCTACCTTCGTAATTGTGCTATGAACAAAAATCAGCTGACTGCCATTTAAATCCTCCAAAATGTATATCTAAATGCAATGAGATTTGTACTGGATTTATTAAATCCAGTCGAGGATTTATGGCTAGTCTAAATGAGCTATAAATCCTCGTATTGGGTGGATTTGTTTTAAATCTGGCATAATATGCCATTTAGATATGACACCATTAGCCGGATTTAGCCCATTATCAGGTTTTATTTGCTAAATCCACCCAAAATCTACCAGATTTCCCATACAAAAATAAATCCTATTGAGTGGATTTGTTTTAAATCTGGCATAAATCCTCGTATACAACTCTGCAACATGTTGCTTGAAAATACAAAAAGTTGCAAGCTGGCACAAGAAACAAGGTAGATGCATCGGAGAATTGCTTCACTAAAAATAATTTAAAATGTAAAAATTTGTAAAGATGGCGGGAAAGCTAAATTTGTTTTGATGTACAAAGTCGATTTTAATCAAACAAGACTAATATTAATGATATCCAAACGATAAAATAATTCGTTTATTTATGTTAGATGGGCAAACTGCGATAAAATAATTCTTTATTTGCTCTTTAGTTAGCACTAGTAGCATAATGTGCTAACATTTTCAGTATTAAACAATAAATTTGTAATTTGGCGTATGTTTTTTGTGACGAATTCAATTTACAAAAAATTCTTTTGACGTTTCAAATTCGATCAGATGGGCTGATGCATCTACCTTGGTAATTGTGCTATGAACAAAAATCAGCTGACTGCTATTTAAATCCTCCAAAATGTATATCTAAATGCAATGAGATTTGTACTGGATTTATTAAATCCAGTCGAGGATTTATTGCTAGTCGAAATGAGCTATAAATCCTCGTATACAACTTTGTTTTTTGCAACATGTTGCCAGAATATACAAAAAGTTGCCAGCTGGCACAAAAAACAACAAAGACATAAAGTAATAAAGACCTGACAAAATGCATGCAACAAAAAAATGTTTACGAAACTTTGTGTAGAAACATTACCCCGAAACTTTGTGTAGAAACATTACCCTTAACAGATTGCAGTTAATTCAAAATCGCAACCAAGGAGGAACATTTCATGTAATGGTATCAGAAACGAAATTTATGAATTCAACGATCTATTCAAGAATAATTCTATGTCAATTGGATCGGTAAATTCGGTTAAATACGTAAAAATGTATAAAAGAAAAAAATGTTATATCACCATATCGTGATATAACATTATGTTAAATTCAAAAGCCATTCACTGAAGAATGATAGCAAAAAAAATGTCTTATCTTGTTGTATTTATGTCTTTGAAAACAAGGTAGATGTATCGGTGAATTGCTACAACAAAAATAATTTCAAATGTCAAAATTTGTAAACAAGGCGAAAAAATTAAATTTGCTTTGATATACAAAGTCAAACATAAACGTACTATAATGCGCTAAATCCGGCTAATGAGGTCATATCTAAATGGCCTATAATATCTACGATGTCTAGTTTTTTGAGACGAATTCAGTTTACAACAATTTCTTTTGTCGTTTCAAATTCGATCAGATGGGCTGATGCATCTACCTTGGTAATTGTGCTATGAACAAGAATCAGCTGACTACTCCTCCAAAGGTATATCTAAATCATTGCCCAATTATAAAGGTCCTCTCTCAAAAACAAATGATTTTGATTTGAACTGTCAAAATTCATATTTGTCATTTGAATTCGCTGTGAGGTAGAGAAATGTCAAACTGTAGAGGAACAGGTAGATGTATATCGAAAAAAGAAAACAAATTGACTTTATGTTGTACACGTAAAATGTCAACATTTGTTGTGTTTTGTATTAGAATTTAATTTACAATAACTTATTTTGGCAGTTAAAGATCGATCAGCTGGTATTTTCTGTTACGCCAAACAAAAATAACTGCGTCAACAACTTTTTCTCGGAAAATGTTATGTATGCATCTACCTTAATTGACAATAAAGAAATTCGCCTCAAACATATTCCGTGTCGGCGAAAATAAATTTTTCGCCTTTGTTTATGAATTTTGACATTTCAAATCTTTGTTTTTGTTTGAATTCGCTTGAGAGAGGACCTGTATAATTGGGCCATGATCTAACTGTATTGAGATTTGTACTGGATTTATTAAATCCAGTTGAGGATTTATGGCTAGTCTAATAGTACGGTTATACTAGAGTTTTTTGCCGGGTTAACCCACTTCGAGAGGATTTATTTGATGTTTGCGATATGGAATTGACATTTTAAATCCAAACCCACTGGGTTAACCCGCTTAAATGTAACCGGGATATTATTGGCCATTTAGATATGACCTCATTAACCGGATGAAGCGAACGAACTCTTTAAACCTAATTTACACTGTCACCGAAAACAAGTGTTTTGGGGAAATGTGTACGTCATTCATTTGACAGACATTCAATAGTATTTACAACATAAATGAGTTGTATTAAGACATGTTTGATGAAATTGTGGCTGAAAACATCTCTTGGAGTGAGTTGCCGCACAAGCATTTTCAAATAAAATGTTCCAAATGACAACCCAACGATTACAAATGACAAGAACGTTGATTTCGTGAATTGTTTGTCAAAAATTTTAGACAATGTTTTTAGTTTTTTGTTAGCGGAAAAATGAAGTCGCTGTTTGTAGCGACCTCTACGAGTAATTGGTACTTTACACGATATGTTTTTTACATATGGTTGTCACTTTTTAAATACAACATGTATATGCAAAATGACAGCACATATGTAAAATAACATATCGTATAAAGTACCCATAAGCAATAGCTTATAAAATATAACGAAGGGAGTGCAATTTTCACGACTCCCTGTGTACTTCATGGAAATATGCAGTGAAATCTCGACTCTATATTTCATAACTTTCAATCATTTTTGCTGGTTTATTTGGCAAATATTCAATGAAATTAACAACTTAAACGACTTATTTTTAAATCCATTTGGTTTAAATATGTGTTAAAGATCAAGTACGACATAAGACTATGTTTACATTTACGAAATCCACTCGATTTCATCTGTCAATTCCTTTGTGTATACGTCAAATGAAAACTCATCTGAAATCGATTAGATTTCATTTGACGTTTGAGCAATGGAATTGACAGTTGAAATCGAGTGGATTTCGTAAATGTAAACATAGTATAATAGTACGTTTGCATTTCCATTCGATTTTAATGCTTGGTTTACATTTACAAAATCGACTCGATTTCAACTGTCAATTCCTTTGGGTATACGTCAAATGAAAACTCATCAGAAATCCATTGGAATTCATTTGACGTTTAAGCAATGGAATTGACAGTTAAAATCGAGTGGATTTCGTAAATGTAAACTTACTATAACTGTCAATTCCATTGCTAAAACGTCAAATGAAATCCAGTGGATTTCAGATAAAAAGAATTGAAAGTTGAAATCCACTCGATTTGATAAATGTAAAAGTACTATAATACTGTGTTTGCATATAACCGCATTCAATAAATCCACTGGGTTTAAAATATCAATTCCATTGATTAAATGTCAAATAAATCCTCATAAGGGTTAAACCGGCTTAAACCTCTAATGCAAACGGCGTTTAATTGAAATGTGTGACCGCTGTATTTCAAGTGTCAATCCCATTGCATATACGTCAAATAAATCCTCATTAAAAAGGTTAACAAATAGGTTAATGTAAACATGAAGTTTACTAGGCGTTTACACACAGACAGTATTGGCAAGACAATAGCAAAGTTACAAACCATTTTCACCAATACATTCACACTTTTCTCTATTCATATTTAAAAATTTGTAAATGTATTTGTGAAAAAGGTTTGCATTTTTGCTATTGTCTTGCCAATACTCGCATTTGTAAACGCAGGGTTAGCAAAAAATCCATACAGCTTATGGTACATTTACATACAACTGGATTTTATAAATGCACTGATTCAAATGCCAATTCCATTGCGTATACGTTAAAAAATCCTCATTAAGAGGGATAACTCTTATGATAACGGCGATTTACGTTTACATGTTTATATTAGTGAAGATAACCCCCGAATTCAATAGATTTAGTGGGTTACCGTTTACATGTCTGCTGCAAAAAACATTTACAGAATTCGATTACAGTTGTTTATTACGTCAAAGAGCTCTAGCGTAACCGATGTTTTACACTGAAAAGTTTAGGCCTCTGTGCATAAGCGGCTGGATTTCTTGGTGCGCTTCATTCTGATAAAGGAACATGGTACAATAAGAAAGGTAGATGCATCGGCGAATTGCTACAACAAAGCAACTTTTTTTGTAATGTAAACTGTCAAAATTTTCGCCAAATGGTCTCTTGTTGTCTCTTTTTATCGCTTGTGTTTGTCTATATAGTGTAGACATGCTATCTCTTACTTACCGAATCATATGGTTTTTTGTTTTAATTTTTCATGGCGAATTCATAATTTTTTGACGTTTTAGATTCGATCAGCTGGGCTGAGGCATCTACCTTTCTTATTGTACCATGTAAAGGAATAAAAAACAAAAAGGGCAACCTAGATCGAAAATGTCTCGGACTTCTTTATTCTTTTGTCAGAAATGAAGCGGAGCAAGTAAGCCAGTTGCGTATGTACCTAGGCATTAATACATTCAAATATAAATAATATGCATATATATAATTCTATATATAGTATTTCTTAAAATGTCTATATAATAAACTTTATACAAACAAAACAATAACAGAGAAAATAACTTATTACAAGAAGCAATAATAACATTTGTAGTTGATCTAGATAATAGTTTTATATATACGAAATACAAATACAAAAAATAACCAAAATTTCCTTTAATTATCATACAAATAACAAATACTTCAATTTATAAACTATTTCATTAGTTCCAATTGGTTTTTTTATTACCGTCTCATTTGTAAATTAAGTTGGTAGCTCTCTATTAAATAAAATATACTTATACTATATTGAGAAAAAACATATTGACCAACGGTTTCTATTGAAGCTAAAATGAAAAAGGAAACTAAATTTGAAGCAAATAATAATGTTACACGTTTTGTTTTATTTTAAGTTAACGAAAATTAATAAAACTTTAAAAAGGATTCTATAAATGGTTGTTTATTGTTTTTGTTGGGATATATTGGTGATTATGGGGGTTCTTTTTAGAATAAACAAATATCGTCTGTTCCAGAACTGCAAGAATCTACTAAAAATTATGCTTGGTTTACATTCGGCGTCGTTTCGTGATTTTGCATACAAAAATGAAATCATCTCATTTCGTGATTTCAGCGAAATCAACATCGAAATCACAGTACTCATTATATACAACCCTGTTTTTGCCTAAAAAGTACCAAAAGTTGCAAAACTTTTCACGTAACACAATAAACAAGGTAGATGGTCTATTGTTTTAGTATCAAAATGTGAAAAAAAAATTAAATTACTTTGGCTTGTGCCAGACTATGCAAATTTCATTTTTTTTCATTTTTCAGTTTTTGGGTAAGAAGGAAGAAAGGGAGGTCCTTCACCCCCTCTCTCTTCTAAAAGCTAAAAAATTTTCAAGTGTTATTTTCAATGTCTGGCACAATAGTTTGTTGGAATGATATTTTCCATTGTGCTCCCGTACTTTTTTAACGGTAATGTTAGAAAAAAATGAATTGTCAAAAATTGCTTTCCCATACAATTTCCTTAAAAAATACGGGAAACGGAAAAATGATGGAATTTGCAAAAACTCCAGCAAAAATGTCAAAATCAACGTATCAGCTATCATATTCAGATACCAATGAAAAATTTGTATAGAAGAAAACAAGAGAAGAGGGTGTTTGTTATTCAGCGCTATTTTTGTTTAAAGAGAAGTGCAATTTAAGCTAGATTTCGGAGTACGGGAACGCATTTCTAGCTCTAAACGGGGAAACTACTGCAAGTAGTAATATTTTGCAGGTTCTGAACAAAACTTTTATCTATCAAAATTTATTATAAGAATGTCGCAACGATAAAATAATTTTTTATTTTTTCAGTTGTTAGTATTATGCACACTTAATACGATATATAGATAATTTTACGACAATTGTCGAAATAAAGCAGTAAAGTTCTATATTGTCGCATTTGTTGATGAATAAATGAATTTATAACAGCTTGTTTTAAAAATTCATGTTCGATCAGCTGCGCATATGCATCCACCTTGATTATTGTGATATGTTTGAAATAAACAAAAAAAAAAAAAAAAATAAGTGTAAAGGCCTGGGTACATAAGCTGCCTCGCCTGATTGCCTTGCTTTCCTACTTCATTTCTGACATAATAAAAAAATAAAAGAACAAAGAAGGCCGAGCAAATTTCGGACTAAGTAGCCCTTTTCTTTTTTATTCCCAGCAAAAAAAAATTGGAAGTTGTGCAATGGGAGTTATGATTTCACAACATCTTTCGATGTAGTCCAACAGAGTTATGAAAAATGCACTCCGTTCGATACATTTTATAAGCAATTGCTTTAGAGATCCCTACAAAACAAAAACAGTTGGTTGATCCCTACCCGTCGCTGCCGACATAATTTCTTCAAAAGAGAAACAAGTGTGAATATATTTCGAAGAATTTGTTATAAAATAAAAAAATACAGACTTATATGCTGTTTATATTAGAGCTTTTTGCAGGGTTAACCTTCTTTATGAGGATTTGTTTGAAATATAAGCAATGGAATTGACATTTAAAACCCAGTCGGTTTGTTAAATCCGGTTATATATAAACGGGGTATAATGCCAAGTTTACACTTATGCTATGTTTACATTTACGAAATCCACTCGATTTCATCCGTCAAAGCCATAGGTTAAACGTCAAATGAAATCCAATGGATTTCAGATGAGATTTCATTTGACGTTTGAGCTGTGGAATTGACAGATGAAATCGAGTGGATTTCGTAAATGTAAACTTAGCATTACGCTCCAAAATCCACTGGATTTCAGGAAATCCTGAAATACACGCCGGTGTTTACACTTATTTATTTTTTGCTCTGTTCCTTTACGTGCCTGAGGTTACCATTTCTTACCATTTTTAACCTGTAAAGTGTTCCCTTACTTTTAATAGCACACAATTTATATGATAGCAGTTTACCACTTTTGCCATTTTCTGCCACTGTTACCATTTTTAAAAGTAAAGGAACAGACCATTTGATTTCAAACATATCACAATAATCAAGGTAGATGCATATGCGCAGCTGATCGAACATGAATTCTCAAAACAAGTTGTTGTAAAATGAATTAGTCATCAAAAATATATACGACAATATAGAACTTTACTGCTTTATTTCGAAAATTATCGTAAAATTATCTATATATCGTATTAATTGTGTATAGTACTAACAAATGAAAAAAAATAAAAAAATGATTTTATCGTTGATAATAAATAATAAAATAATAAATAATAAATTTTGATAGATAAAAGCTGTGTTTAGAACCTGCAAAATACTACTACTTGCAGTTTTTCCGTTTAGTACTAAAAATACGTTCCCGTACTCCGAAATCTAACAAGACTTGCACTTCTCTTTAACCCTGCGTTTACAAATGACAGGACAGTTGACTTCATGTATTGATTGTCAAAATCCCACAACTTGCCTGTGTGACGTAGGCGTCCAGACAACTGCGAAAACAGTTGTAAAATTATGAATGAAAATCACCGATTTCTTTTTGTTTTCCGTTCATATATTTTGTTTTGTACATATTCTTTTGTTTTCAGCACATTTGAATTATCATCTCACTTCTTTTTCACAAAAATGTCGAAAATTTGTCAACCTGTCTGTCTGTGAAAAACTGATTGACAGCTGAGAGACAAACGACAAATGTATGCATGTGTTAGTAAATCAGAGTTGTATTTGAAGACAAACTGTCTGGTGTAAACGCCTAGTAAACAAAAATAGCGCCGAATAACACCCTCTTCTCCTGTTTTCTGCCATACAATTCTGGCCTAGTAGAAACTAGCGGCATTCTCATTGGCATCTAAATACAATAGTCCCGGTCCACACTTGAGTGATTTCATTGAAAAAAATGCATGAAATTATGCGTCTCTAGATCGACTTCCATAGAAGAGTAAAATCATAAAATTGCTGTAGTGGGGAATTCGATTTAAGAACGACTAATTTCATGAAATTTTTTAATGAAATTCACGCTAGTGTGGACCGGGACATAGTTAATGATTTTGACACTTCTGCTGGAGTTTTTGACACTTCTGCTGGAGTTTTTGCAATTTCCGTCATTTTCCGTTCCCGTATTTTTTAAGAAATTTGTTTGGGGAAGCAATTTTTGAAAGTTCGCTCTTTCTAACATTACCATTAAAAAAGTACGGGAACACAATGAAAAGTAGAATTGTAACAAAGTAATTTATATTTTTTCACATTGTTTACAAATTCTGATACTAAAATGTTTTGTTGCAGCAATTGACCATCTACCTTGTTTATTGTGATACGTGAAAAGTGTTGCAACTTTTGGTACTTTTTTAGGCAAACACAGGGTTGTATGTCATGTGTACTGTGATTTCGATGTTGATTTCGCTGAAATCACGAAATGAGATGATTTCATTTTTGTATGCGAAATCATGATAAATTTTGCTTGATTCTGCACGAAATCACGAAACGCGTTCGAAATCACGAAACGACACCGAATGTAAACCAAGCATAAAGTTGCGAACATTTTTGTGGTAATTTACGAGACGGAAATTTTTAATGGAGTGGAGTTGGAGTCGAAAGCTGAACTAGTGATGGGAAGGCAACATAAAAAACCTTAAGGATGACGAAGCAAAATCAGTTGCGCTTGGATTAAATCGAGAACGGAGGAAGTACACTCAATTGTTATTGTATTTAATGGAAACTTTTTTTTAATTTGTGTTTATATAATAAAGCATGGTTTAATAAGAAAGGTTAGCCAAAGCTTTATGTCAATTTAATTTTTTTTATTCGATTATGCCTAAAACTTCAAAACAATATAAACAAACTGTGTATGTGTGTGTGGTGTTTGAATAATATGCCAAACAATTTTAAAAACAATCGAATTCAATGATTTTTAAAATTGTTTTTAGACCATTTGTATGGAAGAAATTGGTGAGATTTGCATTGAAACAATCAGTTTATCATATTCACAACTCGATTATGTGGAGAAAACTTAACTCTTCATTCATTTTTCGCGTTTTTTTATAAAATGCTCAAAAAATGCATTGTAAACAAACCCACTTGTTGCTTTTATTTTGAAGTTTTAGGAATTCAAGAAAAACAAGGGTTCTATAGATTTTTTTCATTTAAATCTACCTCTTTACTTATACCATGTAATAAAGTTCTTTGTATTCTTGTTTTACACAAATAATAAATGCATTTTATTTATTCTGGGATATTTCGCAATAGCTTGCATTTTTACTGCATCTTTGGATTGATTAAAAACACAATCCGAAGAGTGCCTTTAAATTCAATTCAAAATACTACATAAAAAGTTGTGATTTGGATCGAAAACGGAGTGCATCCTAGCTGTGTGCTGTAGAAGCAAAATGGAGTGCATCCTAGCTGCACGCTCTCTTGTAAAATTCATAAGTGAATTCATAGGAAAAGATGTACTCCAACGGCAAATGTACTGTACACTTGTAGTGATTCACCTGCATCCGCGGATACAAACTTTTTGCTGGGTAAATTTCATGTGTACAGTCTTTTTTGTATGATATTGCAATATTTTTACAAAATGTAACATTTATTTTAAATGGCAGATGTAATAATAAATCTCTGGTAATGCTAACTTTATTCCCAACTTTTCTTAAAGTAAGGTATAACAAAAATGGACTTTAAACACAAGATGTAAGAACGGGCCATAATCTAATTACAACCAGTTTTTCTCATAAGTATTTTCTTTAAATTATTAAAACAAATCGCTTATAATTTTTGGCGTTTTTTATTTACTAAGTGTGTAGCAACACTCAATGACAAACGTTAAAAAGCTTGATTACGGCGTAGCTTTAATATGCGGCTTTGTTTTGTTTAGTTACGCCGTCGTTTTTGTTTACGCTATTGTCACAATGAAGACGACGGTTCTGTTATGAGAAATATTTCTTGTGTAAAATATAACAACTTGATTCAAAGATATAAATTAAGGACCACAATCAGATTTTTAAGTTTTTATTAACATTTTTAGTGAGAGTGGTTACTATTATAATATACTCTGAAAGCAAAGGGCAAATGACATAGGCGTCTTAAAACGCCAACCGCCAAACGTCGCCTTTGTGTGTGTTCATGTTCTCTCAGTGACGGCTGTCAATGAAATTAATCTGATAGAATTTTTTATTTCTTGTCAATTCGTTTCACTTGTGTGCAAAAATAACGGAGAAAATGTATATATATCTTTCTTTAAAAATAAAAATTAATTTGCAAATCTACAATAAAACAATATACAACGTTTGATACGGATGGAAAAGAATAGCATTAACATCTATATGAAAAGAAAATTATATACGTGTAAAATTTTGTTTGAAGAGTGTATGATGTAAAACGTGCCAATGTTAAATTATGGAAGAAGAAAAGCTTAGTCTAAACTGGTGGCTAGTAAAAGAAGAAACAAAATAATACCCCGAAGATGACTAAAATGTGTGGGTTATAGTAGTGAATAACAAGAAAAAAAAAACCATAAAATATTATACGAAGAAAGTGAAGTCATAAAGTTCAAACGACGACGACAACAATTACTGAACCAGATTAGCGGTCAAAAGTCTATTTTATTTCTTTTGTGACTGCGGCAACACAAGTATTGATAGTGAATTAATTTTTTATTGCAAGTGCATTATTATCGGCTATTGAACGCGTCCCTCTTTTGCGCCGACGTTATTGTTTCTCTTTTTCTTGTTATGTGATAATACAACGCATCTAATTAATTTTTATATTTTTGTTGTCATTTTGCATTACAAAAAAGTTATTGATAAGAATGTGCGTGCGTATACTGCTTATTGCCTAATCAAACAATGACAACAAGCAGTGGATTTGACAGAGGAAGTGAAATTTAAATACTCCCTATAAGAAATTTAATGCAATAATTTTTGCTTGTAAACAAATGTGAAATCTAAAAACAACAACAATCAAAATATTAAAAAAAGTGTCAAAATACATATGATCAAAGTGTGCACAATCCAAATAAAATAATAACAAATAAATGCATAGAGTGCAATCTCTCATATTGGATTGTGAGAGAGAAAAAAGAGCGAATTACACCAACACCCTATCAAACCACCCACAATAGAAAAATCAAAACAAACCCACGAGACGCCAAACAAATTTGACAACCTGTAAAAACAAGTTTAGTTAATTGCAACAAAGTGCTAAATAATTTATATAAACAAATTCTCGAAAGTAAAATCGTAATATTCAACAAGTGGTAAAACCCAAATCACAGTCTCTCTATGTATTCAACAACGTATTTATTACAAAAATTTAACTACAAAATAAATGTGGCTTTGTTGTTGTTGCTGTTGGTCTCTGTAATATCTGCCAATACCTAAAATACGTTTTAAAAAGAATTCCTCCTTTGCTGTAGAAGAAAATATAACGCGAAAAAGATTGTGTGTTGTGAGCATTTCGCTGAATATTTAAAGTGGTTGGGGGGTTCTTTGTCGTTGCTGTGACCACCACCATAACCACCACCGAAAAGTACGCCTACTGCCGCTACTTTTTGTCATTGTTCGGGTATTTTATTATTACACGCGCGTCATATTATATCCGTTTTTCGCGTTCTCTCAGTTTTGTTCGCCGCAATGTCTATATCAGAACATGCTACCGGCAACTCGTCAATTAAAAGTGCAGCTCCAAAATCGTCGTCATCGGCAACCGGCGATTCAAATGCTGCTACTGCCTATTCATCTACGTCATCATCCTCTGCCGCCGTAACGTCGAACACCTCCTCATCATCACCAACTGCCACACAAAAATCCAAGAAAACCGCATCATCTGGTTTACCCGGCGCGGTCTCCAATATCTATTACAAACATGGTCTCTTTTTATCAAGTTATCCCACATGTGCCACCAGTATAGCCATTGTGGCAATATTATTCTCATGGTATGTATTAATTGTTATTGTTTTTTATTCTTTTCATCTAATTTATGTGATTTATATTTTTATTATTAGATATTGCCTTAACTCTAGTTTAGTAAAAACTAGATATTATCTATAATATTGGATAGGCTGGTTGCCATTAAGTCTGAGGAAGTATTTAAGGATTCTGGAAACTAGGGGATATTCAAACTCACCACACTGCTCATTGAAATATTAAGAATAACTAAGATTAGCTGTAGTTCAGCTTCATTCACGGGCAAAAATAGACAACATACCTACTCCTTTTTAGGAGAATCAATGGTGTTTTTGGAGGTCTATAAAAATGGCATATGGGTACATTCAAAGTACATAAATTAAACAAAAACAGCAGCGAGCCTTATAGTAGGCCAATTCTCAAAATGCCCTATAGGTTTCGATGAACCAACAACAATAGCGTTACAGCAATTTTCCAATGGAATATGGGTATTTATGATTGGGAACTTTTAATAGTTGTTAAGACTTTGAGCATACACGCGAACTTTAAAGGAAGTACATACATTTCAATACACCCGCAGGCCTTGCTGTAGGACAATTCGTGAAATTTCCTATAAGTTTTGATGAACCAACAACAATAGCATTAGAGCAAATTTTCAATGGAAATTGGAGCATGCCGCCTGCGGGGCAGCATTGGTGGTTTGATTGTGTCAGCGGTTGCTAGAACTGTTGATTGCGATCCTCGTCTAGCCAGTTCGTCTGCCATTTTGTTTCCACAAAGTAGCAATGTCCTGGTACCTAGCATAGTCGGAAACAGTTAGTTTTTGTAAGGATGCTCTTCACTCAAGGACGTCCTCATACCTGATGTTAAAGAGTGTGGGGAGGTAATTGTTGATGCGGTTTTCTATTTCTGGAATATCCCTGCCGGTGGACATAACCGTGCAGTCATCAGCATATGAAATTAGCTGGACGTTTCCGGGGGGGTTGGGCACTTTGGAGATATAGTAGTTGAATAGTAGTGGGGGTAGTACGCCCCCTTGGGCTACTCCCTGTTTATGCTTTCTGGGTTCCGATTTGTGTCCACGGAACACGACGTATGACTGTCTGCCTGCCATGTAGTTAAGCAGCCATCTCTTGAGGTAGTTGGGGAGTGTTGTTTCCATAATGTCCCTCAGGAGAATGGCGTGGTTGATCGTGTCAAAGGCTTTGGACAGGTACAGAGCCACTAATATGGTTCTGTTGGTTCTGTTGTTGTTGTAACAGTGTTTTATTATTATGTTTGTATGTTCGTTCTCCTGTTCAATCTGGCTCTGGGTCTATCTCCAGTTCCAGGAAGTTGGCTACTTCGATGGGATGTAACCACAGATCCACTGGAGTCAGATGAGTAGGCTTGGCGGGGCAGTTGAATAGGTGCTTAGTAACGTGCGGGCCCATGCCGCATACTGGGCAGATGTCTTGCATGGTGCGATCGATTCGCGTCCAATAGGAATTTAGGCGACTGCAATATCCCGAGCGTAATTGAGCCAAAACTACTCTAGTTTGTCGTGGCAGCTGACGCTTTTCTAGTGAACACCACCAGTTCAGTCTTTGTTTCGTTAACACCAAGGTAAATTGATTTGGACCATCGAGACAGCTTTGATAAGGTTGCCTGCATAAGTTACGAAATGCTAGGCAAGATTAT
The DNA here is from genome assembly GCF_047663935.1 of Musca autumnalis. Taxonomy (NCBI): domain Eukaryota; kingdom Metazoa; phylum Arthropoda; class Insecta; order Diptera; family Muscidae; genus Musca; species Musca autumnalis. Next base: position 184,481,966 of record NW_027412088.1, read on the forward strand.
AACCACCTCGGAATATAAGCAGTTGTTTCTACAGTTTTGCTTTAAATGTAGACATGTTGCTTAAAGAGGAGGTGTCCACATGGCTCCCAATCTTCAGGTCCATCAGTCATTCGGGTGTCTTGTGGAGAAAAGAGGTAACGCTAATGGGTTTGTAGTCTTCCGGTGTAGAGTGACTAGGTTTCTCCATATTCGGGATGTCACTGACTTTCAGATATTATTAAAACAAATAATTATAACATTATTTGACCATTCTTCACATCGCATTCTCTGCTCTTATTAAAACTTTGCAGTAAATATGTACATGTGTACTGTGTATTATGTTCATATTAACTTGCAACTGAAGCATTCTATAATAAAAGAAATATTTGCATTTCGGCCAGGCAAATCTATTTTTTCTTTATGATTTGTTTATATGTAGTGTTTTTATGTGTTCGATGCTTGCATACCACACACATTTTTGCCATAAAATTCTTTTTTTTTTCTTTTGCTAAATGTTTTTCTTTTATTTTACTGTGACTTGGTTTCTTCTGTGCATTTGGTATTTCTTTCCTTCTTTATGGGCTTTCTTGTGGTCTTGTGTTTCGTCGTGTATGATGTGCGAACCAACAAGAACTACCAGACACAGGGTCATTGTTGTTGCCCTTCCTCCTCCTCTCCTATCGTTCTGCTGTCTGCCGCCACAACTACTTAAGTTACATTTTCAATTAATTGATGTCAATTAAATCAACAATAAATGTTTGTGACATTTAGCTGGCCTCACTCTGATTGCGTCCCCCTGTATGTGTGTACCTGTGTGCTCGGTGTCGATGAGCCTATTTGTTACGTCGCTAAATGTCGTCTTCTTTCACCCACTTCCTTTTGCACGCCCATTTGTGTGTGTCATATTTCATTTTATATTTTATTAATCTGAAATATAACCTTTTTGGCCTTTTTTAATGGCATCAGCCGAAGTAACAAGCACGCTTTCTAAATGATTTTCAAGATTGATATGTATTTGTTGCTTAGTTGATTTTTGATGATGTTCTCATTCTTCATTTGTCTTTTTTTTTGTGGTGTTTGAAACACACTCGGTTACTGTGTGAAATATTATTCAATAATATTATTATTTCTATATTTAACCTTGGAAATAGACACGGGAATAATACTTTTTGCTTTGAAGAAAACTTTCATGCAGATTTTTAATGTTTTTATTTGAATTTTTTTTTTTGGAAACATTTTATATATCTTTTTAAAACAATCAGTTGGGATGCATTCAAATTTGGATGTAGAGCATAAAGTGGAAAGATGTTGTCTTTACTCCACCAAGGGATAAATAATGAGGAAAGCTTTGTGGTCTCTTTATCTTCAGAGAAAGGAAAAAACATGCTACCAACTCAGAATTGACTTCCATGTGCCTCGAACTCCGTTATATTGCACTTTGGACTCATATATTGGTGATTCAAATGTGACGTTATGCTGATTATTTTACTCGGAAGAAAATAAGGAACAAGTGTCGTTTAGGGGCACCTCTTGGATCGGTCCGAAATTTTTACCATAGGTAGCCCTTGGGACCCTGATTCCAACGATATATAATTTTCCGGGGGGAAGTCCATACTTCGCGAGATGTGGGTCTTGACATTTCGGAAATTTCGTACTTTCACACCTTTAGGTTGTTTAGGGGCACCTCTCGGATCGGGCTGAAATTTTTACAGTAGATAGCCCTTGGCATCCTGAATACAACGATATATAATTTTCCGGGGGGAAGTCCATACTTCCCGAGATATTCAGGATGCCAAGGGCTGTATACTGTAAAAATTTCGGCCCGATCCGAGAGGTGCCCCTAAACAACCTAAAGGTGTGAAAGTACGAAATTTCCGAAATGTCAAGACCCATATCTCGGGAAGTATGGACTTCCCCCCGGAAAATTATATATCGTTGTATTCAGGATGCCAAGGTCTATCTACTGTAAAATTTCAGCCCGATCCGAGAGGTGCCCCTAAACCACATTTAAGCCGAAAATAATGTCTACGCTCACACTGTTTCCGTCTCATACACTGGTACAGGGTTATCATGAATAAAAATTCCGTGCGGATTTTTTTCCTTTCCCCAATTTTACAATTTTTTATTTCCATATTTAAGTCCAAAAAGGGAATGTTTATGTCGATTTGGTGAGAATATTGAATAATTAATTGATTCTAGTAGTTTTTAGCATTTTAAAATATATATTTTAAAAGAATTTCACTTTTCAAAATTATTTTCCATGCGGAAAATTCCGCGGGAAATATTCATGATAACCCTGGTAATTACAATAACGGCACTACCTTCCAAACTCTCGAATGAGTTTTCAAGGTAGTACAAACAATTTGAAACAACCGTAACAATCCTTACAATAGCATAATTTCCAAAATACCCCATAGGTTCCGATGAATCTTCGGTCTCTGTATTAAGGCTGTCTGAAGCTCGGAATTTAAAATAGGTTAGTTTTCCCACCTACCATGGACTGGGAGCTCATACTGAAAATACTGGAACTTAAGTATCTACATCTACGTACATCTGGTTGGATTATTACTAATCTAGGCCCTTGTAGGAAGATTGTAGGATTGGAAATCAAAATTGCTGTGGAACCGATTTTATAACAGTTCCACAAACTTTTCAGAAGGAACAAGGGTGACTTCTCTCATATCAATGAGTGCACCGCGATTCATATAAGCTCAATGATATGGGACCTACTGTTTATCGCCGAGTCCGAAAGGCGTGTCTTAAGACACCACTCGTATAATCGACGCGCAGACCTTCTGAGTGCAAGGCGGCAGTGCATACCATTGCACCACAGTGGCGCCCGAATCCCGACAGGAGATTGATTCGGGTTGGGATGGACTCGGTTTCGTCTGAATCTACCACACACGATTCAATAAGAGGAAGGAAGCAACAAGAGCAGCGCATTGTGCAGGTTACATTGCAAAGCCGCTGCCACCGAACTACTCTTGTCCTCCCGAATTCTGATGTAGATTTGATTCTAACTTACGCTTCTGTGGTATGGTGGACAGCTACGGACAAGAAATGCAACGTAAAAGTACTGCAAAAAGTTTAAAGAACGTGCTGCTTAAGTATTAGCGGGGCAATGAGGACTACACCAACTAGGGCTTTAGAGACAATTTTATTTGTCCACCCAATAGAAATTCAGGTAAAGTATGAGGCAGCCATCGCAGCTATAAGACTTAAGTCGATGAGCGAGTGGATCGTAAGAGACCACCAAACATACCACCAAAGCATATTACAGGCTACAACGGGTGAGTCAATAGATCATATTGTATCAGACCGTATACCTGAAACAATTGAATCCGCCTTGTGTGAAATTTTAATACTGGACAGGGACATGTGGATCGATGGAACGGATGCCAACTGGAAGCTGTGTGTTCACAGATGGGGCCGTTCTAGGGAGGGAGAACGGGTATGGGTCTATATTTCGGAGACCAGGAAACTAGAATCTCCCTTCGACTGCCGGATCATAATACGATCCTACAGGCCGAAATCCGAGCGATCACAGAGTGTCTGAACTGGTTTAAAGCTAACACAAGGCCAATCACTGTAAACATCCTAGCGGACAGTAACGCAGCAATTAAAGCAATAACAAGCAAGACGGTGAAATCAAAAACTGTCCTGCAGTGTAAAAAATCAATCAACGACTACTCCCACCATGGTTCGGTTAACATTATATGGGTACCAGGACATCAAGGGATTAGGGGTAACGAGATAGCTAACTCCTTGACAAGGCAAGCCAGGGAGCAAACTACGATAGATAACGCTAAGCCTTTAAAAGCGTCGCGTCTAGAGTTAAAGGCATCGGCAGAAAACGCCCATACATCCCTCTGGAACACTGAAGAGAAAGGGAAAAATACAAAAATCCTCTGGGGAAACGCATACGAGGATAAAACAAAGGAACTCCTTCAAATGAGTAAAAAGGACATTAGTAGACTGACAGGCATCCTTACAGGACACCTAGGGCTACAAGCACACCTGCACAAAATTGGTTGTGCAGAAAGCAGCGAATGCAGAGCATGCGGAGAGGACGACGAAACGTTGGAGCACTATCTCTGTCATTGCCCAGCCTTCGCGATGCTAAGAAACCAATTTCTAGGAAATAACACTATACTAGAACTCCACCAAATTAGAGCAAGCGAGTTCAAAAACTTAAGAGATTATGTCAATGGCACAGAATTTCTTAACTGATAAATTTATTTTCTTTCAATAAATTAAGCAATAAAAAATTTATTCCCCTTAGGCTTCCGCAATTAGAGTGCACAACAGGCCTATACTGGCTTAAGTGTATGTCCATACGGGCATGTGGCGATTCTTATATCGCCCCTCTTTTCAACCTAACCTAACCTAACCATTTGATTAAGACACATTTAAGGCGTCTATAGAGACACCTATGTAGAAGGCGTTGGGTATAAAATGCCTTGGTCTTCCCTGCTTCTAATAATATTTACAAAACAAATTAAATACCACTCTTCTCCTCTTTCATTTTTTTCTTCTTATTCCTAACATTGAAATTGTTAATTAATTGCTAAATACAAACAAACCTCAAAAACCAAATGCCAATTTGCATTATTAGTTCTCATGCAGGAAAATGCTTTGGACGCAACTTATTGATAATCATATTGAAATTGACGTAGCCATTAGAAACCCGTCATCAAAGGGCGAGGAAAATGAATTGTATAGCAGCCAACCAGTCAGCTAAGCAAGGCCTCTATCAGCAGCAGTTTAAACTAAGTGCGTTGCATTTGTTTTAATTTGTATTATTTTGTCTTCAACTTTTAGTGCATCTAAAAGGTAGTGCAATAAAGGTATTGATTTCGATGTAAGGAGGGCAAACATTTGTTGGTCTCAATTATTGCTGGGTAAAAAAAAATCCCCAAAAAATTCAAAGGCAAGAACAGATGTGCTTTGGATAAGAAATTCAACGCCTATAAAGATTGATGCCCTGTAGTAGTTAATTGCCAGAACTCATTTTTTGAGTTACGGACAAAAATCGGTAAAATTAAAACACAAAATTATGAATGAAAAGTTCAAATTAACGTTGACAATACTGTTGCTGTCGGTTGAACCTTACGGCTATTGTTTATTGGTCGCTAACTCGCCGAATATTATCGTTAATTACCGAAATTACAAGCATTTTAATTTTACCGATTTTTGTCGGTAACTCGAAAAATGATTTACAGAATTCCACTACAAATATATGTATTTACATCAGCCTCTTAACATTCAGATTATTAGAAAGGCATGGTTAAAAAGTTCAAAAGTCGTAATATTTTGCATTGTTCGAGAATTCTATTTCAAATAACAAACCCTGACTTTTGTAGTGATATCCATAAAAATGGATCAATTACAAACCGGAAATATTTATATACAATTTACTTAGGTTTTGCCCACCAGGTCATATATGGCAAACATATTCCTATTTTAGACTTAAGCTACGACGTTACGCATTCAATTATTATTGCAAATTAAAAAAAAAAATAATAATTATTCTTCCTCCATCGATTAAATGAATAATTATTGGCAATTAAGAGGAATTAGATTAGCATTGTATTAACAGTAGCTACTTTTATTTGTTATAATTATTTTAAATATTTTGTCACTACTGTTTTCTTTTGGCAGAATACTGCTTTTTATTATGCCAATTGACTCATCCCTAGGAGGTGAGACTTATTTCGATTTCTTATTCAGGCATTTAATGGCATTGTCTTTCATTGGGAAAACAGTAGCATGGTGGCTGTACCTGTTGCTAAGATTCCATGTAAGATGATAATGTCAGTATGAATACCTCCCTTCTCCCATGGAACAGGAGAGAATATTGAAGTTAGTCGAGAAGCAGAAAGTCGGTCTTTAGATGGGAAAGTGGAGAATTCTAAATTGAATTAAATTAAAGAACGATGGGATCGTCATTACTATGGCCTCCGATAAGTCTAGAGAAGACTATTGACGACGTCTTTCTTTATACAAGGTGGCGCAAAGGTAATCCTCCTATCAGAAAATGCGATAATTTGTGCGATTGGCTCCTAATGTCAGTTCTGTTTTGACATTTGTGTAGTAAACCCAAGCGAAATACACGTTAATAAACAATGTTACGCTACACTGCTCCAGAACGCGGAATGTTGGTGACTATTTATTTGACCAATAATCGGTCGTCACAGACGTTTAGCCGCTCGCCTCGAAGAGACTGGCACAACACGAGAGGCAGACCCCGGAGTATCCGTATCTCCTTGTCATCACCTGAATGCACAAATCACCATATAGCCATCAGTTACACATCACCACCATCTAAAAGCACAGCACATCAACAGACATATATCATCACCCACAGTCACACAGCACCACATAGCTCTATCCACAACAGGCACCACACCACTTGTCCTCCACACCACCATTATCTTCACATCAGTTACATATCATCACCATCTACAACTCAACCAACATCAACACACATAGCCATATCCAGCATCTACAATCAAATAGCCCAAACCACACATCAATACAACATCTTTCACCTCTACACCACAAATAATTTAATAGTTTGGATGATCACAATGGACCTCAAGGTCTCCGAGTGGAGTAGCTGTCAACATGGCAGCTGCGCATCCTGAACCTAACCTAACCTATCCGTTCTGCAGAGAATATTGCTGCTGTAGCCGAGGATGTCATGGAAGCGCCGTCGACATAGACCAGACGACGTGCCACGCATATGGGTATCAGTTGACGGTCTTTACAGCGAATTTTGGTACAAGATTTGAAGATGTTTCCGTACAAAGTCCAGACGGTGCATCAGCTGTTAAATGCCGACCGCCAATCGCGTCTAACATACGATCAAGCCATCCTTAATCACCACCAAGAGGAAGATGATTTTTCATCAAAAATAATCATGAGTGATGAGCGCTCCAGCCTTCTTTTTGTGGGGCTTTTTGAAGTCGCGGGTTTATGTCAACAATCCTCAGACTCTGTCAGCTCTTAAAGACAATATCTGCCAAGAATGTGAGGACCTATCGCCGGAATTTTTGGCCAAAGTGATGGAAAATGCCATAAAAAGGGCTCAAATGACAATAAACTGTGGCGGCGGCCATTTACACTGTGCAACAAAATGGAGCTCGAGGTCTGGGGGGTGGAAAATTCCTTTTGGGTATGAAAGCCCTTGATGAGTATATACAGAAACCCAAATGGCAGATCCGCCGTGAGTCGAACTTTTAAGTTATGGCGTGATGAATTTTTCACTGGAAACCCTATAAGCCATCATAAATTAGCGTTATATCTTTGTTAGCTGTTGATTTGGCTTATTGTTGATATGACATGTCTTCAGTCAAATCTTATGAGGATCTTTTTTGTAGAACATTTCGACCTTCTAACTCGCTTCCTTCCATGTCCTTTTCGTCCTTTATTTCAGGAAACGCAATAAAAGTACCACAAGATGACGTTTTTCAGCTTCGAAATGTTCTGCAAAAATGTCGCTCAGAAAATTTTAGGTATGGCTCTCATTGACAACTAATTGATTTTGTGGCGTTTTCATAGTCATTTTTGACATTTACCCTGTTTTGGCTCGGAAAAATACTATATTTTGTTTTTTGTATATTCGTTACAGAACATACAAAAACACAAAACACAGTTTTTTCTGAGCAAACAGGGGTAAATGTCAAAAATGACTATGAAAACGCCACAAAATCGATTAGTTGTCAATGAGAGTCATACCTAAAATTTTCTGAGCAACATATTTGCAGAAAATTTCGATGCTGAAAAACGTCATCTTGTGGTACTTTTATTGCGTTTCCTGAAATAAAGGACGAAAAGGACATGGAAGGAAGCGAGTTAGAAAGTCGAAATGTTCTACAAAAAAGATCCTCATAAGATTTGACTGAAGACATGTCATATAAACAATAAGCCAAATCAACAGCGAACAAAGATATAACGCTAATTTATGATGGCTTATAGGGTTTCCAGTGAAAAATTCACCACGCCATAACTCAAAAGTTCGACTCACGGCGGATCTGCCATTTGGGTTTCTGTATATACTCATCAAGGGCTTTCATACCCAAAAGGAATTTTCCACCCCCCAAAATTTCGGTTCACAGTGTTATCTGATATCATATTCTCGACTTGATGTAAAAAAAATTAAAAGACCAAATAAAAATAATCCACAAGAAGAATCAAACTTTTTCATTTTTTTTTTTTTAATTACAGCCAAAAAACATCGGAAGATTACTTTTGCGCCACCTTGTAGATGATCCAAAAGTAGTCTTGTAGACTACCCAAAGATAGTCTTTATAGACGAAGATAGATGCTTTGTATACAATCAGAAGGAATATTTTATGGGCGATCAGAAGTGAGACTTTATGGACGACCATAAGTGAATCTTTATATACGTTCAGTAGGGCGTATTTGTAGACAATAAAAAGCGAGTCTTTATGGACGACTAAAAGGAGTCTTAATGGACAACCAATAGCAGTCTTTGTAGACGACCCGAAGATAGTCTTTATATAGGAACAGAAGAGATTCTTCTCGGAGCGAGTTTTTATGGGCCATAAGGAAGTCTTTAAAGTCAACTAGAAAGGAGTCTATGGACGTCCAGAAGGAAGGCTTTATGAACGACCAGAAAGGAGTTTTTTATAGACGACCAGAAGGTAGTTTTTATAGACGACCGGGATGGAGTCTTTATAGACGACCAGGAGGAAGCCTTTATGGGCGTCCAAAGGATTCTTTATCGACGACCAGAAATCATTTTTTGAAGGAGCCTTTACAGACGATCAAAAGGCAGTACATATTTATAGACGAGCAAAAGGCACTTTTATAGGCGACAAAAAGGGAGTCTTCATATGCGACCAGAAGCAAGTCTTTATAGACGACCAGAACGTAGTTTTTATACACTACCAGAAGTGAGTCTTTATGGACGACCAGAAGTGAGTCTTAATGGACGACTAAAAGGAGTCTTTATGGACGACTAAAAGGAGTCTTTATGGACAACCGAATGGAGTTTTCATAGACGACCATAAGGGAGTCTTTATGAACAACCAGAAGGGAGTATTTATGGGCGACCAGAAGGAAGTATTTATAGACGATCAGAAAGGAGTCTTCGTACATTACCAGTATGAATTGAAGGTAGTCTACATAGACTACCAGAAAGGTGTCATTATGGACGACGAGAAGGCTGTCTTTATGGACGAACAGAATGGAGTCGCTGTAGATGACGATATGTGAGTCTTTATAGACGACCAGAAGGACTCTTTATAGACGACCAGAAGGAAGTCTTTATAGACAATCAGAAGGCAGTATTTATAAGCGACCAAAAGGGGGTCTCTATGGACACCTAAAAGGCAGTCTTTGTAAACCACATCCTTGTAATCAACCAACAGGGAGTCTTTATGAGAGTCTTAAAAGGAGCCTTTATAGACTAACAGAAAGAAGTCTTTATGGACGAAAAATAGAAAGTCTTTAACGACAAAGAGGAGACTTTATCGATTTAACTTTAACTTTATCGATCAAAACGAGCCTTCATACACAACCAGAAAAGAGTCTTCTGGGTCGATCTTGCATTGCCACTAAACTTTTGTCAGTTGTCTGCGCGACTGAGATGAAATGTTGTACCATTAATGTCAACTCAACTGGGTGGTCGATAAACATCCCAGCAAAATAAATTGGAAGTAGTGCAATGTAGACTAGTTCTTTCACGGCATGTTTTTATGCAGTTCAAACGGAGTCGTGAAAAAGGCACTCCATTCCTCACATTTTAACCGCATTTGGATGCAATCCAAAGAATCACATCCATTTGTAACATTTTAACAACATCCGGAGGCAGTTCAACGGAGTCGTGAAAAAGGCACTCCAATTCCTCACAATTTAACAGCATCCGGATGCAGTGCAAACGGAGTCGTGAAGAAGGCACTCCGTTCACTACATTTTATTAGCAGTTGTTAGAGATCCCTACATGTACATAAATCAGTTTGTACATCTCTACAGGCAGCGGAATACATTTCCAAAAAGAGATAATCGTGTTAGCATTTCCAAACATTTGTTAATACAAACTAAATAATATTTAATTTGTGAACATTTTTCCGGTAACTCACGAGAAGAAAATTTCCCAGTGGAGTGCTGTTGGAGTACATGTCGAAATCTTAACTGGTGATGGGAAGACAATATCAAATCCATTTAGCAGATGAAGCAAAAGCACTTAAGCTTGGATTAAATGAAGAGCGGAGGAAACACACATGTTTGCGATTGAATTCAATAGAGAATTTTCATAATTTGTGTTAATTTAATAAAGTTATTAATATTTTTGTTTTACACAAATAATAAATGCATTTTATTTTGTTATTCAAAACACGTGCTCTGGACTGCCTCCTATTCTACCCCAAAGGGTCAGTTAAAATGCAATGCCAAAGGGTCAGTTAAAATGCAGTGCCAAAGGTTCAGTTAAAATGCAATGCCAAAGGGTCAGTTAAAATGCGGTGCAATGGAGTGCTTCTTTCCGGGGTCACTCCCTTGTAAAAATCATGAGTGAAAATGCATAATTTGATGCACTTCTAAATCACTTGTACATATCATTTAACTGCCTCTTTGGAGGCAAACTTTTCGCTGGGATGTTATCGATCAGTGTTTTTTCAAACTTGTGACCTCTATTCGCCAAAAAAAAAGAACTATTTTAAAAATAATTTGCTTTGTTGTTTTGATGTCCTCTTTTTTGCAACTTCGACGCGGAGTGGGACGAACACTGTCCATTGGGGAGGAGAAACAACGGCTTGCTCCCCTTCAACAGTTGGCATTATTTTTATTTCATCTTCATCCCATGATTCCACAATACCATAAACCGATAAATTCTCTTCTTGTGATGGACCACCACCAGTGGCGTTGAAGTTTCTTTTATTTTGAGACATTTTCTTTTTCAACTTTGCTTTAAAGTGAATCCAGACTGTCTGCCACACTTCAGGTGTTCGTGTTGGAGGTCCATGGATGTTTAAACTATCCGAAATGGACCTCCACGCTTCATCCGCTGTGGCTTTGGTTTCACCAAAAACCCGAACTCCTCGGGCTAAGTTTGGATTTTCACTCTGTTTATCAATTAATATTTCGAACTGTTGCTTTGTCGTTATTTTCACCATATTGATACACAAAATTAATTAATGATGCAAAGAATCGATAATTGTTAACAAAATTTTTATTTTTCCGTCTATTTTACTTCTTGTTTCTTCGAAAATGTTCACTGCAACTGAAAATTGGTGGTTGCTGAAAAACAGCCGCTTCGTCAACTGAGATACGCAACTTCAGTTGAGTGTTGCCATACGTGGATCAATTTTGACAACTGGCAACGCCACTCAAGGATAATTGTTATCGATGATCGACCCCTTTATAGACGACGAGAAGGCAGTCTTTATAGACAACCAAAGGAAGTCTTTATGGACGATCAACAAGAGTTCTTATAGACGACTCGAAGGGAGTCTATATAGACGACCAAAAGGAAGTTTATAGACGACCAAATGGAAGGGTTTATAGACTACCAGAATGGAGTCTTTATAGACGATCAATATTGAGTTTTTATAGACGATCAGTCTTTCTTAAGCGACCAGAAGGGAGTCTTTTTTTTTAAACGATCGGTAGTGGAATTAAAACGCAAAATTATGAATGAAAAGTATCAATAATAGTTGACAACACTGTTGCTATCGGTAGGATGTAGCAACATCATTATTTTGGTTGTTAACTTACCGAAAATTTTCGTTAATTACCGAAATTATAAGCAATTTTCATTTTATCGATATTTGTCGGTAACTCTAAAAATGAGTTACAGAATTCCACTACAGAAGTGAGTCTTTATAGATGAGGATGTTATATCCGACGAAATGGGAGTTTTATAGAGTACCACAAGGAAGCATTTATAGACGAACAGATGGGAGTCCTTATAGGAATATTCAGTTCAGAATTTTGTTCGAAAAGTCTGCGTTAAATCGGATATCGTTCAGATACTTTGTAGCGAAGTTAAAACAATAAAACAATTTGGCATATCTTTCCTTTACCGACCCACCGCAGAAAATTATGAAAAAAATACCACAGATAGTGCTTTTTATGCCGATTCCAACGATGTATTTCTTTTGTTGGGGAAATGTATACTTACCGAGATATATGCCTCCGAAGTTCCGAAAATTCCCTTGTTTACTTGGGGAAAAATTTATGATTTCAAAAAAAGTTTGTTCGCGTAGCCGAAATTCGCTCCTGTCCATAGGAGAAAGTCTTAAATCCCCAGCCGAAGGCCGGCTACTTAAGAAAACTTACGATTTAAAGGAAATTTTTGTATTTTTTTCTGCGAAGGGTCGGTAAAGGAAATTTGTTCCAACAATTTCTTTAATCTAAGAAAACTTATTTAAAAAATACGCAATACAAAGGTTGATATTTCCCCTAAAAAGTATTGCTTAAAAAACATACATACATTTGTATATATTCTTTAAAACTCCCTCACTGAGTGTCTGATTGAACTTCTTAATTTATTCGTATTTTTAATTGTAATCTCTAATCGTTCTTTATTTTTTCTTTACAGTTACCCGCTCATCAACATCCCCTTACCGGGTACAATACCCACAAAAATCGTTCTACCATTTGAGGGTAAATATTCGCTATTCGGTGAAGGTGGTGAACAGCGATCGAATTATTCTCTTGTCAAGAACATATTCAATGTGAATAATGCCTCGTATGAACCGCATGTACCGTGGGCCCAAAATTCTCCCTATTTTTATGTGCAACAGATTACACTGCGTTCAAGTGTGCTGCCCTGGACCGATGATATGCAGTTAATGGATGCGTTTCGAGCGCCACTTTATGAAGTATTTCGTTTATTGGAAATTGTGCGGAATCACGAAACGGCAGACAAGTAAGTTTAGAAAAAAGAAGGGAAGGGTGTTGTGGTGTTTGTTTGCTTGATTTGTTTAGTTTAGCTAATGCTGCTTATTATTGTTGTCATATTAACTCGACTTTCAATAGCCGAGAAGCGACAATAACCATAGCCACATACTCTCGGAACGTAATTTGTGTTGATCATTCATCAAACAACAGCAACTATTTGTTTGGTTGTTGATATTGCCATTGTTGTTGTTACTATTCAAAGTCTATATTTAAACATATAAGTATTGTTATTATTATTATACCTAGTTGACGTATTTTTTGTTCTTTTCGTAGTTGTTGTTCAATTTCATTCATTCATTCGCGTTATTTGTACTTCAATTTGTATTTAATTTTGGTTTTTTGTATTTTTTTTATAGTCAACGCACTTTGGATAAGATCTGTTTACGTGTGGATAATGTCAAGCGACCACAAAATGAGCAAATTTTTCCGGAATATGATTGCCTTGTGCTGTCACCGGCTAATCTGTGGGGCCAAAGTATACAAAATTTTACCGGTGATGCAAATATATTGAATACAGTATTTCAATATCACGTAAGTACATGTTCCCCCCTCAACCAACCTCTCTTCCAATGATTATTAAGTTAATTGTCATTAAGGTTCCCAGTACTTACCTCCGTTTGTGTAACTCTGTTTTATATTAATGGAGCATTCAAATAGATGTTGTAATGGAAACGTATTACAGATCCATGACGTCAAGATTATTTTGCTAATTGGAAAATAATTTTATGGACATTTGACATGAGACAACGTTATTTAAATAGTAAAAGGGTTTTGGATAATATGAAAGACGACCGGAAGGAATTCTTGGTAGACTTCCAGAATTGAGCCTCATTGAAAGACCAGAAAGAAGAGAGTATTAATATACGACCATATGGGAGTCTTTATGGACCACCAGAAGGGAGTATTTATAGATGACAAGAAGGGAGTTTTTATAGACGACAAGAAGGGGGTTTTTATAGACGACAAGAAGGGGGTTTTTATATACGACAAGAAGGGGATCTTTATAGACGACAAGAAGGGAGTCCTTATTGACTACCGGAATGGAGTCTTTATAGACTACCAGAAAGGAGTATTTATAGACAACCAGAAGAGAGTCCTTGTGGACTTCAGAGGGAATCTCTATCGAAAAGCCTCCATAGAAGAAAGCCTGCTTCGGTGGACGCTGCCTGAAAGAATCACCCTTTCTATCAGAATGGGTCCATAGAAGCACCCTTTCTATCATAAAGGGTCCATAGAAGCACCCTTTCTATCAGAAAGGGTCCATAGAAGCACCCTTTCTATCAGAAAGGGTCCATAGAAGCACCCTTTCTATCAGAAAGGGTCCATAGAAGCAACCTTTCTATCAGAAAGGGTCCATAGAAGCACCCTTTCTATCAGAAAGAGTCCATAGAAGCACCCTTTCTCTCAGAAAGGGTCCATAGAAGCACCCTTTCTTTCAGAAGGGGCCTATAGAAGCACCCTTTCTTTCAGAAGGGGCCTATAGAAGCACCCTTTCTTTCAGAAGGGGCCTATAGAAGCACCCTTTCTTTCAGAAGGGGCCTATAGAAGCACCCTTTCTATCAGAAAGGGTCCATAGAAGCACCCTTTCTATCAGAAAGGGTCCATAGAAGCACCCTTTCTATCAGAAAGTGTCCATAGAAACACCCTTTCTTTCAGAAAGTATCTATATAAGCACCATTTCTTTCAGAAGGGGCCTATAGAAGCACCCTTTCTTTCCGAAGGGGCCTATAGAAGCACCCTTTCTTTCAGAAGGGGCCTATAGAAGCACCCTTTCTATCAGAAAGGGTCCATAGAAGCACCCTTTCTATCAGAAAGGGTCTATAGAAGCACGCTTTCTATCAGAATGTGTCCATAGAAGCACCCTTTCTTTCAGAAAGGGTCTATAGAAGCACGCTTTCTTTCAGAGAGGGTCTATAGATGCACCCTTTCTTTCAGAGAGGGTCTATAGAAGCACCCTTTCCTTCAGAGAGGGTCTATAGATGCACCCTTTCTTTCAGAGGGGGTCTATAGAAGCACACTTTCTTTCAGATAGGGTCTATAGAAGCACCCTTTCTTTCAGAGAGGGTCTATAGATGCACCCTTTCTTTCAGAGAGGGTCTATAGAAGCACCCTTTCTATCAGAAAGGGTCTATAGAAGCACCCTTTCTATCAGAAAGTGTCCATA
The DNA here is from genome assembly GCF_047663935.1 of Musca autumnalis. Taxonomy (NCBI): domain Eukaryota; kingdom Metazoa; phylum Arthropoda; class Insecta; order Diptera; family Muscidae; genus Musca; species Musca autumnalis. The sequence continues at coordinate 184,497,039 of NW_027412088.1, forward strand.
GAAGCACCCTTTCTATCAGAAAGGGTCCATAGAAGCACCCTTTCTATCAGAAAGTGTCCATAGAAGCACCCTTTCTATCAGAAAGTGTCCATAGAAGCACACTTTCTTTCAGAAAGGATTTATAGAAGCACACTTTCTTTCAGAAAGGATTTATAGAAGCACACTTTCTTTCAGAAGGGGTCTATAGAAGCACGCTTTCTTTCAGAGAGGGTCTATAGATGCACCCTTTCTGTCAGAAAGGGTCTATAGAAGCACCCTTTCTATCCGAAAGTGTCCATAGAAGCACCCTTTCTATCACAAAGGGTCCATAGAAGCACCCTTTCTATCAGAAAGTGTCCATAGAAGCACCCTTTCTTTCAGAAGGGGCCTATAGATGCACCCTTTCTTTCAGAAGGGGCCTATAGAAGCACCCTTTCTTTCAGAAGGGGCCTATAGAAGCACCCTTTCTATCAGAAAGGGTCTATAGAAGCACGCTTTCTTTCAGAGAGGGTCTATAGATGCACACTTTCTTTCAGAGAGGGTCTATAGAAGCACCCTTTCCTTCAGAAAGGGTCTATAGAAGCACCCTTTCTTTCAGAAGGGGCCATAGAAGCACACTTTCTATCAGAAAGGGTCCATAGAAGCACCCTTTCTATCAGAAAAGGTCCATAGAAGCACCCTTTCTATCAGAAAGGTTCTATAGAAGCACGCTTTCTTTCCGGGAGGGTCTATAGAAGCACCCTTTCTATCAGAAAGTGTCCATAGAAGCACCCTTTCTATCAGAAAGGGTCTATATAGAAGCACCCTTTCTATCAGAAAGGGTCTATATAGAAGCACCCTTTCTTTCAGAAAGGGTCTATAGAAGCACCCTTTCTTACAGAAGGGGTCTATAGAAGCATCCTTTCTTTCAGAAGGGGCCTATAGAAGCACCCTTTCTATCAGAAAGGGTCTATAGAAGCACCCTTTCTATCAGAAAGGGTCTATAGAAGCACCCTTTCTATCAGAAAGGGTCTATAGAAGCACCGTTTCTATCAGAAAGTGTCCATAGAAGCACCCTTTCTTTCAGAAAGGGTCTATAGAAGCACGCTTTCTTTCAGAGAGGGTCTATAGATGCACCCTTTCTTTCAGAGAGGGTCTATAGAAGCACCCTTTCCTTCAGAGAGGGTCTATCTAAGCACCCTTTCTTTCATAAAAGGTCTATCTAAGCACCGTTTCTTTCGGAAAGAGTCTATCGAAGCGTCCTTTCTGGCAGAAAGGACCTACAGAAGCGCCCTTTCTTTCAGAAAGTGACTATCGAAGCACCCTTTCTTTCAGAAAGTGACTATCGCCAGCCAGTTTAGTTTGCTCAATTTTTGAATCTGGACACATAAGAACCACAACGATATAACAGAAAACACTGTGCAACAAAATGGAGCTCAAAGTCTGGGGGGTGGAAAATTCCTATTGGAGATGAAAGCCCTTGGTGAGTATATACAGAACCCCGAAGGACATATTCGCCGTGAGTCGAACTTTCGCGATATGGCGTGATGAATATTTTGCTGGAGACCCTACAAGCCATCTGGAATCAGCGTTATATCTTTGTTCACTGTTGCTTTAGCTTATTTTTGAGATGACATGTCTTCTGTCGAATCCAATGAGGATTATTTTCGTAGAACATTTCGACCTTTTAATTCGCTTCCTTCAATGTCCTTTTCGTCCTTTATTTCAAGAACCGTAATAAAAGTGGCACAATATGACATTTTTCAGCTTCGGAATATTCTACAAAAATGGCGCTCGGAAGATTTTAGGTACGGTTGCCAAAGACATAAAATCGATAAAATCTTGTTTAAGCGGTCGTTTTTCACTTTTACCCGAATCTTGCTCAGACAGCCCTATATCTATTTATTTCAATATATTATTGTTAACCTATTGATGACCTAGAATTCTGGGAGACATTAAAACAGTTGGATCTTGTTTTGCTAAGCACGTTAATTTCATTATTTTTTTTGGAATAAAGATCCGGATATCCGAATTATGGAACCGGTTATTCTGATATTAAAACCGTATTTTTATCCTGTTTTTATGAAACGATTAACCGTATATGTATATCATTATAAAGCTATTAAAATTGTCAATCAGATATGATTAATATCCATTAGACATTTTAAGCGGTTATGGTGCTGGAACAAAAAATCCGTATTTTTGAACCGTTTCTTAACGTTTGTGAGAATACATTTCTGTGCGTGAAAAAAATTATGATCATGACCTGGGGGGTGGAAAATTCTTTTTGGAGGTGAAAGCCCTTGTTGAGGAGATACCGAAGCCTGAAGGGCAAATCCGCCGTGAGTCGAACCTTTGAGTTATGGCGGGTTGTATTCTGGGATGGTGACCCATTATTGCAAGTGTAAAAAGTTACGTAACTGAATTTTAAGTGGGCTTAGGGTGCTACTGGGACAGTATGTGCTAAGTCAAATCGATTAAAGACGATTTCTGTAGAACATTAAGTGTCTTACTCTTATCCTGCCTTGTTGTTTATGTCCTTGTTGTTGAAAAAGATATAAAAATATTCAATTTTTCAATTTCAATTTCAGTTTATTGCGTATAATATACAATATGAATTACATTTAATATTCGGAAGACAAGAGTTTAGAAATATAAAATTTCTGTTCTACTACATTATTAATTATTTAGATATAATATGTTGAGTAATTAGATTATGGTATTTTGGGAAAATGCAAAAAAAAACCCAATGAATTTTATTTAGTTTGCGTCGGGGTTTTAAAAGTACTATGACATTAGGTCATTAATGTGGCGGTATTGTGATGTTTGACATCTTTCTTTAAAATTGCTTGTCAGGATATTTATCCTATCCTGTACCATGATAATCCCAGTTAACGAGTGTAGTCTATTTGTTGAGTACAGCCAAGGAAGGTTATAAATCATTTTGAGGAGTTTGTTCTGTGAAACTTGTAGCTTTTTGATGTGGCATTTGGCAGAAGAAGACCAAACAGGGGCACAGTAATACATTATGGGTTGAAATATTGATTTAAATAAGAGCAATTTGTTCTCCAAGCTATGTTCAGATTTCCTGTTGATTAGCGGGTACAGCATTCTGGTGACCTTGTTGATTTTGTCCACGATATATGGGATGGGGAGCTTAAAGTTAATTCTTTTGTCGAGTACAACTCCGAGGTATTTGACGCTATCCTTCCATTCAATGTTGTAGTTGTTGAAAAGTAATGGTCTATTTGGCAAGAAACATGATTTACGCTTCCTGGTAAAGTATATGGCATCAGTTTTTTCATGATTTAATAGAATTTTCCATTTTTGGAAATATAAGTTTAGGACTGATAAAGCTGATTCCAATTCATTAATGATATTTGTGAAGTAAGTATCCGAACATAAAATGGAAGTGTCATCTGCAAAAATGGAAGTTGTGCAGCTACTAAAAGTTGGAATGTCAGAAGTGAAAATGTTGTATAATATTGGAGATGAGCATGATCCCTGAGGGCATCCAGCATTAATACACATTTCATCAGAAGAAGTTGTTCCAATAAATACTTTAAAGGATCTCTCTTTTAAAAAGCTTTGAATAATTTTTATGAGGAATAATGGAAAATTAAATTTGCTCAGTTTGTAGATGAGGCCGTCGTGCCAAACAGAATCAAAAGTACCATTCCGGTGGATTTACCAGAATTGAAATTTTTCATTACCATCTTTTTAATTTTGTAAACTGGGTGAGCTGTATTATGTTCTCTCCTAAAGCCGAATTGTTGGGGTGGGAGGACATTATTCGTATTAATACTATGTAGTATTTTGTCTTTGATGATGGTTTCCAAAACTTTACTTATGGATGATAGCAAACTTATCGGCCTATACGACGCTGGCTTGTCAGGTGGTTTGTTAGGTTTGAGCAAAGGAATGGTTTTAGAACATTTCCAGACAACAGGAAAGTATGAAAGTTTCAGACAGGAGTTTAAAATGTGCGTGAGGTATTGTTTCCCCTTCTTAGGCAAATTTTTTAAACATAGGTTGTTTATATTATCTATGCCAGGAGATTTTCTGACTTTAATTTTATTCAATATGACCTCCACATGAGCCAAATTTATAAAAGAATCATTATCTAAGACTGCAATCTGTTGATTAATTTCAGCAATTTTTGCGTTGGCTTCAGAAATCGTTGCGGTGTCACTAAGGTTGTTAGTCAGATTGTGATTATTGCGAAAATGTGTTGCAATTATATCGCATTTGTCCTTCTGTGAGTAATAAAGATCGTTGTTGTAGGACAGTATTGGAATATGTTTCGTTTTTCTTCTCAACATTTTGGAGACTTTCCATAGTGGTTTAGAGGAAGGATGTAATTCTGATAACATTTTGTTCCAAGATTGGTTTCTGAACATAATTAATTCATGATTTATCCTTTTATTTAAGCGGTTCATAGCAAGTCTATCGCCAACATCTCTGAATCTTTTGAAATTTCTTTTGTATATATTTCTATGCAGGATTAAAACTTTAATAAAGTTTGGTATCGACTTTTTCTGTGGAGTTATTTTAAGTTTAGGTACATTGTAATCAATTGCGGATTTTATGGTGTTCGTAAATGATTCAATATGTGTGTCAATTTGATTTGTATTTCCACATAGCACGGCTTCTTCCGAATTAGGTAAATTTTCACTGATGAAACGTTTATAACGGGACCAATTTGCCTTATTATAGTCAAGGTATATACCAGTAGTAGTTCTTACGTTCAAATTTATTTCGCACACCACTGGTAAGTGATCTGAATTTAGATCGTTGATGCTATTAATAGAAATCACATTTTGAGATATGTTTGTAAGAAAAATATCCAAATTTGATGGACGCCTTCTTGGATCAGCTGGTATATAAGAGTTTTTTGATGAGAATACTATCTGAAGGTTGTTGTGTTGAAGATTGTCGTATAACAAATTACCCCATGCGTTATTTCTTGAACATCCCCAATAACAGTGTCTGCAGTTAAAATCTCCTCCAAGTAAAAACTTGTTAGAATTTGTCGTCAATTTGCGTAAATCTGATGCGAAACGATTTCTTAATATAGCGTTAGAACTTCCACCTGGAAAGTAGCAGGAATATATGTGTAAGTAATCGTCACCTGTGTATATTTTTATTCCAATGTTCTCTATATTATTCGTATTTAGAGGTGGTAATAGTTGATGTTTTATGCATTTCTTAACAAGAATGGCAACTCCGCCGCCCCTGTTATCAAGCCGATCATTTCTATAGACGTTATATTTCCTGTTTTTTAAAGAGCAATTTCTATTTAACCATGTTTCGTTTAACAGGCAAATATCAACATTGTGTTTTTCAATAAAGTGCAATAATTCTTCAATTTTGTTCCGTATGCCGCGGGCATTCCATGTCATTATATTTAAGTTTTGGCTGTTCATGATAAAAATTTGAATGCTAAATTAGTGATGACCTCAAATTGGTCAGCTTTAGACTTACATTTCCTCAAACTCGAAATTAGTTCAAAAGTAATATTTTTCATCTCTTCATGAGAAAATAAATTATTATTGGACTGGCTACTACTCTGTGGAACATTCCATCCAGAAAAATTGGGTACGTTTTCCTGTCTCAACGAATTTGGAAATTCGTGAGGGAAATTAAGATTTTTCTCGAACTGCGCAGACGGTTTTTTAACGCTGCGAGTTTCATAACGTTTCTTCAATTCAATATATCTCAATCGACTTGGGCAATCTGATGACGAAGATTTACGGTCACCATTACAGTTGGCACATTTCTGGATTGTAGCATTACATTCGGTGGTTAAGTGATTTCCTGCGCAAACAGCACAGAAGGTTTTGACCCTACAACGATTAGATCCATGGCCAAACATTTGGCAGTTGTAACACTGCGTAATTTTTCCTTTATTGGGTTTTTGGTATTCCCAACGGACTCTAAGTTTATTAATGTCAGAATAATTTTGACGAACTCTTTTAATGTTACCGATTTCCTTTCGAAATAAACAACATAAATTATATTTTCATAAGGGCGATCATTATTAGACTTTCTAATCACCAACTTGACATCCACGCACTTAAGTCCCATTTCAATGAGATATTTTTTGACTATCTTTGGATCCATTTTATCCATTTGAAGTAAAATTGCCTTGAATTGTTCACTTAATGCCTTGCACATTAACTCCATATCTTCTTTCTTGGTTAAGAAAAGTTTTAATCCTATTGAAATTTTTCTTACTGAGTAAGAAGTAACATTCAGAATTCTACACATTTCATGGACTTGTTCCACTTTGCATTTTAATATTGTTATTGGAGGAATTTTATCTTTGATTGGATTATCGATAACTGTATCATCATTTATGTTATCGTCATCATCTGGATCAGCCATGCACGCGCCTTTACGAAAAAGTTAACTAAAACTCTCTTTCCCATACAAAAACCCAAAATAGCATTCTCTTCTTGTGCACCATTGATCTGGATCCACCACTTGGAGAGGGAGAAAGTAGTTTTGATTTCCTCTCTGAGGAGAATCATTAGTTTTTTGTTTTTTTTGTCATGTTATAATGCCTTGACGGGGCAGCAACTGCATTGTCGCACGTTCTCTTAATTTTGCTTGTTTTTATTTTTTTGCCTCTCGTCTTCTCAATTGTAAGAAGAACAAGCAGGAGCATAGATGGTCAAAATTACTCTTAAATATTTTTTAAGGGAAAAATAAAACGGCGTTTTTTTTAGAATTGATTTACTTTTTTAATATTTTTAACACACAGATGACATCTAAACTATTACAAAAAATGATTTTATTAAAAATAAAATAACAAAACAACCCGTAAATGTTTATTTATGTTGTAACAACGAAAAAGAGAAACAAACCACAGCAACGCTGGCGTGCAAGAAAGCCCATCTATGAGCAGGAGTAGCTGTAATTATTGTTTTTGTTTGTAACTGAGTTTACTAAGAAGAAAAACACGTCTGCACAATTCAACGTAAACTATACGACTGTGATATAAAAATATACTTTAAAGAAAGGGAAAGATACAATTTCGGGATTAAAATATTAAAACAAAAAAAATCCTCAGCCGATTTGGCTAGGGCATATCACGAAAATAATCTTACGCCGACATAGCACATATTGTCCCAGTAGAACCCTAAACCCACTTGAAATTCAGTTACGTAACTTTTTTCACTTGCAATAATGGCTCACCATCCCAGAATACAACCCGCCATAACTCAAAGGTTCGACTCACGGCGGATCTGCCCTTCAGGCTTCGGTATGTCCTCACCAAGGGCTTTCACCTCCAAAAAGAATTTTCCACCCCCCAGGTCATGATCATAATTTTTTTCACGCACAGAAATGTATTCTCACAAACGTTAAGAAACGGTTCAAAAATACGGATTTTTTGTTCCAGCACCATAACCGCTTAAAATGTCTAATGGATATTAATCATATCCGATTGACAATTTTAATAGCTTTATAATGATATACATATACGGTTAATCGTTTCATAAAAACCGGATAAAAATACGGTTTTAATATCAGAATAACCGGTTCCATAATTCGGATATCCGGATCTTTATTCCAAAAAAATAATGAAATTAACGTGCTTAGCAAAACGAGATCCAACTGTTTTAATGTCTCCCAGAATTCTAGGTCATCAATAGGTTAACAATAATATATTGAAATAAATAGATATAGGGCTGTCTGAGCAAGATTCGGGTAAAAGTGAAAAACGACCGCTTAAACAAGATTTTATCGATTTTATGTCTTTGGCAACCGTACCTAAAATCTTCCGAGCGCCATTTTTGTAGAATATTCCGAAGCTGAAAAATGTCATATTGTGCCACTTTTATTACGGTTCTTGAAATAAAGGACGAAAAGGACATTGAAGGAAGCGAATTAAAAGGTCGAAATGTTCTACGAAAATAATCCTCATTGGATTCGACAGAAGACATGTCATCTCAAAAATAAGCTAAAGTAACAGTGAACAAAGATATAACGCTGATTCCAGATGGCTTGTAGGGTCTCCAGCAAAATATTCATCACGCCATATCGCGAAAGTTCGACTCACGGCGAATATGTCCTTCGGGGTTCTGTATATACTCACCAAGGGTTTTCATCTCCAATAGGAATTTTCCACCCCCCAAAATTTCGGTTCACAGTGAAATCAAACACGAATGAACACTTTTGTGTTGCTACAACAACATCACAACTAACGACACCTTCCGGTTAGGGAAATTATTACATTATAGGGAACCTTTGCAAGAGGATTAAAGGGATTGTAAGGAGTAAGTTGATTATTTGTCGGCTTTGTGTTGGCAACGTGTCTGCCTATTCTTCCTTTTCACTGACCTACCCTTAATTTGTCTATTCAATATTCCTTGCCATAACGCAAAACAGATTCTACTTTACTCTGCATTATTTATAAACAAAAACACAAACATTTTCACATACAAATCATACTAACAAAGTCACTGACTGACTTGGCGCTTCCCGACTTCAATGTCAAGGCCAACAAAAATAAAAAAAAATGAAAAAATACGAAATAACGAGTGAAGAAAGCAAACTATTAAAAATTCAAGCCAATAGCTAATCTTTATACAACCATTTCTCTAAACAATAATCAAATACAGTAGCTGGGTCGGCTGGCTAGCTGTCCATATAACAACCGAATACAAAAAAAAAAAAAGAAATGTGATTAAAAAGTATAAAACTGTTGATAATGCCACTGCTGGCAGAGGTTTATGTGTCCTGCCTTTCCGATTAGAATAGAGATAGTACCAACACAACTAATTTTGGAAAAATTCCCACTTCGGTTTGATTAAAATATAAACGGCTGGTGATAGTTTTATATGTACATATTGGCATAAAATGTTTGATGGTGCGGTGCCACACGCTAACGGCCTGTGATTATCATGTTCAAGCGGGGTGACAAAAGTATGCCAAATGATAACCTGGTTCTTTGGTTGCTAAACATTGTTAATCAGCGGAGCTATAAATTTAAATTTAGAAAAATTTTCCATTCAATTTTTGTTTGTTTAGGAATAGTTTGAAAGGCTTTCAATGTCATTCGGGTTTTTATTGCAAACATTCCATCATCATCATCGCCATATCTCAATAATGTTCAACGTTTAACAATAAAACAGCTAACAACGATAGCCTATCTTAACTTCACATAGCTGACACAGAGCAAATGCAGTTTGGGCTGGTGAGTCATATATTTTTTACCCGAAACACTACTGATATGAGTAACACAACAGATATACATACACAAGTTAGAAAAAAAGTTTTGTTTATCTTTAAATTAGTTTTTGTTAACAGAATTAATGTTTAAATAAGTTAAAAGTTAATAGTCGACAGAATTGACTGTGGGATACACTACACTATAGAACCTTTCTGAAAGAAAGGGTGCTTCTGTTGTAGACGCTTTCTGAAAGAAGGGGTGCTTCTATAGATCCTTTCTAAAAGAAAATGTGATTCTGTAGACTCTTTCTGAAAGCATGGGTGCTTCTGTAGGCCCTTTGTGAAAGAAAGCTAGATTCAAAAGACCCTTTCTGGAAGAATGCGGGCTTCTATAGACCTCTTCTGAAAGAAAGGGTGCTTCTATAGACCCTTTCTGAAGGAAAGGCTGCTTCTGTAGATCCTTTCTAAAAGAAAAGGTGCTTCTATAGACCCTCTCTGAAAGGAAGGGTGCTTCTATAGACCCTTTATGATAGAAAGGATGCTTCTATAGATCCTTTCTAAAAGAAAATGTGCTTCTATAGACCCTCTCTGAAAGAAAAGTAATTCTGTAGACCCCTTCTGAAAGAAAGGGTGCTTCTATAGAGCCTTTCTGAAAGAAAGGGTGCTTCTATAGAGCCTTTCTGAAAGAAAGGGTGCTTCTATAGAGCCTTTCTGAAAGAAAGGGTGCTTCTATAGAGCCTTTCTGAAAGAAAGGGTGCTTCTATAGAGCCTTTCTGAAAGAAAGGGTGCTTCTATAGAGCCTTTCTGAAAGAAAAGGTGCTTCTATAGAGCCTTTCTGAAAGAAAGGGTGCTTCTATAGAGCCTTTCTGAAAGAAAGGGTGCTTCTATAGAGCCTTTCTAAAGGAAATGGTGCTTCTATAGAGCCTTTCTGAAAGAAAGAGTGCTTCTATAGAGCCTTTCTGAAAGAAAGGGTGCTTCTATAGAGCCTTTCTGAAAGAAAGGGTGCTTCTATAGAGCCTTTCTGAAAGAAAGGGTGCTTCTATAGAGCCTTTCTGAAAGAAAGGGTGCTTCTATAGAGCCTTTCTGAAAGAAAGGGTGCTTCTATAGAGCCTTTCTGAAAGAAAGGGTGCTTCTATAGAGCCTTTCTGAAAGAGAGGGTGCTTCTATAGAGCCTTTCTGAAAGAAAGGGTGCTTCTATAGAGCCTTTCTGAAAGAAAGGGTGCTTCTATAGAGCCTTTCTGAAAGAAAGGGTGCTTCTATAGAGCCTTTCTGAAAGAGAGGGTGCTTCTATAGAGCCTTTCTGAAAGAAAGGGTGCTTCTATAGAGCCTTTCTGAAAGAGAGGGTGCTTCTATAGAGCCTTTCTGAAAGAAAGGGTGCTTCTATAGAGCCTTTCTGAAAGAAAGGGTGCTTCTATAGAGCCTTTCTGAAAGAAAGGGTGCTTCTATAGAGCCTTTCTGAAAGAAAGGGTGCTTCTATAGAGCCTTTCTGAAAGAAAGGGTGCTTCTATAGAGCCTTTCTGAAAGAAAGGGTGCTTCTATAGAGCCTTTCTGAAAGAAAGGGTGCTTCTATAGAGCCTTTCTGAAAGAAAGGGTGCTTCTATAGAGCCTTTCTGAAAGAAAGGGTGCTTCTATAGAGCCTTTCTGAAAGAAAGGGTGCTTCTATAGAGCCTTTCTGAAAGAAAGGGTGCTTCTATAGAGCCTTTCTAAAAGAAAGGGTGCTTCTATAGAGCCTTTCTGAAAGAAAGGGTGCTTTTATAGAGCCTTTCTGAAAGAAAGGGTGCTTCTATAGAGCCTTTCTGAAAGAAAGGGTGCTTCTATAGAGCCTTTCTGAAAGAAAGGGTGCTTCTATAGAGCCTTTCTGAAAGAAAGGGTGCTTCTATAGAGCCTTTCTGAAAGAAAGGGTGCTTCTATAGAGCCTTTCTGAAAGAAAGGGTGCTTCTATAGAGCCTTTCTGAAAGAAAGGGTGCTTCTATAGAGCCTTTCTGAAAGAAAGGGTGCTTCTATAGAGCCTTTCTGAAAGAAAGGGTGCTTCTATAGAGCCTTTCTGAAAGAAAGGGTGCTTCTATAGAGCCTTTCTGAAAGAAAGGGTGCTTCTATAGAGCCTTTCTGAAAGAAAGGGTGCTTCTATAGAGCCTTTCTGAAAGAAAGGGTGCTTCTATAGAGCCTTTCTGAAAGAAAGGGTGCTTCTATAGAGCCTTTCTGAAAGAAAGGGTGCTTCTATAGAGCCTTTCTGAAAGAAAGGGTGCTTCTATAGAGCCTTTCTGAAAGAAAGGGTGCTTCTATAGAGCCTTTCTGAAAGAAAGGGTGCTTCTATAGAGCCTTTCTGAAAGAAAGGGTGCTTCTATAGAGCCTTTCTGAAAGAAAGGGTGCTTCTATAGAGCCTTTCTGAAAGAAAGGGTGCTTCTATAGAGCCTTTCTGAAAGAAAGGGTGCTTCTATAGAGCCTTTCTGAAAGAAAGGGTGCTTCTATAGAGCCTTTCTGAAAGAAAGGGTGCTTCTATAGAGCCTTTCTGAAAGAAAGGGTGCTTCTATAGAGCCTTTCTGAAAGAAAGGGTGCTTCTATAGAGCCTTTCTGAAAGAAAGGGTGCTTCTATAGAGCCTTTCTGAAAGAAAGGGTGCTTCTATAGAGCCTTTCTGAAAGAAAGGGTGCTTCTATAGAGCCTTTCTGAAAGAAAGGGTGCTTCTATAGAGCCTTTCTGAAAGAAAGGGTGCTTCTATAGAGCCTTTCTGAAAGAAAGGGTGCTTCTATAGAGCCTTTCTGAAAGAAAGGGTGCTTCTATAGAGCCTTTCTGAAAGAAAGGGTGCTTCTATAGAGCCTTTCTGAAAGAAAGGGTGCTTCTATAGAGCCTTTCTGAAAGAAAGGGTGCTTCTATAGAGCCTTTCTGAAAGAAAGGGTGCTTCTATAGAGCCTTTCTGAAAGAAAGGGTGCTTCTATAGAGCCTTTCTAAAAGAAAGGGTGCTTCTATAGGGCCTTTCTGAAAGAAAGGGTGCTTTTATAGAGCCTTTCTGAAAGAAAGGGTGCTTCTATAGAGCCTTTCTGAAAGAAAGGGTGCTTCTATAGAGCCTTTCTGAAAGAAAGGGTGCTTCTATAGAGCCTTTCTGAAAGAAAGGGTGCTTCTATAGAGCCTTTCTGAAAGAAAGGGTGCTTCTATAGAGCCTTTCTGAAAGAAAGGGTGCTTCTATAGAGCCTTTCTGAAAGAAAGGGTGCTTCTATAGAGCCTTTCTGAAAGAAAGGGTGCTTCTATAGAGCCTTTCTAAAAGAAAGGGTGCTTCTATAGAGCCTTTCTGAAAGAAAGGGTGCTTTTATAGAGCCTTTCTGAAAGAAAGGGTGCTTCTATAGAGCCTTTCTGAAAGAAAGGGTGCTTCTATAGAGCCTTTCTGAAAGAAAGGGTGCTTCTATAGAGCCTTTCTGAAAGAAAGGGTGCTTCTATAGAGCCTTTCTGAAAGAAAGGGTGCTTCTATAGAGCCTTTCTGAAAGAAAGGGTGCTTCTATAGAGCCTTTCTGAAAGAAAGGGTGCTTCTATAGAGCCTTTCTGAAAGAAAGGGTGCTTCTATAGAGCCTTTCTGAAAGAAAGGGTGCTTCTATAGAGCCTTTCTGAAAGAAAGGGTGCTTCTATAGAGCCTTTCTGAAAGAAAGGGTGCTTCTATAGAGCCTTTCTGAAAGAAAGGGTGCTTCTATAGAGCCTTTCTGAAAGAAAGGGTGCTTCTATAGAGCCTTTCTGAAAGAAAGGGTGCTTCTATAGAGCCTTTCTGAAAGAAAGGGTGCTTCTATAGAGCCTTTCTGAAAGAAAGGGTGCTTCTATAGAGCCTTTCTGAAAGAAAGGGTGCTTCTATAGAGCCTTTCTGAAAGAAAGGGTGCTTCTATAGAGCCTTTCTGAAAGAAAGGGTGCTTCTATAGAGCCTTTCTGAAAGAAAGGGTGCTTCTATAGAGCCTTTCTGAAAGAAAGGGTGCTTCTATAGAGCCTTTCTGAAAGAAAGGGTGCTTCTATAGAGCCTTTCTGAAAGAAAGGGTGCTTCTATAGAGCCTTTCTGAAAGAAAGGGTGCTTCTATAGAGCCTTTCTGAAAGAAAGGGTGCTTCTATAGAGCCTTTCTGAAAGAAAGGGTGCTTCTATAGAGCCTTTCTGAAAGAAAGGGTGCTTCTATAGAGCCTTTCTGAAAGAAAGGGTGCTTCTATAGAGCCTTTCTGAAAGAAAGGGTGCTTCTATAGAGCCTTTCTGAAAGAAAGGGTGCTTCTATAGAACCTTTCTGAAAGAAAGGGTGCTTCTATAGAGCCTTTCTGAAAGAAAGGGTGCTTCTATAGAGCCTTTCTGAAAGAAAGAGTGCTTCTATAGAGCCTTTCTGAAAGAAAGGGTGCTTCTATAGAGCCTTTCCGAAAGAAAGGGTGCTTCTATAGAGCCTTTCCGAAAGAAAGGGTGCTTCTATAGAGCCTTTCTGAAAGAAAGGGTGCTTCTATAGAGCCTTTCTGAAAGAAAGGGTGCTTCTATAGAGCCTTTCTGAAAGAAAGGGTGCTTCTATAGAGCCTTTCTGAAAGAAAGGGTGCTTCTATAGAGCCTTTCTGAAAGAAAGGGTGCTTCTATAGAGCCTTTCTGAAAGAAAGGGTGCTTCTATGGAGCCTTTCTGAAAGAAAGGGTGCTTCTATAGAGCCTTTCTGAAAGAAAGGGTGCTTCTATAGAGCCTTTCTGAAAGAAAGGGTGCTTCTATGGAGCCTTTCTGAAAGAAAGGGTGCTTCTATAGAGCCTTTCTGAAAGAAAGGGTGCTTCTATAGAGCCTTTCTGAAAGAAAGGGTGCTTCTATAGACCCATTTGTTTGTTTTTTTTTTTTTGCTTGCTTTTACTTAATTCAATTGCGCCTTTAACGACCTCAGCAAATCAAAGCAAACATTCCGACCGGCTAACAGTGGTTGTAACCAATTGAGGTTTGTTTTCAGTTTGTTTTTTTGTTTTTCTTTGTTGTATTTCGTGTTAGTCTCACACAAATTTCCAATTTTGCAAACAAAACTGTTTACACAGCCATAAATATCTTGGGACGCGTGTGTGGTGTCTGACGCGGCCAAGTCAATTGGTTATTTATATATACAGTGCCCGAAATAAACATAGGTTCACATGTAAATTTGTAATTTTTTCATAATTCAGATGACTTTTATAGGATTTTATAATTTTTTATTTTGGAGTTGGGCATTCCCCATGATGTCAATATATCAGTTATTTATTTTTGCGACAAAATAAAAATTTAAAAAATGTTTTCCTTATTTTTGGTGCGAAATAATGTTAGGTTCAGGGCAATTTTTGCGCATTTACACGTATAAATTTGAGGAAAACTGTTTACAAATCGTTGTTTTTTCAGATCCCCGATGTCCAACGAGTAATTTAGTTTAGAAGTTGTCTCCGAATTATTTTCAAAATGCAGATTTGTTCAACACTTTAAAGCAGTTTTCATGAAACACATTTTTAACGTGGGAGAGGAGGCGAATCTGTGGTTGTCAGAGGCGAGGATCATTTCAAATTGCATGAAAAGAGTAACAATCAAACAACTAAATCCAATTTTTTAAAAAGTTTCATAAATTGGGCGAAAAATTTGAATGTCAACAAAGTCTGGAGGGTTCTCCAACACCACCTTGACGGCAAGAATCGCTTATTTTTCCCATTTGTTGGAGTAAAAACAATTTTGCATCTCAAAACAACAGTCAACGTGATCTTCTGGTATCGAAAATGCGATGTAAACAAACGTTATTAAGCTGGAATCGACCTAGAAAGAATACAAAAATTGCCAAGGAAAACAGCAATCGAGCCTGAAGAAGAACAGACGTAGGTTTAGGAAAAAATGCTTATGAAAAATGGATGGGAAATTGTTTGAGTAATAGAAAAAATCCATCCTAGCCATTTTGCATGACAGTTCACAGAATTAGTCGAAATCTGGCGATTTTCTTTTTTGGGCTCGGTTGCAGTTTTACTTGGCAATTTTTGTATTCTTCCTTGGTCGATTCGAGTTTACTAACGTTTGTTTACATCGCATTTTCGATACCTGAAGATCAAGTTGACTGTTGTTTTCAGATTCAAAATTATTTTAACTGCAAAAATGGGAAATATAAGCGATTCTTGCCGTAAAAGTGGCGTTGGAGAACCCTCCAGACTTTTTTGACGTTGAAATTTGCGCACAATTTATGAAACTTTTTAAAAAACTGGATTTAGTTTTTTGATTGATACTCTTTTCATGCAATCTGAAATGATCCTTGCCTCTGACAACAACAGATTCACCTCCTCTCCCACGTAAAAAATTTTTTTTCTTAAAAACTGCTTTAAAGTGTTGAACAAATCTGCATTTTGAAGAAAATTCGTGGACAACATCTAAACTAAATTACTCGTTGGATATCGGAGGTCTAAAAAAACAACGATTTGTAAAAAGTTTTCCTCAAATTTATACCTGTAAATCCCCAATAATTGCCCTGAACCTATCATTATTTCGCACCAAAAATAAGGGAAAATTTTTAAAATTTTACAGAATTTTATTTTGTCGCAAAATCAAATAATTGATATATTGATATCATGGGGAGTGTCCAACTCCATAATACAAAATTATAATATCCTATAAAAGTCATCGAAATTATGAAAAAAATAGAAATTTACATGTGAACCTATGTTTATTTCGGGCACTGTATGTATGGGGGGTAAATTTTCATTTTGTTGGTGTTGTGGCCCGTTTTTCTTAGATTATTTCTATTCTTGACCAACCAAACGGCAACCTACCTATAACAAAATATTATCAAATATTTGCATTAAGTCTAAAACACGAGCAGCACACACAGTGGCTACCTAGATATGTGTGTATATGTTTACGTGCATAGATTTGTATGACTCTTTACCGCAACTAAATGGATTTGAAGAAGAAATATATACAAACATTTACGCGCCTATTATCGCTTAAACACTCTGCAAATGTATAACCCAATCTAAAAGAATTTTGTTTATGATGGATTTAGTCGGTCACCCTACACAATGCACACAGGTTTATCAACACACTTATTTTGCTCTAAATTCGGGCTTAAGTTCGAAGTTTTCTTTTGTTAAACCCGCTAAATTTCCCCAGAATTTTAGCCATGATTTTCATGCTTTTGTCGACACTCCATTCAGACTCGATTATAAGAAGAAGGTCTCAGAGTATTGAGATAAAATATAATTGAGAACTGAACCATTCCTGACCCCTTTTTGGGAAGTTTGAGGGAAACACTTTCCTACTAAAATAAGGTTATTAGTCTTTTTGAGTATGTTTCCAAACTGATGAAGGGCATAACACGTTTTTCCCAAATGCCATCTTTATTTGCTATTCCTTCAGCTGATGCCGTAGAGTAACCGCTTATTCGGCCAACTAATATTCTTTGGAGGAAAAAAACAAACACAAATTGGCACAAAAGAGCATGTTGCAGAGTTAGATAATTTGTCAAGTAGCAACAATTCTTAATTGTTATCTATCAAACAGCCTTCAGACCTCTAACTAATCTTTATTGACCTAAGCGTAAATTTCAATTTATTGTTTTGATTTTACCATGATAAACATATTGGGAGGGCAAACATTTCGAATTAAGCACAAAGCACAATAATGCCTTCTAATAAGAAAACCCTAAAGTCTTCCAGTAAGTAAACGGTCTATAGAACTTTTAGAAAGCGTCTATAGAAGCACCCTTTCTTTCACAAGGTGCCTATAGAAGCAGAATTTCTTTAACAAGGGTCTATAGAAGCAGAATTTCTTTAACAAGGGTATATAGAAGCACCCCTTTCACAAGGTGCCTATAGAAGCACCCCGTTCTTTCAGAAAGGGTCCACAGAAGCACCCTTTCTTTCAGAAAGGTTCTACAGAATCACCCTCTCTTTCAGAAAGGATCTATAGAAGCAACCTTTCTTTCAGAAAGAGTCTATATAAGCACCCTTTCTTTCAGAATGGGTCTATAGAAGCACCCTTTCTTTCAGAAAGAGTCTATTGAAGTACCCTTTCTTTCAGAAAGGGTCTATAGAAGCACCATCTCTTTTAGAAAGGTTCTATAGAAGCACCCTCTCTTTTAGAAAGGGTATATAGAAGCACCCTTTCATTCAGAAAATGTATATAGAAGCACCCTTTCTTTCAAAAAGGTTCTATAGAATCACCCTCTCTTTCAGAAAGGGTCTATAGAAGCAACCTTTCTTTCAGAAAGAGTCTATAGAAGTACCCTTTCTTTCAGAATGGGTCTATAGAAGCACCCTTTCTTTCAGAAAGAGTCTATTGAAGTCCGCTTTCTTTCAGAAAGGGTCTATAGAAGCCCGCATTCTTTTAGAGTCTATAGAAGTACCCTTCATTTCAGAAGCACTCTTTCTTTTAGAAAGGGTTTATACAAGCCCGCTTTCTTTTAGAAAGGGTCTATAGAAGTACCCTTCATTTCAGAAGCACTACTTCTTTTAGAAAGGGTCTATAGAAGCCCGCTTTCTTTCAGAACGGGTCTATAGAAGTTCGCTTTTTTTAAGAAAGGGTATATAGAAGCCCGGGTGACGTAGGGGATGGAAGATACCAAGGAACGGTCCTGACCGGTTTTAACATGGCAAAGCCCAGGATTTATCTTGGTCCCTCTTTCATCCCAAGTGGACACTGACCTCCCCGTGGTGTCACCTGGGGAACTGCCTTTAACACCCGTTAAAGGTAGTGAGCTAACATGTGCCGCGCGTTCACCCATAAGAACGTTAAAAACTTGGGTTTGGGCGTCGGGTTAGTAACCCTCCCCTAGAAAAAACATGCTACTATGAAAAAACGAAAGAAAAGAAAAACAAACCCCTCTAAAGTTGACGAACCCCGCAAACGTTTTAAGGACCATGATCTGCGAATCTGCACCTGGAATGTTCGCACTCTTTATAGAGAAGGTGCAGTCTTCGCATTGGCAGACGTACTTGAAAAGTACAAGGCCGATATTACTGCCATACAGGAAATACGATGGATTGGGAAAGGCGTCACAACAACACCTAAAGGTGACGCACTGTATTATAGCTGCCATGACGTAAAGCATGAGTTTGGTTGTGGATTCGTAGTTAGTCGGAGACTAAAACATCTTGTATCCAGCTTCACTCCAGTGAATGAAAGACTTGCTGCAATTCGAATAAAAGCTAAATTCTTCAACATCAGCTTTATTTGCGCTCATGCTCCCACTGAAGAAAAGGATGAACAGACCAAAGATATATTTTACGAGCGCTTAGAAGAAACATATGACCGTTGCCCTGCCCATGACATTAAAATCATTCTAGGCGATTTTAATGCCAAAATTGGAAAGGAGAATATCTTTGGCCCAACAGTCGGGAAATTCAGTCTCCACAGTGAAACATCTGACAATGGTATGAGACTGATAGACTTTGCAGCTGCAAAAAACATGGTAGTTAGCAGTACCAGATTTAATCATCTCGATATTCATAAGGGCACCTGGCTGTCTCCAGATCAGAAAACAAGAAACCAAATTGATCATGTTGTGATAGATGGAAGACATTCATCGAGCGTGTGGGATGTACGATCGTTCCGAGGCGCAAACATTGATTCGGACCACTACCTTGTTGCAGCAAAGGTACGCACCCGCTTAAACGTAGCAAACAAAGTACGAACAGACACAACACGAAAGTTAGACATCGGTAAGCTGCAATCACAACAGATAGCCACAGCATATTCCACTCAACTAGCCCAATTGCTTAATCAAAGCCCTCCTCATCCCGATAACATATCAGCGCAATGGCAAAGCATTGCCCACTCCATGCAAACAGCCGCAAAATCCATACTTGGATACCAGAGACCTCCACCAAGGAATCCATGGTATGATGAGGAGTGTCGTGCTGCCACCGAAGAGAAAAATGCGGCATATAAGGCTACTTTACAATCCGTAGCAACGCGTAGCGCACGAGAGAGATACAGGGAGAAAAGGAGAGAGGAGAAACGTCTTTTCCGCAGGAAAAAGAGAGAGATGGAAAAGCGGGAGTGTGAAAAAATCGAGATGTACAGGAGCCAGAATGAAGTCCGAAAATTCTACCAAAGAGTCAAGCATCAAACTGATGGCTTTGGTACAGGCACATCCTCCTGTAGAGACCAGCAAGGTAATTTGGTAACTGATACAGATAGTGTACTCAGGGTATGGAAAGAACATTTTTCAAATCTGTTGGTATCCAATAGCAGCGAAGACGACGAAGATACCACAGTCCCAATCCCAGAAGATGGTATTGAATGTATACCGCCCAGCCAAGATGAGGTAAAGACAGCAATAAATCGGCTGAAGAATAATAAGGCAGCAGGGGCCGATGGCTTACCAGCCGAGCTGTTCAAAACCGGAGGCGACACGCTGATAAGGTGTATTCATCAGCTAGTTAGCACCATCTGGCAGGAAGAACGAGTACCCGACGATTGGAACCTGAGTATCCTGTGCCCCGTCCACAAGAAGGGAGATAAGACTGTATGCTCTAACTATAGGGGCATAAGTCTACTCCCTATTGCCTACAAGATCGTGTCAGGGATATTGTGCGAACGACTAAAGCCAATGGTCAACGAGATTATTGGACCATACCAATGCGGCTTTAGACCTGGCAAATCCACCATTGACCAGATATTTACCCTGCGGCAAATCCTGGAGAAGACCCAAGAGATGCAGATCGACACCTACCACCTTTTTGTCGATTATAAAGCAGCCTTCGACAGTCCGCTGCGCTCAAAGGTATTCCAAGCCATGTCTGAATTTGGTATTCCCACAAAGCTCATCCGGCTTTGTAAAATGACTTTAACTGACACGAGGTCCTCAGTTAAAATAGGAAAGAACCTCTCCGAAGAGTTTGGTACCAAAAGAGGTTTCAGACAAGGAGACAGCCTTTCGTGTGACCTCTTCAACATCCTGCTAGAAAAGGTTATACGAGAGGCAAACGTCAAAAGAAGTGGCACAATCTACACCAATAGTCACATGTTACTTGCTTATGCTGATGATATAGACATCATGGGTCGATCAGTAAAAGAAGTAACTGATACCTTTATAAAAGTCGAAGGAGAATCTGCTAAAGTGGGTCTGGCGGTAAACGGTGAGAAGACCAAGTTGATGGTGTCGACGCGCAATGCGTCCATTGAGCTCGGACCGACTGTGGAAGTTGGCAGTGGAAGTAAGCAGTTTAAAAACAAAGCCACATCTCGTCAAACAAAAATAACGCTCTACAAAACACTGATACTACCCGTGCTGATGTATGGCTCCGAAGCCTGGGTACTTGCGCAAGCAGACATGGCAGTGCTTGGTGTGTTTGAGAGAAAAATTCTTCGAAAGATCTACGGACCAATCTGCGTTGACGGTGAATATCGACGTCGCATGAACCACGAGCTGTATCTGCTATACAACGACATCAATATTGTTAAACGTATCGAGATGCAGAGATTGCGTTGGCTAGGCCATATCAAAAGAATGAGCGATGATGAACCCACTAAAAAGGCGTATGAATACATGCCACATGGCGGTGCACGCAGAATTGGCAGGCCAAGGAATAGATGGCGCAAACAAGTGGATGATGAGATGACAAGGCGCGGTATTCCAGAGAGCAAAGCAACAAATATAGAGGAATGGAGATCTCTTCTTAGTTCGGCCTATAGAACAAATGTTCTGTAATGGGCCAGCTAAGTAAGTAAGTAAGTATATAGAAGCCCGCTTTTATCAGAAAGTGTCTATAGAAGCCCGCTTCCTTTCAGAAAGGTTTTATATAAGCCCGCTTTCTTTCAGACAGGGTCTATAAAAGCCCGCTTTCTTTCAGAAGGGGTCTATAGAAGCCCGCTTTCTTTCAGAAACGGTCTATTGAAGTACCCTTCATTTCAGAAGCAATCCTTCTTTTAGAAAGGGTCTATATAAGCCCGCTTTCTTTTAGAAAGGATCTATAGAAATCCGCTTTCTTTCAGAAAGGTTCTATAGAAACCCGCTTTTTTTTCAGAAAGGGTCTATAGAAGCCAGCTTTCTTTCAGAAATGGTCTATTGAAGTCCGTTTTCTTTCAGAAAGGGTCTATAGAAGCCAGCTTTCTTTTAGAAAGAGTCTATAGAGGTACCCTTCATTTCAGAATCACTCCTTCTTTCAGAAAAGGTCTATTGAAGTCCGCTTTCTTTCAGAAAGGGTCTATAGAAGACCGCTTTTTTCAGAAAGGGTTTATAGAAGCCCGCTTTCTTTCAGAAAGTGTCTATAGAAGCCCGCTTTCTTTCAGAAAGTTTTTATATAAGCCCGCTTTCTTTTAGAAAGTGTCAATAGAAACCCGCTTTCTTTCAGACAGGGTCTATAGAAGTCCGCTTTCTTCCAGAAAGGGTCTATAGAAGCCCGCTTTCTTTCAGAAAGGGTCTATTGAAGTCCGTTTTCTTTCAGAAAGGGTCTATAGAAGACCGCTTTCTTTTAGAAAGAATTTATAGAAGTACCCTTCATTTCAGAAGCACTCCATCTTTTAGAAAGGGTCTATATAAGCCCGCTTTCTTTTAGAAAGGATCTATAGAAACCCGCTTTCTTTCAGAAAGTGTCTATAGAAACCCGTTTTTTCAGAAAGGGTCTGTATAAGCCGCTTTCTTCCAGAAAGGGTCTATAGAATCCCGCTTTCTTTCAGAAAGGGTCTATAGAAGCACGCTTTCTTTCAGTAAGAGTCTATAGAAGTATCCTTCATTTTAGAAGAACTCCTTCCATCAGAAAGGGTCTAAAGAAGCACCCTTTCCTTCAGATAAAGGTATAGAATGTCAGAAGTGGTGAAAATATCACCACAATTAGCAGGGGTGTGATACAAAAGTAACCTACCACAGTATATAAATTCTACCCCTGTCTGATAATTTAATTGCTGCAGGCTATGCCATTGGCAGTATTGAATTGTAATAATAATCCAACAAAATTCCCCATACACTTTCATTTTCAATATTAAGTTTTGCTGATCTCTCTCATTACTTTCTATTTTTTCTTTACAGAATTTACAAAAAACCAAGGTATCAACATCGGAAATGTTATTCGGTCTACCCATGCAGGATACCGGCTTCAAGCGTTATCCCCTTCGAGCACGTTCCCGTATAATACAATATGCCATAACGCTGATACTCAAACAAAATGATCGTGAATATATACAATCGCTAAAGGAGAAGCTCTTGAAATATTATCCACCACCACAAATTACTCAAGGACAGCCGACCGCTCAACAATCGCATCAATTAAACGAAAAGTCGTCCATAACCTATATTTTTTATCCTGGAGAATTTAAAATGTGGGAATTTCTACCGCTCTCTATTGCCTTTGTGCTGCTCTTTACTTATGTTTATTTTTCGGTGCGTAAAATTGATGTTATACGTTCGAGATTTTTGCTCGCCGTTTGTGCTGCAATCACCATTTTGGGTAGTTTGGTTATGTCTCTCGGGTTGTGTTTCTTTTTCGGATTGACTATTAGTCTGCAGTCGAAGGATATCTTTCCATATTTGGTCATACTTTTGGGCTTGGAAAATTGCCTAGTCATAACAAAGAGTAAGTATTGAGCATTTAATTGTTATCCATACCATCGCCACAGGTGGCCATAAAAGGGAAATGTTTGCACGCTATCGGGAGTAGTGCGAAAATGTTAGCCATGCCATCTGTACAGCCTGAAAATGATATCTGTTATCGAACAATTTATCATTTTATTCAAAAAAAAAAAATAATTCTTTTTATTTTTCTCTCTCCCTCCACAGGTGTCGTTTCCACCGACGAAACTTTCGATGTGAAAATTCGTGTTGCCCAGGCCTTGAGCAAAGAAGGTTGGCACATTTCCAAAACTCTGCTAACCGAAATAACAATATTAACCATTGGCTTGGCCACATTTGTGCCGGTAATTCAAGAGTTTTGTGTATTTGCCATTGTGGGTCTATTATCCGATTATATGTTACAAATGCTGCTATTTTCCACCATATTAGCCATGAACATAAAGCGACCAGAATATTCAACCGAAGCCAAACATTTGCCTAAAATGATGCTCTTTTTTACCGGCAATTCAATGCAGAATTCACATTCACCCACAGCCACTGGTGGTTATGGGGGACCTTTTGCCAGTAATGGACGTCCTGATTTTCGATTTTTTGGCAATTCAACTACGGCCACAACAGCGGCAAATGGCCTGTCACAGCAACAACTACCCTTTGGTGCGGGTAATTTTCATCGATCACAATCACATCCTAAATTAGCTTTTGGTGATTTTGCCAATGTACCACCACCACAGGGTCAAGAAATGAAACGTTCCTCCATTGCATTGGGCACAAATAACAATCATCATCATCATCCCGATATACCAAAACGTTTGAAAATTGTTAATTTTTGGGCTCGTACACGTTTCTTTCAACGTGCCTTTATGGTGTGGATGAGTGTTTGGATTTGCTCGATTATCTACAATTCGGGGTATTTGGAAAATTTGTTTGTAGTTGATGGTAATCGTACGGCTGGTGTTTATGGCAACTATGATATACAACGTAATTGGATGGCGGGTCGGGCGGTATCGAATTTCTTTTCCAATGTTCATTCGGCAATTAATTCTGGTGGTGCTGGAGATCCCATACACAGTGATGATGACCACAATCCCTATGGCGGTCAGAGTGTATTTGGCAATGGCCTTAATGCTGGTCATGAAGGCTCACCCATTGAGGGTCACATCAATGAGACGGAGGCCGAATTGAAACGTTTACTTTATCCCGACTATGAAATCAATTATTTCCTCTCGAATTTCCATTGGTCCACAATAATGAAACAATATAATGTATCGCTACGGGGTAGATATGTTACCATATTACCCACCATTAAGCTATCACATGCCATAAGTCCCGATAAGGCGGTGCGTGGGCGTAATCCCCATGAAAAGGTGGTACAAAATTTCCAGTGGAAGGCATTGGCGGCAGCCTTAGATCCCTTGGATTTTAGTGATGATGAAAATCGTGAATCACCCATGGTTATGCCCGGGGGGACACCGCTTTTTCCCAAAAGTCCCATGGAGATATTTTTTGCCATTACCCTGTGTTGCATAAGTGTGTTTGTGTTATGCTACACCATGGTGGTATTCTATCGTTGTATTTGTACACGCAATTATGCTGAATGGCGTTCCAGTTGGAATGAATCATCTGAGTTTACCCAGAAAACGGAACAAATTCTAGAAGGTGTACCCATACAAATTGCCGGACACAAACATCGCATTGAGTGTTTGGTGTCGGATGGTGCCAACATCATAAGTTGCTGTCTCAAGGGTCAAATAAAGGTGTGGGATGCCAGAAGTGGGGAAAATATCACCACCATCAATAGGGGTGATATACAAGTGACCACACATCGTGAAGACGGTGAGGTGGTTGTTAGGAAATTAAATTCCTCCCCTGTCTGGTGTCTGGATTATTTTGACCATTTAATTGCCGTAGGCTGTGCCAACGGGCGTATTGAATTGTGGGAAATGCCATCTGGGGTTTTGAAGGTAAATTCATTTATTTCAAATTTAATTATTAAAATTTATTAATTCCCAACCTCCTCCTCCTTCCCCCTTTTCTTTCAGTGCACTTATCATGAAGATTCAAAACGTAATCAGGGTATAACACACATAAATCTAAATGGTGATCGGGTGATTGTGGCCCGCCTATGTGGCCGTTTAGATTTTTATCGCCTGGAAACCTATTACAAGGGCAAACAAATTGATTGGGGTTTCACATCGGCTTATCGCAGAAGTAAGTTGTTCAAATTCTAATCGTAGATAATGGCTGACATTTACTAATATTTTAATTTTTTCTTTAGCTCACATTCGTACAAATTCAACGGGCAGCATTGGTTTAATGCATCAACTGCAACCGCAGCAGCAGCAGTCTCAGCATCGTAATGACCGTACAACAAATGAAGAAATGAAATGTACCCTAAGGGGGGTGCGTTTGGCTCATCAACAGCCAATCACCTGTATGGAGGTGGTAAACGAAATGGTCTTCACGGGCAGTCAAGATCATACGCTGAAGGTGAATAAAGACCCAGAGATGTCAAATTGGGGGATAAAATTGAGTGGGGGATATATTAATTTTCCTCCCTTCTTTCCCTTTTACAGGTATACAGTCTAAATAACACGGATATTGAGTATACCCTACATGGACATTGTGGCCCCATCACCTGTCTCTTTGTGGATCGATGGCAACCGGGCACGGGTGGTTCTGGGTCACAGGATGGATTATTGTGTGTATGGGATCTTTATACGGGCGCGTGTATGTATAATATCCAAGCACATGATGGTGCCGTCAGTTGTTTGGCCTGTGCACCCAGCTATGTTATTTCACTGGGCACGGATGAACGCATTTGTGTGTGGGAGCGATTCCAGGGAAATTTACTAACCACAATAAATATATCAAATGCATATTCAAGTCTGTTGATGTTGACACCATCCTTATTGGTGACAAGCAAAATGGGTAGGTTTTACCTAAGAAGAATCCTGGTTCTTGATTAAAGTTATAGTATCTTTTTTTCTTACATTTTAGGATCTCTTATTGTCTGGGATGTACGTACGGGTGAACCGGCCAGAGAAGTTAAATTAGATTTCTCCAATTTACATTTATGTCCAAAGGTTATGATGTTAGCCTATGATTCTGTAGTCTGTGACTATGGCAATGAGATACGGGTTGTGCGCTTTCCCATTGTTGGCGATAAATCTAATTAAGTGGCATAACAATTAAGAAGAATTTGTAGGCATTATAGACATTACCATCATACACTGTCGTATTATCAATTACATGTGAACACCACTCATTCAAACTACACTCACACTCACATTCACCCATACAACGCACTCACGCACCCATTCATTCATCAGTTTCTCTACACTACACTTTTTTACTGGAACGGAATCCATGAACTGATCAATGAAAATGAAAACGCTAATTTTTTATAGCAGCTTTATTGTCCTCTTTTTGTAGAGCTAGAGTTATTTTTATCGTAATATAATATGTATGTGTAATGTTTATATATTTGTTTGTCTATAGCTTTAAACTAACTCTCAGACAGAGACATTTGTTTTACACACGCCCAAGTTCCCATCACCATTGTCATCATCCTCTATCATTTATTCATTTCTTTAAGATATATAGATTATAAGGCACCAACAAGACACCCATTTAGAAATAATTTTTGTAGTTTTATAATTTTTAAGTTCCACACCAAATTTGGTTGGGTTATAAGAAGATGATCAGATAGATATATGGATTAAGACCCCACATGTTTTAAGAACAAATCTGTTCCAGACAATTAGGATCTAATTGTGTCCGCCCGTCTGGCTGATAAGATAGCTCTCAAGTAATCGATTTGGACTTTTCCCCCAACCAAGAAGTGGTGCAGAACAAAAACAAAGTCGCTTTTAGACGACTGTAACCTATCCTTTCATTTGTTTTAATTCAAAGAATTATTTGTTTTCTTCTCTGCTTAACAAAAAAGGCCTTCTATTGTTTAACAATAATTAAATCACCTTTTGTTTGCATATTTAAATTTGTGGTAAAATTTTAGAGATTTTAGACTTGCTAATTATACATTGTATAAGGTCTTTATTATTAAGTTAAGTTAAAAATACATATATTAAACCAGTGATGTCAAATATTATTATTTTTTTCTTTTTGTTTGTTTCCTTTTTATCTTTTTCGTTTGGTTATAGTTTTTACTTTTACAAAATTGTGGTAATATTTTTATTTTATTATTTTATTTATTGTAATTTGTTTACTTCTCATCATTTATATATACACATATAAATTATATATCTCTCACAACAGATTTTTGTTTGTTGTTTTTGTAGTCATTGTTTTTTTTCTATTTGAAATCATTTAAAATAACCAAATAAAGCTATTCATAATAAAACCATTATGTTGAAACAAATATTTTAAAAATGGTTTTAAAATGAAAATTATTAACATAAACCGATCATAATAAACAATAAGGTAGCAGTTAAGTTAACATTCACATAATATCTATTTTTAAAGAAATGAGAAAAAAAAACTATATTTTAAATAAAAAACAAAACTGTATTTAAAAAAAAGTTATTTCTTTTAATATAAACATAACCTCAACAGTTCGTATTAAAACAATTTTGTACACCAATAATACAACAGTTTTAACTCAACATAAGTTTCAATATTATCCACAATCTCTGTGAGAAGATCGCATGAGACGTGTCTGGGTAACCAACCAGTCTCACTGAAACTCACACATGAAATTTTTTCAGCTTTCACACTAAAACACCATTTACATGAAAGCATTTTGGCGGGTTAAGCTTCTTTGTGACGATTTATACGACGTATACGCAATGGAATTAATATTTGAAACCAAGTGGATTAAATCCGGTTGTATGTATACGGGATTTAATAAACCCGCTGGGTTTCAAATGTCAATTTCGTTACTTATACGTCAAATAAATCCTCATAAAGAAGGTTTATACGGCGTTTATATTATAGTTTTTTGCAGGGTTAACCTTCTTTATGAGGATTTATTTGAAGTATACACAATGGAAATGGCATTTGAAACCCAGACCCACTGGGTTAACCCGGTTATATGTAAACGGCCTATAACCCTACAAGAGGCTATAATATACAAAGCATATAAGCTTCCATAAGAAAAGACCTCCTAAAGTCTACTCTTTGATTGCTTATTCAGACTCCTTCTGGGTGTCTTAAGTCAATTTTCCGGCTGTTCATAAATTTATCTATAAACCCGTTTACTGTCTGTCTAATCCGCTAATTGAGAAAATGTTTTCTCTTTTTTAGGTTCATTTTGCAGTTCAATTAACATGAATCAAAACAAGGTATTAGTTCTATTAGTTCATTTCCGTGAATAGTCGTATTGAAGTCTGCAAACCGGCATTTAGAGTTGGGCAATCTAGATCGATCTTTCTAGTTCCTTTTTCCCAAAAGGAACTAGTTCCTAAATATAGTTCCATAGTTCCGAGAGCGATATAGTTCAATGAATCTTTCGTCTTTCTTTTTATTTCCTTTGTTGCAAATAGTTCCGAGAGTTATGTAGTTGAACGAATCTTTCTTTTTGTGGAACAAGTGACGTTTAGGGGCACCTCTCGGATCGAAGACCCATATCTCGGGAAGTATGGCCTTCCCCCCGGAAAATTATATATCGTTGTATTCAGGATGCCAAGGGCTGTCTACTGTAAAAATTTCAGCCCGTTCCGAGAGGTGCCCCTAAACAACCTAAAGGTGTGAAAGTACGAAATTTCCGAAATGTCAAGACCCATATCTCGGGAAGTACGGACTTCCCCCGGGAAAATTATATATCGCCCGATCATCATTATATATTCAGCCCGATCCGAAAGGTGCCCCTAAACAACATAAAGGTGTGAAAGTACGAAATTTCCGAAATGTCAAGACCCATATATCGGGAAGTATGGACTTCCCCCGGAAAATTATATATCGTTGTATTCAGGATGCCAAGGGCTGTCTACTGTAAAAATTTCAGCCCGTTCCGAGAGGTGCCCCTAAACAACCTAAAGGTGTGAAAGTACGAAATTTCCGAAATGTCAAGACCCATATCTCGGGAAATACGGACTTCCCCCCGGAAAATTATATATCGTTGTATTCAGGATGCCAAGGGCTGTCTACTGTAAAAATTTCAGCCCGATCCGAGAGGTACCCCTAAACAACCGAAAGGTGTGAAAGTACGAAATTTCCGAAATGTCAAGACCCATATCTCGGGAAGTATAGACTTCCCCCCGAAAAATTATATATCGTTGTATTCAGAATGCCAAGGGCTGTCTACTGTAAAAATTTCAGCCCGATCCGAGATGTGCCCCTAAACAACCTAAAGTTGTGAAAGTACGAAATTTCCGAAATGTCAAGACCCATATCTCGGGAAGTATGGACTTCCCCCGGAAAATTATATATCGTTGTATTCAGGATGCCAAGGGCTGTCTACTGTAAAAATTTCAGCCCGTTCCGAGAGGTGCCCCTAAACAACCTAAAGGTGTGAAGTACGAAATTTCCGAAATGTCAAGACCCATATCTCGGGAAGTACGGACTTCCCCCCGGAAAATTATATATCGTTGTATTCAGGATGCCAAGGGCTGTCTACTGTAAAAATTTCATTTCAAAATCCGAGTGGTGCCCCTAAACGACATTTAAGCCTACGTTTATTTAAGAATGTGGCCGCATCTGAATGGTGAAGGAACCGAACGTGAAAGATCGAAGTAAGTGTGGAATAAAATTAAGAAAATAAATTATACAATTGAAAGTTATAACTATATGAACGTTTGGAACAATATGAACTAAAGGAACTATATAAATGCAAGTGCCGGATACAGTGCCAATAGTTCCTTGGAACTAGTTCGTTCCGGAACTACACAACTCTACCGGCATTAAATCAGCTGCTGTTTTTGTCCAGAACATTCAGTAACAACACACGAACATTTTGCAAAATAAACTAACAATTAAATACTCAAAAAAATGGTTCGAGTTGGCCTACAAATTTCTGCCAATTTGGAAAATATTGAAGAGCTGAAAACCTGCCATCCCGACTATGCATTCTTTATTAAAATTACCTGTACTAATTGTGGCGAAACTTCAGATAAATGGCATGATATCACGGAGTCGGAAAGGACACAGTTGGACACACGAAATACAGATGGTTTCAATTTCTATATGAAATGTAAAATGTGTAATCGTGAAAATTCCATAGATATTGTGGAGAAATCAAATGGTGAGTAATGAAAAGCATTAATAAAAATTACTAAATAAAATCACTTATCACTTGTCTTCCTTTTTGGCCACAGAAACCTATACCCAAGATGACAGTGGCAAATTCAAAACAATAGTTATATTCGATTGTCGTGGTGCTGAACCTGTGGAATTTTCACCTCGTGCCGGTTGGATTGTTAAGGCAGCCGAGAATGGTCAAACTTTTGAAAATGTTGATCTATCTGAAGATGATTGGGTAGATTATGATGAAAAGAATGGCAATTCGGTGGGCATCTATGAATTTGCTTCGAAATTTATTAAACTTAAGAAGTAATGAGGAGTATATATAATGATATATGAATTGTACTGCAGCATTTCTGGAAGTGTTTTAAGGAAATAAATATTGATATTTTTTTATTAAAATGGATTTTAGTTTCTATCTACCACTTTATATAATTCAAAATTATGAATGAAAAAGTCAAATAAAGGTGACAACGCAACAGCTATCGATAGGACAGCTTTGTTTTGGTCGCCAACTTGCCGAAAAATTTCGTAAATTAACGAAATTGTAAGCATTTTGTTTTACCGGCTTTAGTCGGTATCTAAAATATATGTTTGTATATGAAAATGGAAAATGAGAATCCCACAACTGATTAATAGAAGTACCGAGGAGATGTTCCCAGGCCAGACAACATTACATTTTCAACGGTGTTTTACCACCTCAAAGTAATGTTGGTCAAATTTCCTGAGAAGTTCTCGGCTACAAATAGTAGGTTCAAACTCGTTGAGCTAATATGAATCTGGCACACACTATGATATGACAAAATACTCTTAGTCTTCTTTCAATCAACATTTTAAACGCAAATGACTATAAAATTAAATGCAAATATGTAATATAAAATTTTGTTTTTTAGAGAAGTGTCCTGCATCACCATTATCGCGAACTACGCTAGTATTTTGCAAGATCATTTGATTTCAATTTCAAGCTATTATCATCTTCCATTCATGAAAAACGATCGTTAGCAACCGTGAAGGTTATGTAAAGATATTTTTCAAATCTGCAAAAAATTATAAACCTAATTAACAAAAAATTATACACATGATGGTTGAAGTATTACTTTTTAGCGTTAAAATATCAGTTTAAAAAAATAGCTGACTTCCGTATCAATGGTTGCTTTGTGTGTTTTTTTTTTAACCTCGTCAAAATATTTCAGTTGCACCCTCATGCATTGTTCCTCGAAAATGCATCAGAAATAAAAATTACACATGTTTGCTTTTTACCTGCGTTAAAAATGCATATTGGCGACGCTTTGAAACACGTAGCTTCGCAGTTGTTAAGTACTACGGCCTCAAGAAACATAATACATACATCACACATTTGCAGTAGTTTACCAAGCAACTGACGATATTGAAGTCAGCTTATCATAAAACATTTGCATTTTGTGGTACATACCTACAAGTTTATGGAATATTTGTTTAAGTCCAATTGACAATTGAGTTTTAAAATTGCAAGTATTGCAGAACAACACTAGTTTAGTAAAAACTCTCCAATTGTTTTCTAGAGGTTGATATTGTTGCGCTGATCACGTGAAGGTATAATTTTCATGGGGGACGGACCCAGTTACCTGACCCGAAAGTCCGGTACGAAACCCGGGTTAGACCCGGCTCTACTAAACCGATACAAAATGAGTATCATTGGAAATCTTATAGAAATACCTATCCAACAAGTTGCACATACGTTATTTTCAAGTGTTCGGGTACCATACCAAAAAAATCCGATTATTGGACCCGGGGTTTTGAATAAAAATCCTCAAAAAGTCGAAAGTGGGGGAACATATTTCCTTTACTGACAGTTTGCAATTTTTTTTTTTTTCAAAAATCCTATTTATACTCTCAGCCTTTAGGCTAAAGAGGGTATTTACACTTTGATAAGACCAAAAATGTGCCTCATCGAAATAATGGTTTTAGACCCCAAGTATGTTTGTACGATATCCTTTTCAGACAATTTTGAGTAGATCTAGCAATGATCTAGCAACGTCTGTCAGTCTGGCTGGCTGGTGCGCACAATAACTCTCGAACGGATCAATCGATTCGGTTCAAATTTTGGGTATCGAAATATTTTGTCCAGATTCGATTTAAGTTCGAAGATGGGGCATATAGGTTCACTCCTTCAGGTACCTCCCCCACAAATGTTCAAAAATTGTCGCAAAACTTGTGCGCACGATAACTCTTGTAGGGAATTACCGATTTGGTCCATACTTTGCACATCGTGTAATTTCTACCAAACTTATGGGCCGATTCCGTACAGCGAGGCGAGTCGTGTCGCGTTGCCAGTTGCAATTTTTCCATTACGTATGGCAAAAGTCGCACGACGACGTCAAATTTTGTCGCCGTAATGTTCATTTTCCGGCGACAACAAATTAGCTGTCGCCGTTCATTTTTACTAACGAATAAAAATAAAATAAAAAAAATAATAAAAATAACTTGTTATCGACGATTATTTTCTATCGCTGTACGTAGTGTATTTTTTAAAATTTGTCGCAGAGACGATAGACGACGCGACATGACTCGCCTCGCTGTACGGAATTGGCCCATTAGATGAGGTTCCAATATGGACTCAATCGGTCCACTTCTTCGGGTACCTCCCACACAAAATTTCGGAAAAGTTCGGTTTAGGACCTGGTCTCGAATCGCTTTGATTTTTGTTTACGCAAGTTGTATTCGCTGTCCTCTATACGACGCTGTAAGTTTCATTAGGGGCAAGTCCATACTTTCTGAGAAAATGGACCTGAAAGTTACAAAAAACCCCTATGACACCGTGTGAGGAGGTTGGAGGGCAAAATAACTCTCGAACGGATCTGCCGATTCGGTCCAAAAATTGGCTTTCGTAATATTTTTCTCCAAACTTAGTTCAAGTTCAAGGATGGATTATATCGGTCCACTCCTTCGGGTACCTCCCACACAAAATTTCAGAAAAGTTCAGTTTAGGACCTGGTATCGAATCGCTTTGATTTTTGTTTACGCAAGTTGTATTCACAGTCCTCTATACGACGCTGTAAGTTTCATCAGGGGCAAGTCCATACTTCCTGAGAAAATGACCGGAAAGGTGCAAAAGCCCCTATGACACCTTGTGTAGTGGTTGGAGCGCAAGATAACTCTCGAACGGATCTGTCGATTCGGTCCAAAATTTGACCTTCGTAATATTTTATCAAAACATAGTTTAAATTCGAAGATGGGCTATATCAGTCTACTCCTTCAGGTACCTCCCCCACAAAACTTCAAAATTTTTCGGAAAAATTTTGCGCACGATAACTCTTGAAAGGAGTGACCGATGTAATCTATACTTTGCACATCCTAATATATCTAACAGATATAGATCTTGTTCGAATATGGACTATATTTGTCTACTCCTTCTGGTACCTCTCACACAAAATTTCGGATAAGTTCACTTTAAGACCTGCTCTCGAATCACTTTGATTTTTGTTGAAGTGATTTTCATTCGCTACCTCCATTAAAACGGTAAAAGTTTTTTCAGATGCAAGTCCATATTTCTTGGGAAAACAGCCGGAAAGGTGTAAAAACCCCCTATTTCACCATATGTGGCGGTCTGAGAGCACGATAACTCTCGAACTGTTCAACCGATTTGGTCTTCGTCATATTATATCCAAACTTAGTTTCATGGGCAATACCGGTTCACAACTTTCGGTACTTCTCCCCAATATTTAAAACATGTCACTAAAATGCTAGGACGACCACAAAATTCTGAACAGACCTTAAATACATTCGATCTGTCCGGAGGTGAAAGTTTGGCTTCACATTAGCTGAGGGTATATATCTGTCGGCAAAGCCGACTGACACTTTTTTACTTGTTTTCTTTTAACCACCGGCCTTCGGCCGGTGATTTGAGACTTTCTCCTATGGACAGGAGCCAATCTCGGGAACGGGAACAACATTTTCTTTTAAACTAAAATTTTTCTCTAAGCAGCCGGCCCTTAAACAAGAATTCAGAGGCCCATATCTCGGGAAGTATACATTTCCCCAAAAAAAATTATACAGCGTTGGAATCAGCATAAAAAGCACTAGGTATATGTGGTAAGTATTTCATATTTTTCGGAATACTGTCGGTAAAGGAAGGATATGCCAAAATAGGTTATGGGTGCTCTTTTAATTTATAACAAATTATAGCCCACACTTTAACCTTTCCAAAATGGTGCTATATATTGTCATACCTTCTCTGGATCCACAGATATGACCTTTTTTGACACCTCAAATAGGTAATTCTTATTTTTGACCATATTTATTATGAATCGCATATGAATGGTTTGACGGAAAATTGTTCTAAGGGCCGGTAGCAAGAGATTTCCATAACATATTTTGGCATAAATAGAATACTCTCCCACCTGGCGGAAAAATCTGGAAAAATTACCACAGGTAGACCTTGTTGTCCTGATCACAAATATATAAACTTTTCCGGGGGGAAGTCCATACTTCCCGAGATATGGGCCTCTTAAGTTCCGAAAGTTCCCTTGTTAAAGTAAGAACAAATTTTAAATTAAAAAAAATGTTTTCGTGCCCTAAATTGGCTCCTGTCCATAAGAGAAAGTCTTAAATACCCGGCCGAAGGCCGGCTACTTAGGAAAAACTTACAATTTAAAAAAAAAATCAAATTTTTTCCGTTAAAAGCTCTAATGCAGTGGCCGTTTAACTGTATATTGTGGTAAACCGCATACCTACCAGTGCACTATAGGTAATTTGCCCTGTTTTTGAGGCAAAAAGTCGATTTTGCAACTTTTAATAATAATAATTTTTTAGTTGGCATTGAAAAAAGAACATGTCAAAATTTATTAATATGAATTATATTTTTCAAAATAGCGTCATTATCGCGGTTTAAATTGCAGTCAAAGTGAGAATTTCGAAGAAAAACTAAAAAAATATATATTGTAAGGCATATTTCAATGTACGTAAAACCGCGGAACAATAAACCAAATATAAATATATGTAAAATGGAATAGATTGGCAATTGCGAGATGAATTTATGTATTATATAATATAGCTTAAACATTTTGGATAGGGACCAAAAACACAAAAACTCAGAAATAGATATTTTATTTTTCTTAAACACACTTCATATAGACTTATACTAAATTGGCCGTGTTTGGCCGTGATTTTGCCACCTAGAACACATTACTGAAAGTCTTCTGCATTGGTATTACTAGGTTTCAAAACCCGATTTTGCCCGTTTTTTGATATTTATGAGATTTAATTAGCTTACTTGTTAATAAAAAACCTTAAAATTGTGGAAGTTTGGTTTGGGGAAATAAATAATAAATGTAAAAAATATTGTTGTTTACAATTTCATTGCAAGTAAAATAAGTAATGGCGACAAATTGTTCGGTATATCCGTGGTTTTCTATAAACGGTGCGGCAGTAGTAAGCTTTGTTTTATCTCTCCATTACATGTTAATCATTGATACGGTTTAAAGGATTACTAAACTCGTCTTTATTAACGTATTTTCAAAAATATACAAAACTGTAGTAGGGTAAATGCACCAGTAGTCGGCACTTTAAGGATTCTCGTATCTTTAGCCGTATGTCATTCCGAGTCTAAATATCCAATCAAGTTAAATTTAAGTTGTTATGATTCGTTATTTTGTGTAGTTTTAGATTATATAAACAATTTTTTTGATTATTTCTGTTCAACATGCAAAAAATACAATTTTACTGAAATACATACTGCTTTTTCACCAGTAGTCGGCACCATTCCCCAATAGTCGGCATGATATGATCCAGTAGTCGGCATGTTATATTTAAATAAAGAAAAAATGCATGCTTTACATTTTTTCTTAAATATTTGAAAGAACTATAGCTTAAGCATTAGTTATTTATACATTTCTAGTTTAGTATATTCGTTTCTATTGATTTTACTTCAAAAAATAAGGAAATTAAAACATATTGTTTAAATAAATTAGGTCGTACCAATAGTCGGCATGATATGACCCAGTTGTCGGCACCCCACAACGTACGTACTTCAAATCATGGCTAATATTGCTTTAAAATTTAAAGTTTAAATCGCTAAAGTTCCTTTCAAATTGAAACATTTTTTTATTAATTAGCCTTTAAAGTATTTCTTTAGTATTTTTTATAATTTTTAGCTAAAAGTAATCGATAAAAACCAATGTTTATAACCCCATGCCGACTTCAGGCAAATTTTATATTTTTTTGTCCCTAAAGTCGGCATCAGCAAAAATTGCACAATTATAAATATTTTTTAAAAATTTCTTTTCCTAAAGTGTTCTTTTAACTGTTCTCTACCTTTATAACAAAAATGTTGTGGAAAATTTCTTTATTTTAATATAATTACAGAGCTTATAAGGTTAGCATCTCCACAATTTTTTTCTTAAGAAACATGCATTTTCGGTTGTGGTGAAAACTCTTCACTGACAAAAACTTAAATTTCGATATAAAAATTGGTCCTAGCTCAATGAAGTTAAAGTATTTTTAGGATTATTTTCCAATTTTGTTTTTTTAATTTTCAGTTATTTGAGTTCAAATTCAAAAGGTGCCGGCTACTGGTACATGCCGACATTAGGTGCACTTACCCTAATAATTCGTTGGAAAATCTACTCGCGGGGACAAAATTTGTGTTAATTACTACCGTGATCGTTTTCATCAGTTTGTTGTGTATAAGAAAATTACGCTCGCAATTAATAGAGTAGTTCGCTATGTTTACGGCGTTAATAGGCGTGATCACATTACGCCATATACCATTAAATTACTAGGGACCTCTTTTCCAAATTTTATAAAACTTCGATTACTGGTGTTTTTCTATAAGTTGGTTCGTAACCAATGTCCTACTTTTTTAATGTCTTTGTTCAACTTCTCCACTTTTACAAGAAGGAGCCAATTGAATATTTCTAGTGCTATTTTTTTAATGGATAGTTCATTCGAAGTAAGAGTAGCGCGGCTATATAATATTTTGCCCAACAATTTAAAAGTATTTAATATTTCACCAGCTTCTTTCTCAAGACATCTTCTGCAACACCTACTCTGACGCTCAGATACTTTCTCTTTCCATCGTTTGATGAACGCCAAATTGTTTTTTTTTTTATTATTTTAGTGATCTCACTTATTTTTAACTGTCAGTTCAAATCAGGGATGGAAAATTCAGTACAATAGTACTTTTTTCAGTACCATTTCACTATAAAAAGTACCGAAGTACCCCCGCGGCCAATTCAGTACCATTTCCATACTCTAGTCTAGAAAAATTGTATTTGGAACTAAAACTGCAAAATTAAAGATTAAAATTACTAGAAATTTTATAAATCTGGATATATGGGAATATACCAAAATATGAACCCATGTTGATCATTTTCTTCGTGGAGCTCTTCCACCCTTTGAGAATCCGAAATATAAAGTTACAGTCACTAGGGTAGACTAATCATTTAAAAGATTCACATCGAGCGGTATAGAAGTACATTCCAATACGAGAATCTGCAACTATCGACAGTCTAACTATTGTTTTGATTACTGACGAAAAACAAAGTTTACATTGGCCACCAAAAAATTTTTTTGGACTATCTGTCACGAATTATTTAAAAAGAAAATCATTAGTTCAGAGTTCAATATAAATAAGGCTTTACGACGGCGATCAAAACGATAGTCGGACTATCGATAGTTTGCCAGCTCCAGGCTATTTAAAACGAAAACAAAGTATCTAATCTTTTAAAATACCGTTCTATTAGGGCTATATCAGAACGTTAACCGGCACTGACAAATTTCTGGGGAAGAGTTTAGTGGCCCCAACAAAGACTAAATACCAAATTTCAACAATTTTGGTATGATAATATGGCTCAAACCTTCAAAATACCGAAAATCGGGAGGTACCGTTGTATGGGAGCTATATCAAAACGTGAACCGATAGAGCCCGTTTGCAATACCAAACTTCCTAGGAGAAATTAAAGCTTCTGTACCAAATAAAAAGCTCAATATTAAATATTGAGTGCTGTATATAGAATTCAACAGACGGGTCTCCCACGAATATTTCGATGTTTTACAAACAGAATGACAAAGTTAATTATAACCTCCAGCATGGTATAAAAAAAATATACCATTTTGGAACATTCTTTAGATTTCATAGATTTAAACCTTTGTTGTTGTTTTTTACTGAATAAAAAATGTTTATATTTTTTCCATAAAAATAATAAAAATTACCTTTTCACTGAAAAAAGTACCATTTTAGTACTTTTTGAAATTTTAATTTTTCCATCCCTGGTTCAAATATGAAGGGTTATAACTTTATTATTATCTATAGTTTTTTTTTACATTTTTTTTAATCTTTTCTTACGTTTGAGTAGTGGGAATATAAATATTTGTATTTTTTTTAGCCTTATGGCTTGGAGTATTTGTAATTATAGGATTATATCATATACCTAGTTTTATATGCACTCTGAGTAGTGATAACATACACATATGTAATATAATGTAATTCATTTAAATTGGCCCGATGGCTTAGAATTATTTGCTCTGTTCCAGAACCTGCAACAAGCTACTATTTTTTACTACGATAACATTTTTTCCTCTATGTTATCGGAAAAAATAGTAAAAATGAGTAGACTCTTGCAGTACTGGAACAGGACAATTGTAAAGTTGATAAATAAATAAATAAAATGCATTGGAAAAAATAGCTTAGTTCGTTATATACGTAGTTGCTCATAACCGTTGTTCCTTATATCCGAATTTATCTCTAAAAATCATATGATCGCAACAAAGAAATGTATTTTTATGAAAGAAAATAATCGAAAGTATCACTCACAAATCTCACTTACATATTTCACCAATACAGTCTTTATTCACTTAAATTCTACACTTCAACTTTTGTAAGCACGAAACACCAAAAAGAATAATAAAAATATCATAATTAAATAATATAAATATACTAATCATCTTTCATCTCGTTTTTTTTCAGTAATATTTAAATTGAACGTGCAAAACAGATTCTGTTCAAAACAAAAATTCAAAGTCGAAGAATTAAACAAACTGCGTGACGCACGCCGTTCGTTAAAAAACGCAGTAGCTATGCCATGGTACAATTAGTTAGGTAGAAACATAGGCGAATTGCTACAACAAAGCACGGTTTAATAAGAAAGGTTAGCTAAAGCTTCCTGTCAATTTAAATTTTTATTTCGACTGTTCCTAAAACCTCAAAACAATAGGTGTGTTCGTTTACTCAACAATTTGTACAAATTTGTACAAGTCCAGTAACTTCTTGTAAACGACCAAGGTCTTTTGCATTGTACTGCAGAGTAAACGAACAACATCCAGTAACAATTTGTACAAATTTTAAGTAAACGAACACACATAACATACACAATCTGTGTATGTATCTGTGATGTTTAAATAAGTCCCAATTTACATTAGGCGAGTTTACTTGCGGCAATTGTCAGTTTGTAGGTGAGAGAGGGTGCTGAGAGGCAAAGGGTTACCATTTGCCTCACCTCTCTCTCCTACAAAATGACAATTGCCGCAAGTAAACTCGCCCAATGTAAATTGGGACTAATAATCCAAACAATTTTAAAAACAGTAGAATTCAATGTATTTTGCTTGGTTTACATTTACGAAATCCACTCGATTTCAACTGTCAATTCCACTGCTCAAACGTCAAATGAAATCCAATCGATTTCAGATGAGTTTTCATTTGACGTATACGCAAAGGAATTGACAGTTGAAATCGAGTGGATTTCGTAAATGTAAACAAAGTATTTGAAACTGTTTTTAGAACATTTATATGGAAGGAATTGAGGAGTTCATCATATCCAGAACTCGATTATGTGGAAAAATCTTGACACTTCATTCATTTTTCGCGTTTTTTATAAAATGCTCAAAAATGGTATTGAAAACAAACCCACTTGTTGCTTTTATGTTTACTAATGTTCTGTTCCTTTACTTTTGAAAATGGTAAAACCGGCAAATGTAGCAAAAATTATGAACCGCTCTTATATGAACTGTGTGGTGTCAGATGTAAAGGAACGCTTTTCGAGTAAAAAGTGGTAAAACTTGAAGATTCTTGCACGTAAAGCATGGTAGAACAAACCAGGTAAAGTAAATACTACAACAAATACAACTCAACAACAACCACATAGAAATTTGTTTTTGTTTGTAAACGTTAGTGTCATCGTACATGTAAAGGGCTGTTTACACCATCTATGAATGTCATATGAGCTGTAATTTCTTTCACCCATTCGACATTCTCTATGTTTGTCAAAATTGACGTCATACGTACAACATTCAATTTGTGCGTTCATACCTACAAGTGTTATTTTCGTATGACATAACCTATAAATATAAAAACAGCTGTTTTTGTCATTGTTTACATTTATTGTTGAGTTGCAAATTTGCGCAAATTTTAATTTTGGTTGAAGGAAAATGAATATCTAGCATGTTTGTTGTGGTATAATAGGCTTTTGGGGTTATAGAGGCATTTATGTTTTTGGCACAAAGCAACAATTTCCAAGACTGCTTCTTTCGACCCATCGTTCTGAAAATAACATTATAAACACCATTTATTTACTTTTCTAAATATTTAAATATACATAACTCTCCATTTTCTTTTTTAAAAGATTTTGTTTTTCAATTTTTTGAGAATGCCAGAAAACAGCTGATTAATTTGTGTTTACATACGAGAATGCCGTATCAAATAGAGCGCCCCCTAAATGAAAAATTTACATATGAGTTGCCAAATCATTTTGATAGATGAAAATTTTCATAGTGGTCACGCTATGTGTACAACATTCACAAGTAGCAAATTTGACATCTCATATGATATTCATAGATAGTGTAAACACCCCTTAATGGGCTTGGCACATATGGTCCGTTGTGCGTCGCGCGTTAGAAACATCAACCACATGAACAATGTGTAAGTGATGCCAAGTGATGAAATAAACATAATTTCATGAAATTAGACTTATGTTTCACACTGAAACTTTCATAAAAAACTTTCCCATTATTTTGGCTTTTTTAGGTCGAGTTCCCCATTACAGTAATTTTATAAAATTACTTTTGTATGGAACTCGATCTATGAACGCCAAAATAATGGGAAAATTTCGTATGAAAGTTTTAGCGTGTAACATAAGAGTTAT
Source organism: Musca autumnalis (assembly GCF_047663935.1). Classification (NCBI taxonomy): domain Eukaryota; kingdom Metazoa; phylum Arthropoda; class Insecta; order Diptera; family Muscidae; genus Musca; species Musca autumnalis. The sequence goes on from NW_027412088.1 coordinate 184,537,968, forward strand.
TTTCGCTCTGTAGCAGGGGGTAATGGAACTGACATTTGAAATCCAGTGAGTTTATTAAAACTTTTTTTATGTAAACACACTATAAATCATGTAAATAATCAATTTTATTATGTCTACTGCCTGTGAATCACCCTTATCTCTAACACTTAACATACTTACGTTACGCTATAACTAATTACGCATAACCTTGTCACAGTCTGAACAGCCCTTGTATTTTTATTCTAAAAGAGCGCAAAAATACAAATATCCTTGACAAGAGTTTTTATTTGTTATTTGTTTTCTATGTTGTGAAGTTGTTCTGTTGTTTGGAGTCCCGAAATAAAATGAAACGCCTTGAAAGAGAAAATGTCCTTGCTGAAATAAACAAAGAAAATTTGGTAAGAAAAGTAACTAATAAAAAATAGAATATGCATCAAACTAGAATAAAAATATGAAAAAATTACCACAGATACTGACGATGTATTTCTTTTGTTGGGGAAATGTATACTTACCGAGATATAGGAAGTTCCGAAAATTCCCGTGTTTACTTGGGGACAAATTTACGATTTAAAAAAAGTTTGTTCGCGTAGCCTAAATTCGCTCATGTCCATAGGAGAAAGTCTTAAATCCCTTGCCGAAGGCCGGCTACTTAAGAAAACTTACGATTTAAAGGAAATTTTTGTATTTTTTTCTGCGAAGGGTCGGTAAAGGAAATTTGTTCCAAAATTTTTTGTCCTGATTTCAAGGATATAGGGCGTTATCATGAACTGCAATTCCCCTTAAGTTGCACTTTCTGCCTTAAGTTGCAACGGCGGAAAGACAAAACGGGGAAATTTCATTCATGATAACCCCCATAAGTTTTTCTCGCATCACTTCCGTTGATGAGCGCAGTAGCATATCCCGCTCTGAAATCTCCCTTTAAAAGTTAAAGAGCTTTAAAAAATCTGGGTACCATCTTTGGTAAACATTTCAACATAATCGGTGTGCTAAAATGGCGATTTTGAAAATGGTAAAACCGACAAAAGTAGTAAAAGTTGTAAACTGCTCCCCATATGAACTGTTTGGTGTCTGAAGTAAAGAAACGCTTTTCGAGTAAAAAGTAGTAAAACTTGAAGATTCTTTCACGTAAAGGAACAGAGCTATTATTTTTATCTTGTTTCCACACTTAAGAAAAACGAATATACGTCTTGTAGCAGATGTTTTTAGGATTGTTATTCTTATCTATTTTCTAAACAATGCCTTATTGTCTATCAATATAATGGATGGATGTCAGGACATCAGTTAAATGTGCAGCTGTTACGTTTGTTTTGTGTTTTTTTTTTCTGCCATTCATAACATGCATAAGCATAACATCGGTATAAAGAGTAATATAACTAAAGAATATATATTCGGAATATCCTTTCTTCCTTGAATTAGTTTCTCAGGGGATAGGACTGTAGTCGATATACATAAATCTGTATATCACGTCCATATATAGTTTGTCGGTCTTATATATTTGTTGATGTGCCCCAACAGCTCTGAGAAAACCAGTGGTCACCAAATAAAATTGCGGATGAGCACAATTGCTCTCGAATTTAGAATCAAATTTGTTCCAAATACTATTATTTCTTCCAACCTTACGTCAAATGGTAGGATGGGTCTATATAGGTGAACATTTTCTGATTTTTTTCAGTAGAAGGTTCCTGTAATCCTGTATAGAAGGATGTAGTTTTATTCGTGGACGAGTCCACACTTCCATACATAATGGCCTGAAAGCACTAAAGTGGTAAAAAATGAAAGACAAGTAAAGGAACAGAGCTACTTACACCGCTTAAGTCTAATTTATGAATTGTGTTGATATTTTTATAGCGAACACAGCTTGTAATCCTGACTACAACAGTGCCAAAAACCTTCTGGATATACCCCCGAACAAAAGTGCAAACATCTTGCCCGCTTTTTTAGTTTCGAGATTATGATCCATATTTTTTTTAAATTTGTTTGATTTTTCTCTATATTTTCTCTTTCAGCCCGACAATAAACGTAAGCTACCAAGTGCAACAATTGATTCGCAGGCGAAGAAGCAACGTTTGTCACTCGATGTTACTAAAGAAGTTGATCGTAATCAACGTCTAGAATATCTTCTAAAACAAAGTGAAGCATTTTCCAATTTCATTTCGACAACAGCCAAAGGTAACAACAATGTCAACAATAAGGAAAACCTTGCAAAGGAACCTGGAACAAAAGGCCAGCAAACAAAAAATCAACAGCGTATCACAAAAGACACTCAAGACAAAAACAACAATAATAATAATGGTGGCTTTCGTTTTGATACATCTCCAAATTACATCAATGGACAAATGCGTGATTACCAGATTGAAGGTTTAAATTGGATGATCTCTTTACATGAGAATGGTGTTGCTGGAATTCTGGCCGACGAAATGGGTCTTGGTAAAACCATACAGTGCATATCTCTTTTTGGCTATTTAAAACACTACTGTAATATGGCTGGTCCTCATATAGTAGTTGTACCCAAATCTACATTACAAAATTGGATGAATGAATTCGCGAAATGGTGCCCATCCATAAAAACTATTTGTTTCGTTGGTGAAAAACAGATTCGCAACAAATTCAAAAGGGATGTTCTTTGGGCTGGCGATTGGGATGTCTGCGTAACATCGTATGAAATGGTAGTTGTTGATACGGCTGCTTTTAAGAGAATCAAATGGCGTTACATGGTTATTGATGAGGCACAACGCATTAAAAACGAAAACTCTCAACTATCCATGTTCATCAGACAATTCAGTACCACAAATAGGCTATTGTTAACCGGTACTCCCATACAAAATAATTTACACGAACTGTGGGCTTTGTTGAATTTTATGTTGCCCGATATTTTCAATAGTCCGGATGATTTCGATCAATGGTTTAATACAGACGCGTGTTTGGATAATGAAGATTTAGTGAAAAGATTACAGGCCATATTAAAGCCTTTCCTTCTCAGACGTTTGAAATTGGATGTGGAACGAAGTTTAAAACCCAAAAAAGTAACCAAAATATATGTGGGTATGACGAAAATGCAAAGTGAATGGTACAAGAAAATATTACAAAAGGATATTCCAACAGTAATTGCCAATGGTTATGTAAGGAAGATGCGTATTTCAAATATATTAATGCAGTGTCGCAAAGTTACAAATCATCCGTATTTATTTGAGGGTGTTGAACCGGGACCCCCGTATACCACGGACATGCATCTAGTCAATAATTCAGCAAAAATGATGGTACTCGATAAGCTGTTGCCCAAATTGCGTGGCCAGGGTTCTAGAGTTTTGATTTTCTCACAATTCACCACAATGCTAGACATTTTGGAAGATTATTGTACATGGCGGAAATTTCCATATTGTAGGCTGGATGGCAGTACACGACATGAAACCCGTTCCCAACTCATCGATGAATATAATGCGAAAAATTCGAAATTATTTATTTTTATGCTTTCCACAAGGGCTGGGGGTTTGGGTATTAATTTAACTACGGCCGATGTGGTCATATTCTATGATTCGGATTTTAATCCTCAAATGGATTTACAGGCAATGGATCGTTCTCATCGCATTGGTCAAACAAAAAAGGTGCGTGTCTTTCGTTTGATTACCGAAGATTCCATCGAAGAAAAAATTATTGAGCTGTCTGAAAAGAAATTGCAACTGGATAAACTTGTTATACAAAAGGGTAGGAGTCCATTTTTATTGAACAAAGACGTACTCTTGAAGATGATACTTTCCGAGAAAATTGACAACGACCGAGAAGATTATGTTATATCAGATGAAGAAGTTGATGCCATTGTAGCCCAAGAAGATGACACCAGCGATGGTGGAAATAATGACAATAATAACAACAAGAAAAATGAAACGAAGATGACAACACGAAGAAGTGTCAATAAAATCAAATGGTAGGATTAAAAAAATTGAGAAGGAGGCTTTCCTTAAACTCGTTTAGTTTTTTATTTTTTGCCTAGAAAACAAATTTACTTTTTCAATTTGCTCCAAAATCATGTGAAAATTCTAAAAATTCTTAAATAACACTAAGTCACAAGGAAACAATTAAATTTATAAGAACAATATATATAAAGTATTTGTATTTGTTCTACCATGCATAATAGTGATGAATATTTGTTATTTAGCACTTTTTCGACTTTTTCATGTGATACTCCAAAATTGTTTTTAATTAGAAAAGCCAATTTACTAAAGCTGGTTTTGAATTCGAGATATAATAGCTCATTTACATTAGCCATAAATCCTCGACTGGATTTAATAAATCCAGTACAAATCTCATTGCATTTAGATATACATTTTGAAGGATTTAAATGGCAGTCAGCTGATTTTTGTTCATAGCACAATTACCAAGGTAGATGCATCAGCCCATCTGAACGAATTTGAAACGTCAAACGAATTTTTTATACCCTACACCACTATGTGGTAAGGGGTATTATGTGTTAGTGCATTTGTATGTAACATACAAAAGGAAGGGAGATAGACCCATAGTTCCTTCTAGAGATATACATAGAATCACTTTCTGAGTCGATTTATGCATGTCCGTCCGTCCGTTCGCAACATACAGGTCGCATTTGTTGACCGATTTCGCTGAAAATTGGGGAATACCATTTTTTTAGCCGTCGGAAGATCAAGTTCGAAGATGGGCTATATCGGTCCAAGTTTTGGTATAGCCCCCATATATATTTTCGGCCGATTTCACGTATTTTCTGTAACACACACGCTATATATGTCCGATTTCGATGAAATTTTGAATGTGTGACTGAATTTTGTCTAAAAATAAATTTGCCAAATTATATCGAAATCGGTTCAGATTTGGATATAGCTCCCATATATATGTTCGCCCGATTTCACGTATGCGATGTACCAATCACGCTATATACGTCCGATTTTAATGAATTTTGGAATGTTTGACTGAATTTGGTATAGAAATAAGTGTGCCAAATTATATAGAAATCGGTTCAGATTTGGATATAGCTCCCATATATATTTTCGGCCGATTTCACGTATTTTCTGTACCAAACACGCTATATATTTCCGATTTCGATGAAATTTGGAATGTGTGACTGAATTCAGTCTAGAAATAAATGTGCCAAATTATATCGAAATCGGTTCAGATATGGGTATAGCACTCATATATATTTTCGGCCGATTTCGCGTATTTGCTGCTCCAAACACGCTATATAAGTCGGATTTCAATGATATTTGGAATGTGTGACTGAATTCGGTCTGGAAATAAATGTGCCAAATTATATCAAAATCGGTTTAGATCTGGATATAGCTCCCATTTATATTTTACATATTCACAGTGGTGTAGGGTATCATATAGTCGGCCCCGCCCGACTTTGATCCTTTCCTTACTGGTTTTTAAATTGAATTCGTCTCAAAAAACATACATCAAATTACAAATTTATTCTTTTATACTGAAAATGTTAGCACATTATGCTACTAATGCTAACTAAAGAGCAAATAAAGAATTATTTTATCGCAGTTTGCCCATCTAAAATAAATAAACGAATTATTTGTATCGTTTAGACCATGGTACAATCATTACAAGGTAGGACAGAGCAAACATCTGATTACAATTTTTTCCTGAGGTCCTCCTATTGTGTCAAAACAGTTTGACTGGGTTGACAAACGACAAAATAAATTTATTTAAAATCATAAATAAAAATAGACATATGCACATTTTTGAAAAAAGAAATGAATTCAACATCATCGAGGGATACTTTCGTTAAGCAATTTAGCCAGATGAGTGGAAATGCTGTGCTATGTGTTGTGCTTGCAGCTTGCCGATGTCCAACTTCCGTACCATGGTACAAGAAATATTAAATTCGGCTTGGTTCGTATTTTATGTGGGTACGTATTTCGTACCTTTGCTGCTACAAGATGGTGATCCGAGTCCATGTTTTCTACTCAGAACGAAGAATGTCTAGATGCTTACTTCTTGTACTACCATTCTTTTGCCGCTGCGAAGTCTATCAGCCTCATTCCTTTCTTCTAAAGGCTCATAAAATATGTATGATCTGTTCGGGCTTGTCTTCTGTGGGTGCATGAGCACAAATAAAACTGATGCTGAAAAATTTAGCTTTTGTACGAATTATAGCAAGTCTCTTATTAATTACTGGGATGAAGCCGGATACCTAAATCTTTTACCTCCGACCAAATCCGCAACCAAACTCAGGCTTCATGTGTTGTTGTGAAGCCTTTCCAAATCCATCTTATTTCCTGTATCTGTTATGTATTTTTCAAGTACATCTGCCAGTGCGTAAACCGCACTTCTATAAATAGTCGGAATATTTCAGGTGCAGATTCGCAGTTTATGATACAAAAAACGGGGGTCTTCAACTATAGAGGGGGTTGTTTTCTGCTTCTTCATAGTAAGATGTTTTGGAGGGATGGGTTACTAGCCCAACGCAAGTTTTTAACGTTCTTATGGGTAAACATGTTAGCTCACTATCATTAAGGGGTGTTAAAGGCAGCTACCCAGGTGACACCGCGGTGAGGTCAGTGTCCACTTGTGATGAAAGATGGGCCAGGACAAGTCCTGGGCTTTGCAATGATAAAGCGGGTCAGGTATCTTTCATCACCTACGTAATCCTCACCATAAGTACATAAGGTAAAAAAGTGGTACGTTGGGCCGGTTCGAACGTTTTATATCCTCCATCATGAAGTTTACTGAGCTAAAATTAAAATTGGGAGGTACCTTTATATGGGGGCTATACCATAACCTGGACCTACATACATATTTAGCCCATTTTCAACACCAAAAGTTAAAAAGGCCTACAATACATTTTCCCAAAATTGTATCCACCCCCTTCAATAGGTTCGGGCGCTAGAGAGATTTCCATCAACGGACGGATGGACATGGCTATATATGTAAGTATATGTATAAATCTTAAATGATTATTTTATGTAAGCATTTAAAAAAAAATTATTTCAATTTAAATGATACAAGCTTTGACAATATTTCAAATAAACAACGCCTGTTGCATTTGTCATTAGTAATTTGAAGTTATAAGCAAACTGGCTTCAGAGTTGTTTTTTTTTTAAATTTCGTCAACCTGCCCAACCTTCTAATAATTGAATAATTGAATAATTGATGTCTAAACCATGGTTCAATTATTAGAAGGTTGGGCAGGTTGACGAAATTTAAAAAAAACAACTCTGAAGCCAGTTTGCTTATAACTTCAAATTACTAATGACAAATGCAACAGGTGTTGTTTATTTGAAATATTGTCAAAGCTTGTATCATTTAAATTGAAATAATTTTTTTTTAAATGCTTACATAAAATAATCATTTAAGATTTGTACATATACTTACATATATAGCCATGTCCATCCGTCCGTTGGTGGAAATCTCTCTAGCGCCCGAACCTATTGAAGGGGGTGGATACAATTTTGGGAAAATGTATTGTAGGCCTTTTTAACTTTTGGTGTTGAAAATGGGCTAAATATGTATGTAGGTCCAGGTTATGGTATAGCCCCCATATAAAGGTACCTCCCAATTTTAATTTTAGCTCAGTAAACTTCATGATGGAGGATATAAAACGTTCGAACCGGCCCAACGTACCACTTTTTTACCTTATGTACTTATGGTGAGGATTACGTAGGTGATGAAAGATACCTGACCCGCTTTATCATTGCAAAGCCCAGGACTTGTCCTGGCCCATCTTTCATCACAAGTGGACACTGACCTCACCGCGGTGTCACCTGGGTAGCTGCCTTTATCACCCCTTAATGATAGTGAGCTAACATGTTTACCCATAAGAACGTTAAAAACTTGCGTTGGGCTAGTAACCCATCCCTCCAAAACATCTTACTATGAAGAAGCAGAAAACAACTCCCTCTATAGTTGAAGACCCCCGTTTTTTGTATCATAAACTGCGAATCTGCACCTGAAATATTCCGACTATTTATAGAAGTGCGGTTTACGCACTGGCAGATGTACTTGAAAAATACATAACAGATACAGGAAATAAGATGGATTTGGAAAGGCTTCACAACAACACATGAAGCCTGAGTTTGGTTGCGGATTTGGTCGGAGGTAAAAGATTTAGGTATCCGGCTTCATCCCAGTAATTAATAAGAGACTTGCTATAATTCGTACAAAAGCTAAATTTTTCAGCATCAGTTTTATTTGTGCTCATGCACCCACAGAAGACAAGCCCGAACAGATCATACATATTTTATGAGCCTTTAGAAGAAAGGAATGAGGCTGATAGACTTCGCAGCGGCAAAAGAATGGTAGTACAAGATGTAAGCATCTAGACATTCTTCGTTCTGAGTAGAAAACATGGACTCGGATCACCATCTTGTAGCAGCAAAGGTACGAAATACGTACCCACATAAAATACGAACCAAGCCGAATTTAATATTTCTTGTACCATGGTACGGAAGTTGGACATCGGCAAGCTGCAAGCACAACACATAGCACAGCATTTCCACTCATCTGGCTAAATTGCTTAACGAAAGTATCCCTCGATGATGTTGAATTCATTTCTTTTTTCAAAAATGTGCATATGTCTATTTTTATTTATGATTTTAAATAAATTTATTTTGTCGTTTGTCAACCCAGTCAAACTGTTTTGACACAATAGGAGGACCTCAGGAAAAAATTGTAATCAGATGTTTGCTCTGTCCTACCTTGTAATGATTGTACCATGAGAAATATTAGTCTTGGTTGATTAAAATCAACTTTGTACATCAAAACAAATTTAATTTTTCCGCCTTGTTTACAAATTTTTACATTTTAAATTATTTTTAGTGTAGCAATTCACCGATGCATCTACCTTGTTTCTTGAGCCAGCTTGCAACTTTTTGTATTTTCTAGCAACATGTTGCAAATAACAGAGTTGTATACGAGGATTTATGCCAGATTTAAAACAAATCCACTCAATACGAGGATTTATTTTTGTATGGGAAATCTGGTAGATTTTGGTTGGATTTAGCAAATAAAACCTAATAATGTGCTAAATCCGGCTAATGAAGTCATATCTAAATGGGCTATAAAACAAATCCACTCAATAGGAGGATTTATTTTTGTATGGGAAATCTGGTAGATTTTGGCTGGATTTAGCAAATAAAACCTGATAATGGGCTAAATCCGGCTAATGGTGTCATATCTAAATGGCATATAACATATTTTAAAAAAGTGAAGGTGGTCGGGACTTCGAATCACATCTAAAAATATTTGATTGAAATTATTAGGCTATGCGTTCATAGTCTATTTTCACCGGCGGGCAACCCTATACATTCCCTGAAATCGGTTCAGTAGTGCGATTCTCTAGCACATTTTTGAGTTAAGTGGTTTGTAACATTGCTATTGTCTTGCCAATACTGTATGTGTGTAAACGCCTAGTTACCGACAATTGTCGGTAAAATTATGCTTATAATTTCGGTAATTACACATGTTTTTCGGTAAGTTAGCTAGTTGCCGCATCTCAACGCGGCTGAATGTGGGCTGAAACACGATTTTCGTATGTTTTGACTTAAAGCCGGAAGAACATGCAACTTAATGAATTAAGCCACAAATCCTCTTATGTGACGAGGCCTAAAAGGGTACTTTATGGGGTATGTTTTTACATATGTGTTGTCACTTTTTATATACAAAGTGTATATGCAAAGTGACAGCACATATGTAAAATAACATATCGTGTAGAGTACCCATTAGCATATGGCCCGTTCCTTTACTTTTGAAAATAGTAAAACCGGCAAAAGTGGTAAAATTTGTAAACTGCTACCATATGGATTGTATGGTGTCTGAAGTAAAGGAACGCTTTTTGAGTAAAAAGTGGTAAAACTTGAAGATTCTTGCACGTAAAGGAACAGAGCTATAATTTTTCTGCTTATAGGCCATTTAGATATGACATCATTAGCCGGATTTGGCGCATTATCAGGTTTTATTTGCTAAATCCGGCCAAAATCTACCAGATTTCCCATCCAAAAATAAATCCTCGTGTTGAGTGAATTTGTTTTAAATCCGGCATAAATCCTCGTATACAACTCTGTTTTTTGCAAGAAACAAGATAGATGCATCGGTGAATTGCTACAGCAAAAATAATTTAAAATGTGAAAATTTTTAAACAAGTCGAAAAAATTAAATTAGCTTTGATATATAAAGTTGATTTTAATCTACCAAGACTAATACTATGTTTACATTTACGAAATCCATTCGATTTCAACTGTCAATTCCATTGCTCAAACGTCAAATGAAATCCAATCGATTTCAGATGAGTTTTCATTTGACGTATACACAAAGGAATTGACAGATGAAATCGAGTGGATTTCGTAAATGTAAACCAAGCATAATATTTACGATGTATAAACGATAAAATAATTCGTTTATTTATTTTAGATGGGCAAACTGCGATAAAATAATTATTTATTTGCTATTTAGTTAGCATTAGTAGCATAATGTGCTAACATTTTCAGTATTAAGGAATAAATTTGTAATTTGACGTATGTTTTCATGGTAGAACAAATACAAGGTAAAGTTAATACTACAACAAATACAACTCGAACAACAACCACAAAGGAATTTGTTTTTGTTTGTAAACCTTAGTGTCAACGTAAATGTAAACAAAACAAGGAAATGTCTATAAATTATTGGAATATAAAAAACTAATATTTTTTCACATTTGATTGAATATTTTGGAAAACATGAATGAAAACTCGTTAGATTTTCAATTTGAATGTTTCCATATCATTCCACTAAATGCATAATTTCTCGCAGAAAGTAGAATACTTGCAAAAATGTTTCGGGTCGCTGGTAATTCATTGAAAAAAGAGAAGATGTTTCAATCATTTGCTTTTGAAAACAAAAAAGCACATGTTTATTAGGGCTTTATTTATTTCAAGTTTAACAAAATACCACACATATTAACAAATATTGTACCGCCTCTATAAGCGATGTTTTAGTGTGCGGCATGTGGTTCGGACCTGGAGGAGGTTACATGTCAATGATATGAAGCCGTCTTTATGGGAAATAGTTTTTTTTTCTGATGAATAAATTTGTTCTTCAAAAATATATATCCCTAATATACATCGAACATAGAAATAAATACATAAAATGTCGAATGGAATTTGACACTAACACTACAACCCAGTTCAGTCAGCTGGGTATTGCTGCTACCTTTTCTTGTTCTACCATGGTATGTTTTTGAGACAAATTCAATTTCTTTTGACGTTTCAAATTCGATCATATGGGCTGGTGCATCTACCTTGGTAATTGTGCTATGAACAAAAATCAGCTGACTGCCATTTAAATCCTCCAAAATGTATATCTAAATGCAATGAGATTTGTTCTGGATTTATTAACTCCAGTCGAGGATTTATGGCTAGTCTAAATGAGCTATAACCCGGCAAAAAACTCTGTGTAACCGTACTTGAACATTTTCAACTTTGACAGAACGTACGATATGTTATTGTATGTATGTATAGCTGTGTTCCAGAACTAAAAAGTTTTTACAATTTTTACGACTTTTACACATTTTACTCGAAAAAGCGTTCCCGTACACAAAAAAGTTGTAAAATGTTCACTTCTCTTTAAACAAAAATGGCGCTGAATGACGCTCTCTTTAAAAACTTTTTACACGACAAATTTGGGCGAGTAAAAAAATAGTAACATGTTGCCGGCGTCTGATTGGCTGATACGCCGACTTTGACATTTGTTCCAGTGTTTTTGACGTATTTTCAATTTTTCCGTTCCCGAACTATTTCAAAAAACTTGTGTGTGAGAAAAAATTTGTTGCAGTTCTCTCTTTTACGAGTTTTACTATTAAAAAGTACGGGAACGAAACTTATGTGTGTGTTTTGTATTTTGAAAACAAAAGCCCAACCATGGCACAATTACCCAGGTAGTGGCATCGTAAAATTTTGAATATGTTATGTCAAAACTTTCTTTATGTTGTTGGGGAAATTACAACAAAAATAATTTTTTTATAAAGGGATTTGACTTTTCATATTCGATCAGCTGGTGTGATACCACTACCTGGTAGTTCTGCCATGAGCCCAACAAAACATGAAATACAATTCATTGCAAGGGAAAATTATTTATTTTACGAATGAAAACATTTAAATAAGTTGGTCGCGGATCTTGTGTTTGAAATGGGATTTCGGATTCAATGTATTTGGGTAATACGGACGCTCAGAGACCGTTGTTGTGTTAGGTAGGTGAATATTTTTTGTACGTCACGAATTAAATTAGGTATAGCTGTAAAATTCTAAGAATTTGTTTTATAAAAAATAAATAAATACAAACTAAAGTTATGAACATTGCTGTAATTCACGAAACGCAAATAATTTTGTCTTCTCTTGTAAAATTCATAGGTGAATTCATAGGAAAAGATGTACTCCAGCGGCAATTGTTCTAGTGATTTAACTGTATCCGCGGATGCAAACTTTTTGCTGGGTATACATACAAAATAACTAATAAAGTCGTGTTTTACAATTTCTCGTATGAAATATCGCCCCCTCATTGCTCATATTGGTATATTTTACACACAAGGATGCATTTTTGTATCATGGTATCAAGCGTACTTTTTGTAAAAAAAGTGTATAATTTAAAAAAAAAAATAATTTTATGATTTTCAAATAACTTTAGATTTATTAACTCCATAAAATCTCATGCGACCAACCGTAAACGTGTAAAACACGACAAACTCTGTTGCAAAAACAGTTGCAACTTTTGGTACTTTTTGAGTAAAGTTGGATTTTTTTGCACAAATATCGAATACAACATTGTATTTTTGGTGGATTTGTGCCGGATTTAAAATAAACCCAGTTGGTAGAGGATTTAATTTTTGTATGGCAAATCTGGTCAGATTTGATCAGATTAAGCAATAAATCCTCATGAAGTGGGTTAACCCGGCAAAAAGCTGTAGTGTATCCGTGCTATTATTTGAAATACAGTCGGACCTCGATTATCCGAGATGGTCGGGACCAGAGGCATTACGGATAATCGATTTTCCCGGATAATGGAGGCAAAGCTTTTATGCAGTTTTTGAACATATTTTGAAGTAAAAATGGCATAGTATCGTACAATAATATGAAAATCTGCCATTTTTTTAAGTTTGTTACGGCAATCCACCAAAATTTTAAAAGATACTTAATATCATCATCACATTCATCTGAATTGACATTGTCCCATGGTTTTTGTGATATCATAAATACACAAATTGTGTAATATGGGAGAATTTCCAGTTTTTGTTTGTTTACCTTTTGTTTGCATAATCAAATTAATTGGAAAGTGTTCTTTTAATGCCGTGTAATGAAGTTTATAACGAAAAATGGAGGAAATGTAACAAAGTCAACATTTCTTTTCTATCACGGATAATGGAGGTTCCCGGATAATATGGGTTCAACTGTATAAGCAATGGAATTGACATTTGAAACTTAGTGGGGTTGTTAAAACTGGTTATATATAAACGTACTATAATAGTGCGGTTACACTAGAGTTTTTTGCCGGGTTAACCCACTTCGAGAGGATTTATTTGACGTTTGCGCTATGGAATTGACATTTTAAATCCAAACCCACTGGGTTAATATTATAGCTTTTTGCAGGGTTAACCTTCTTTATGAGGATTTATTTGAAATAAAGGCAATTGAATTGACATTTGAAACCCAGTGGGTTTGTTAAATCCAGTTATATGTAAACGTACTGTTAATTTCCGTTAATTTAAAAATTTGAATTGTAACGTAAAGTTTTATTACGCAGTTACTTTATTTAAGCAACAACAACAACTACCATGTAGAAATCTCTTCATCATTCTAGTTCTTTATATGCTGTTTATATTAGAGCTTTTTGCAGGGTTAACCTTCTTTATAAGGATTTGTTTGAAATATAAGCAATGGAATTGACATTTAAAACCCAGTCGGTTTGTTAAATCCGGTTATATATAAACGGGGTATTACCTTTCATTGATGTGCTTTTGTTTTGTTTTGCCATAATCATGTAATTATTTTTTAGTTTGTTACTTCTTTATTTCTTGCATTTGTTTGTTGTTGTAGTTACGTCATTACTGTGCTTGTCGTCCAATTGTATTCCCCCCATGTATGTATGTGAGTATGGTTGTTCTTCTTCTTTCTTCTTTATTTGCTTATTCGATTTTCGAATATTAGCGATCATACAATTACATAGTTTCTATTTTCATTAAATGTTATTTATGATTTGACTAAAGAGTTCTCTATTTCGTGATGTGTTGATAAGGTGGTCTGCGTTAAGATATCCGGTCCATTGCTGTATGTTCTTGAGCCAGGTTGTTTCTTTTCTACCTCTGGAATATCTACCTTCTATATTTGCTAGGAGAATTAATTGGAGTTGTTTATATTTGGGATTCCTCATAATGTGTCCTAGGTATGCACTCTTTTGCTTTTTAATATGCGTTGTAAGTTCTCGGGTGCGGTTCATTCTTCTGAGAACCTCTTCGTTCGATATGTGAGCTGTACAGGGTATTTTTAGTATTCTTCTGTAAACCCATATCTCAAATGCCTCGAGTCTTTTAATGTCCAAAGCTTTAATGGTCCAAATTTCAACTGCATATAGCAGTACTGACCAAATATAATTTTTAACGAATCTTGTCTTTGTTTCAATGTTTATGTTATGGCTTGTTAACACTTTTTTATATTTGGAAAACGCGTCCTTTGTCATCTCTATTCTGCATTTAATTTCTTTGCTGTTGTCCCATTCCTCATTAATTAGAACGCCTAAGTATTTAAAACATTTTGCTCTTTCAATAGTAGAGTTATGCTAAGTTTACATTTACGAAATCCACTCGATTTCATCTGTCAATTCCATAGCTCAAACGTCAAATGAAATCTCATCTGAAATCCATTGGATTTCATTTGACGTTTAACCTATGGATTTGACAGATGAAATCAAGTGGATTTCGTAAATGTAAACATAGCATTATGTATTTTTAAAGATGTGTCCGTGTGCGAATTCTTTCTACTAATCACCATGAACTTAGTCTTTTGGATATTAATTTTTAGCCCATATTTTTCGCTATATTCAGTGAGTCTGTTCATAATACTTTGTAGTCCCGACATAGTATCAGCCAGAATAGTGGTGTCGTCGGCGTATCGGATGTTGTTCATATATTTATTTCTGATTTTTATACCTTCTTGAATATTTAAAAATGCTTCTTGAAATATTTTTTCAGAATATATATTGAATAGTAGTGGAGATAAGACACATCCTTGTCGAACTCCTTTGAATATCATTATTTCTTCTGTTGTATCTCCGTTGACATCAATTTGGGCAGTTTGATGCCAGTATAAACTTTTTATGCATCTTATTTCTTTGTCTTCTATTCCAATAGACTTGATTATTTCGACCAGCTTATCGTGTTGTACCGTGTCAAAGGCTTTTTCGTAGTCGATGAAGCATATGAATACGTCCTTCTGAACTTCCCGACATTTTTGTATAAGAACTTGGATACAAAACAAAGCTTCTCGTGTGCCTTTTCCTTCCTTAAATCTGAATTGTGTATCTCCCATTGATTTCTCGCATTTTTCATATATCCTATTATGAATTATTTTAAGGAATATCTTTAATCTATGACTCATAAGGCTTATGAGTCTATAGTCACTGCATCGTTTGGCATGGCTTTTCTTCGGTATTGCTATAAACGTGGACTTCAGCCAGTCTTGTGGAAATTGTCCTGTGTCATATATGTGGTTGAAAAGTTTGGTAAATAGTTGTAGATTGTTTCCATCAATGAGTTTTAATATTTCTGAAGGTATCTCGTCAGGCCCAGTTGCTTTTTTGTCACTCAAAGATTTAATGGCCCATTCTACTTCAGAATTCGTTATGTTCGTTCCAGACAATATTTGCGTGGATTGATTTTCGTAGCATGATCTTTTATCATCTGTAAAGAGCTTTTGTATATAGTCTTTCCAAATTATTTTTTCTCGCTAATTTCAGTCACTATCTCATTGCTCTCATTGTATAGTACAGCCGAAGTTGTTTTACGATATACACCAGCAGCTTCCTTTGGTTGTTCGCTTAGGGGTAGTTTACATTATATGTAAATGTCACATGACATGAAATTTTTCATCATTAGGTGTGTACGATAACTTTCCCAGCAATAATTACTCAGTCAGTTCCAGCAACCTCTCTCAGTGAATTTTACTCTCTCAAGCAAGAAAAAATGCAGAAAGTTATCGAACAGCATTTTGCAAAAACTTGCAAGAAAGTCAGCTGTTTCCGAAAATGTATGAAATTTGTTTTTGTTTCTTTCGATATTTTTAACCAAACGGAACAAAAACATAAATTTTATAATTGCAGTTTACTTATTTAATGCTTTAATCCTATACAGAAAGCTTTAGAATCTAAAAAAATTTACAATTGTGAAATTTTCTTGGTCAACAATTTTAACATTTCGAGTTGTTTACATTTAACAGGTGATTAAAAGTCAGCTGATCAGACTTGCAAATTTTTGCGGGACAAATTTTCCCAGCAAAAATTTGCAAGTTCTCAGTCACAAAACTCTCCAAAAATCTCTCCAAACTCGCTCTCTTTTGCTGGATAATTTTGTTATCGAACAGCATTCAGCAAAAATTTGTACGAATTTGTACAAATTATTGGGTTATCGTACACACCTATTATATAGTCGCTAATATGTGCAATATTGGGGATTTTCCTTACGTCATTTACTTTGTGCGTCCACACCAGCAAAAATGTAATAAAATTACGTCTCCACATTGCCTGCGTGGGTAGATATGGAATGTTTTTATTTCGTGTCATATGACATTTACATATAGTGTAAACTACCCCTTATGGGTACTTTACACGGTATGTTTTTTACATATGAGTTGTCACTTCTCCCGTACAAAATGTGTATGCAAAGTGACAACTCATATGTAAAAAACATATCGTGTAAAGTACCCATTAGTGCGAATGTGCGTCTGTGTGTTCGCTGCACAGATTCGAGGTGTTGCCATACGTGTTCTAGAGGACTCTAGAACAGGGAGATTTTGGGGTATAAATAGTGGTAGGAAAGTTAAAATTGAGTTAGTTGTGTTTTAAGCGCCTCACTGAACAGAACGGTTAAAGAATAGCTGCGTGCTAACTAGAGACAAGCTGCGTGCTTAGTAATTAAAGTCGCTTCCGAATAAGTGTAATAAAAGCTGTGTTCCTTTACTTACCTGAGGTTACCATTTTTAACCTGCAAAGCGTTCCTTAACCCCGAAAAGTGGCAAAACTGAAAGCAATTTTTAAGAGAGTGAGAGGGGAGAGAAAGCGAAAATGGCTTTCTCTTCTACCACAGGCTACCAGCAAATTTCCTGCAGGTAGAAAATGGCAGAACTGATTTTTCGACTTTTGTTTGACGATTATTTCACAAAATGGACGAAAAACCGAAGAAAAAGTCGAACACTGACAACACTAAATTAAAAACTGTGAAATAAAAGACGAAAATTGATTTTTTTTATGTTTTTTCTGACATTGCTGCCGGATCTACCATTTTCCGTTCCTTTACTTTTCTGGTAAAAATGTTCATGAGAGAGCAATTTTGAACAATTTTGACACTTTTCTCTTTTACCACTCTTACCATTAAAAAAGTAGAGGAACAAAGCTAATGTAAATAAAGCATTGTCAGTCTACCTTTAGCATTCATTGTGAACGGTCGATTTGTGTTACGCGCGCATCTCCTAACAAAATTGACTGCTATTACATACTCTTTACTCTATTTTGTCATCATACAGGGTGCCTAATATTCTTTGGTGATAAATAAACTCATTATGTCTTCCTCCTCTGGAGGAAACTATTATGGGATCTTGGATCCCGGGGGGTCATCCCCCAGAAGGAAAAAACCGAAGAACCAGACAACATGCAGTTTGGGTAATTCCATGGATTATCCACAACTTGCTCAACCGAGACTTAGAAAAGCATGCCCAAAATACGTTATACTAAAGACCACAGATCCAGACAAACCTATTAAATCATACAATATATTTCTGATATCAAAAGCCATAAAAGGAATATCAAGTGAACCTACCTTAAAAACAGTAATTACAAGAGACGGAAATTTACTGATATTGACAAAAAATGAAGCTCAGGCTAACAGATTTATCAAAGCCAAAAATCTAGCTGGAATTTGCCAAATTGAATGCAGTTTGCATCCCAAACTAAACACCATTCAAGGATTTGTAAGATGCGACCTACTAACAGATCTTACCGAAAACGAAATTGTCGATGGTTTGAAAACGCAAGGAGTTGTCGGATGTAAAAAAATCACATCATACCATGACGGTAAAGTTTTTAACACTTCCTCATGTATCCTGAGTTTTGATCTTTATGATCTCCAGATAGTATTGATATTGGCATTATAAACTGCAAAGTCCGAGATTATGTTCCAGAACCTATACAATGTAAAAATTGTTTCAAGCTAGGTCATACAAAAAAATTCTGTAAAAACAATCCCATATGTGAAGTATGTTCTGCTCTTGAACACGATCCAACACCCTGTTTAAAAATTGAATGCACCAACTGTAATCACGCGCATAGATCCAATAACAAAAAGTGCCCATTCTTTCAACAAAGAAAAGAAATTTTAAAAATTAAAACAACAAAAAAATGTTCCTTTAAAGAGGCAATACAAGATGCCCCTAAAGCAGAGACCTTTGAAATACCAACTGAGACTCTTGAGAATGCAGTCGCAGAGAGAAAATTGAGAATTAATAAAATGCAAAGACACAATACCGTTAATGAGAACATATCACAACCTACAAACAACGACCAAATAACCAAAGAATTAGAAATAGCCCCAGAACGCAGAGCCAACAACAAATCATCAATACCCACAACATCAACACAAATCATAACAACAACTTTCAACGAACAAAACACTCAAAGCACAAATTCAAAAGCAAGTGAAACCACAACTCCAAAAGCAAAAGAAACCACTTCTCCCAAATCAAACCAAAACCAAATAAATAGAGAGAAAATAATAAAAGATTTTCACTCAAGAATAGAAACACTCTCTCGGAGTAATTTAGATGCTCCAAACAATGTATCTACAAACATCACACACACAGCAGAAAACAAAGCAACACCAGCAAAAATAACATCAAGAAGACCAGAAATGGATTCTAAAGATTTAGATATGATGGATGAATAAATATGCTTCCGGTTGAGCCGAAGACACAATCAACGTCTGGGTAGAGTTATGCATCATTTCTGGCGGGGGAATGAAGACAAAGGCGACCAAGTTCAAATTTTTCTTTATTCTTTTGCCGGGGAAGGTGCGTGGCACTGCTCAGGCGTTGACTGTGTTTTCGGCTTTAACTTTTGTATCTTTATTTATATCCTCATGTCTAATTTTAGAATTACACAGTGGAATATAAAGGGATTAATTAACAACTACATCGACCTACAGTTACTGATAAAAGACCATAATCCAGATTTCATATCTCTTCAGGAGACACATATACCATATAATACGACTCCAATACCTCCAAACACATTTACTTCACACTCATCCAATCACATCGGCAACACAACTGCCAAAGGTGGAATAGCTGTATTTATAAAAAACAGCATTTCACACAAACGAATCTTCAATTCATCAAAAATCTTAAATATTGTAATAGAAGTTACTCTACATATTAAAATTACAATTATTTCAATTTATATTCATCCAAATGAGGTATTTGATGAAAACGATATACTCGAACTCTTCGAGCACATAAATACACCCACCATTCTGATTGGAGATGTAAATAGTTGGAATACTCTTTGGGGCTCCAACAAAAACAACACAAGGGGCGTTATTTTGGAAAATGCACTAAACACACAAAATTTATGCATTCTAAACGACGGAAAATCTACTCATTTTTCCACTTTCCATACATTTTCCAACATCGATATTGCTTGTTGCTCACTATCATTGCTACCATTTACATCAAGCTTTACATTACCAGCCTTGTACCATAGTGATCACTACCCCATAATCACTAATATCACCACTCCCACGAATATCTCACAAGGCAAACCCATCGCCAAATATAACTACAAAAACGCTAATTGGGACTTGTACAAACAATTAGCTGATGAACAATTCAAAAACAAGCAATTGAATGGAAACGTCAACAAAGTCAATGCTATAATCACTAAAAGCATAAGAAATGCAGCAAACCGAAGTATACCCTTAAAACAAAACAAAAAGAAGCTTTCTGTCCCTTGGTGGAATCATAAGCTTACAATTCTCCGAACAGATAAGGTGAAAAAATGGCGTATTTTCCAAAAAAGACCGACAATGGAAAATTTTCTTTCTTATAAAAAAAGTAATGCCAAATTCAGGTTTGAGAACAAAAAGGAAAAAATGATTTGCTTTGAAAAATTTACAAAAACCATAAGTAGAGACACTCCTCTTTCAACAGTCTGGCAAAAAATCAACAGGATCTCTAGTAAGATGTTACGTGCCACCTGCAGTGGCGCTACGGGGAGGTACCAACTAGCTCAGGGGTGCCATCTTCAGGGCGGTTCCATCCCATTCCACCGTAGCCCTAGGGGACGAACAATTAAAAAAGAAGACTACACACTACTACATAAAATGAAACGATTACAAACACGAGTACACTAGAAACAGGGGAGCTTGATGAATGTGCTCCTACACTTCGCCCGCCCATCCTTGACCCTTAAGTCCGTCAATAACCAAATATCATTATAAGGGCCCCACATCCCACAGTCACTTACCTCACGACTGCCTACACTACCTTTCCTCTCTCACAAACAAAAATTAGAACAACATAATTCTTCAATACAATTAAACAGAGAACATATTTATTGATGAATTAAACATATTTAAACCTAAAGAATCTTTAACTTGAAAACTTAACACCAACAATCACAATTATTTATTGAGTCAATTCTCAGATTACCATTTTTTACGTATAGCAACACATATTTTTAGGCCAACCTGGGCCAATCCTAAATATTATTAAGACCTGCCTAATAGAGCTCTGTTAGTGGTTTTTGAGACTCATTTCTTTGTCTCTAAAAAAAACAAATTTATAGAAATTTAGGCTAAACGTTTTAAAGGGCAACCCTACACTCGCATTTAAAACAAATTGGCGTTAACTTCCCTCACAATCAATAAAAAGAATATAATTAGAATAAACACATAGGACAACACAACTTAACCTAGTTCTTTTAGTTATGTATTATAAAAATTTTAGTTATCAATATTTTTGTATGTTAATTTTCCTTTTAATTAATTTCTTGTACTTAGCAGTTTATTTATTTTCGTTTTCTTCTCTCATTTTTCTCATTTCAGGTGACCAGCCGTTGCACAGTTTTGCGGACGCCTCTCAAACAAATGGTAAAGATGGTTATGTACATGCCATAGACATCCGTGGCTTTCATCTGACATCGTCACACAATCGACATCAAAATTATTGCCGTCTTTCAAACATCAAGGAATTTTTGGTTGCAAATCAATTTACGGCCGTTATAAATAAATGATGCTGACCCCCTCCTTTGTAACGGCTGAGGAGGTCTGGTTTGGCTGAGTGGCGTACAGATTTTTATCACGCCCACAACAATTACAAAAACGAGACTTTCAAGTCCTTTAATAAAAAAAGCACATCAATTGCAAAACAAAATGTCTGTACTTACTTACTTAGCTGGCCCATTACAGAACATTTGTTCTATAGGCCGAACTAAGAAGAGATCTCCATTCCTCTCTATTTGTTGCTTTGCTCTCTGGAATACCGCGCCTTGTCATCTCATCATCCACTTGTTTGCGCCATCTATTCCTTGGCCTGCCAATTCTGCGTGCACCGCCATGTGGCATGTATTCATACGCCTTTTTAGTGGGTTCATCATCGCTCATTCTTTTGATATGGCCTAGCCAACGCAATCGCTGCATCTCGATACGTTTAACAATATTCATGTCGTTGTATAGCAGATACAGCTCGTGGTTCATGCGACGTCGATATTCACCGTCAACGCAGATTGGTCCGTAGATCTTTCGAAGAATTTTTCTCTCAAACACACCAAGCACTGCCATGTCTGCTTGCGCAAGTACCCAGGCTTCGGAGCCATACATCAGCACGGGTAGTATCAGTGTTTTGTAGAGCGTTATTTTTGTTTGACGAGATGTGGCTTTGTTTTTAAACTGCTTACTTAATCCAAAGTAGCATCTGTTGGCCAATACAATTCTTCTTCTTATTTCACAACTGATGTCGTTTGTTGTGTTGACGGAGGTGCCGAGGTAGACGAAGTCTTTTACTACCTCAATATTATAGGAACCAACTTCCACAGTCGGTCCGAGCTCAATGGACGCATTGCGCGTCGACACCATCAACTTGGTCTTCTCACCGTTTACCGCCAGACCCACTTTAGCAGATTCTCCTTCGACTTTTATAAAGGTATCAGTTACTTCTTTTACTGATCGACCCATGATGTCTATATCATCAGCATAAGCAAGTAACATGTGACTATTGGTGTAGATTGTGCCACTTCTTTTGACGTTTGCCTCTCGTATAACCTTTTCTAGCAGGATGTTGAAGAGGTCACACGAAAGGCTGTCTCCTTGTCTGAAACCTCTTTTGGTACCAAACTCTTCGGAGAGGTTCTTTCCTATTTTAACTGAGGACCTCGTGTCAGTTAAAGTCATTTTACAAAGCCGGATGAGCTTTGCGGGAATACCAAATTCAGACATGGCTTGGAATACCTTTGAGCGCAGCGGACTGTCGAAGGCTGCTTTATAATCGACAAAAAGGTGGTAGGTGTCGATCTGCATCTCTTGGGTCTTCTCCAGGATTTGCCGCAGGGTAAATATCTGGTCAATGGTGGACTTGCCAGGTCTAAAGCCGCATTGGTATGGTCCAATAATCTCGTTGACCATTGGCTTTAGTCGTTCGCACAATATCCCTGACACGATCTTGTAGGCAATAGGGAGTAGACTTATGCCCCTATAGTTAGAGCATACAGTCTTATCTCCCTTCTTGTGGACGGGGCACAGGATACTCAGGTTCCAATCGTCGGGTACTCGTTCTTCCTGCCAGATGGTGCTAACTAGCTGATGAATACACCTTATCAGCGTGTCGCCTCCGGTTTTGAACAGCTCGGCTGGTAAGCCATCGGCCCCTGCTGCCTTATTATTCTTCAGCCGATTTATTGCTGTCTTTACCTCATCTTGGCTGGGCGGTATACATTCAATACCATCTTCTGGAATTGGGACTGTGGTATCTTCGTCGTCTTCGCTGCTATTGGATACCAACAGATTTGAAAAATGTTCTTTCCATATCCTGAGTACACTATCTGTATCAGTTACCAAATTACCTTGCTGGTCTCTACAGGAGGATGTGCCTGTACCAAAGCCATCAGTTTGATGCTTGACTCTTTGGTAGAATTTTCGGACTTCATTCTGGCTCCTGTACATCTCGATTTTTTCACACTCCCGCTTTTCCATCTCTCTCTTTTTCCTGCGGAAAAGACGTTTCTCCTCTCTCCTTTTCTCCCTGTATCTCTCTCGTGCGCTACGCGTTGCTACGGATTGTAAAGTAGCCTTATATGCCGCATTTTTCTCTTCGGTGGCAGCACGACACTCCTCATCATACCATGGATTCCTTGGTGGAGGTCTCTGGTATCCAAGTATGGATTTTGCGGCTGTTTGCATGGAGTGGGCAATGCTTTGCCATTGCGCTGATATGTTATCGGGATGAGGAGGGCTTTGATTAAGCAATTGGGCTAGTTGAGTGGAATATGCTGTGGCTATCTGTTGTGATTGCAGCTTACCGATGTCTAACTTTCGTGTTGTGTCTGTTCGTACTTTGTTTGCTACGTTTAAGCGGGTGCGTACCTTTGCTGCAACAAGGTAGTGGTCCGAATCAATGTTTGCGCCTCGGAACGATCGTACATCCAACACGCTCGATGAATGTCTTCCATCTATCACAACATGATCAATTTGGTTTCTTGTTTTCTGATCTGGAGACAGCCAGGTGCCCTTATGAATATCGAGATGATTAAATCTGGTACTGCTAACTACCATGTTTTTTGCAGCTGCAAAGTCTATCAGTCTCATACCATTGTCAGATGTTTCACTGTGGAGACTGAATTTCCCGACTGTTGGGCCAAAGATATTCTCCTTTCCAATTTTGGCATTAAAATCGCCTAGAATGATTTTAATGTCATGGGCAGGGCAACGGTCATATGTTTCTTCTAAGCGCTCGTAAAATATATCTTTGGTCTGTTCATCCTTTTCTTCAGTGGGAGCATGAGCGCAAATAAAGCTGATGTTGAAGAATTTAGCTTTAATTCGAATTGCAGCAAGTCTTTCATTCACTGGAGTGAAGCTGGATACAAGATGTTTTAGTCTCCGACTAACTACGAATCCACAACCAAACTCATGCTTTACGTCATGGCAGCTATAATACAGTGCGTCACCTTTAGGTGTTGTTGTGACGCCTTTCCCAATCCATCGTATTTCCTGTATGGCAGTAATATCGGTCTTGTACTTTTCAAGTACGTCTGCCAATGCGAAGACTGCACCTTCTCTATAAAGAGTGCGAACATTCCAGGTGCAGATTCGCAGATCATGGTCCTTAAAACGTTTGCGGGGTTCGTCAACTTTAGAGGGGTTTGTTTTTCTTTTCTTTCGTTTTTTCATAGTAGGCTGTTTTTTCTAGGGGAGGGTTACTAACCCGACGCCCAAACCCAAGTTTTTAACGTTCTTATGGGTGAACGCGCGGCACATGTTAGCTCACTACCTTTAACGGGTGTTAAAGGCAGTTCCCCAGGTGACACCACGGGGAGGTCAGTGTCCACTTGGGATGAAAGAGGGACCAAGATAAATCCTGGGCTTTGCCATGTTAAAACCGGTCAGGACCGTTCCTTGGTATCTTCCATCCCCTACGTCACCCACAAAATGTCTGTGTTTTTTCTTTTACTTCTTTCTAGTTTGTTGGTTATATTTTTAAATCACAAGTTTGGGGGTTTTAATTTGCCGGCACCACTTTGGAAATGAAAAAATCTGAGTTTGGTCTTTTTCCCCTTTTATATCAAGGAAAAGGACGCTGAATTTCCCTCCTTTTCCTGATTTCCATAATTTTCCGACATTTCTTTTCGTTCGTTTTGGTTTTGTTCTGTCTAAACATCTGTTCGCTCTGTCATGAAGGCAGAGCTGTATTTTTTTGAGTGCGTTACTTAAGCACTAACCTACATGCATTAATAATATTGGCAGCACTGTTTTTCAACCATGACCCGGTGTGCAAAACTGTTTCCGCTTTCATTGTTTTCATGGCCGGCAGCTACATTCAACATTTTTACGGCTTTAAAAGGCCGGCCAGAAATTACAAAAAATAAAAAAACTCCTACACACAGTTTATACAGTTGGCCATTCAGAGTTCTGTTAACAACTTTTGACAACAAACATAATAGATTGTTCATTATTGTGATTTGATTTCCTTTGTATTTTATGTCACAATAATGTATTTGACAGCAAACTAAATAGTCAGGGCTAACTAGTTTGGGCTGAATGGCCAACTGTATAAACTGTGCTCCTACAGATACACGCAACAAAGAATACGGCACATCGTATTTCTGCAATAGAAGCAAACAATGAAATTTTAACTGACTCACTTGATATTGGTAACTATTTTGGGCATCGTTGGTCGGAAGACTCCTTAGACAGAAACTTTCATCCGGACTTCTGGATCGCTAAAAATAATTTTATATCAAACTTTAATAATATACCTGGTAACCGGCACGCATCTGTTATTGAACAAAATATTTCAATAATAGAGATATCTCAAGCGTTGAGAAAAGTTACGGGAAGCAGTCCTGGACATGACCGTATCACATACCTTATGATACAAAATTTGTCAGATTACGGTATATCCGTATTGCAAAAATTATACAACCTAATTCTTAACACAGGCGTAATTCCCCACTCATGGAAATCGGCTGTTGTATCAGCAATACCCAAGCCCAACAAAAGTAAAACCGATTTCTCCGGCTATCGTCCGATTTCATTGCTACCATGCATATCCAAATTAATGGAACGAATTATTTCCAAAAGAATATCATGGTTTTTAAAAAGTCGCAAATTAATAGCAACAAACCAAGTTGCATTCAAAGAAAACCAAGGCTGTACCGATGCATTGTTATACATCGATTACTTCGTTACGAAAGCGCTATCGTCAAGGAATCATGCGTCAATTTTAGCAATTGACTTTGAAAAGGCTTTTGACCGGATAGGGATGCACGTTATTCTAGAAGCACTAAGATCTTGGGGAATCGGAGGAAAAATTCTAAATTACGTAAAATCCTTCCTAACAAACAGAAGTTTTAGAGTGAGAATTAATAATCAATATTCCCAGAACTTTCAAATACACAACGGAATACCCCAAGGATCACCACTATCCGTGATTCTTTTCCAAATTGCATTTAACGAAATAAGTGTTATCGTAAACAAGCACAGCAAAATTCACCACTGTCTATATGCAGACGATTTATACATCATAAGCCTAAATAAAAATAATGATGAAACCAATGAAGTCTTTTCCGGAATAATTCAGGAGATCAATAATTGGGCAAAAACATCAGGAGCAAAAATATCGCCATCCAAATCCTCTGTATTGCATATTTGCAGGAAACATAACTGCATATATCCCAATCTTACAATTAACAACACAGTCTTTCCCTGTGTCAACAAATTAAAAATCTTGGGAGTTGTTTTCGAAAAAAACTATCGTTGGAATGAACACATTTTAAATCTAAAAAGGAGCCTTGTCCCCAGGGCGAACATAATTAAATATCTATCTAGTCGGAGCTTTACCCACATAAGCACCCTAAAATATCTTGTCAATACCTTGGTGTTGAGCAAAATAGACTATGGGCTATTTCTCTTCGGAAACAGTCCAAAAACTACACTGCGCCACATTAAAACTGTATATCACAACAGTATCCGGGCTAGTATTTACGCTTTTCGGACAACACCTATAAGCATTCTGTATATAGAATCTGGGTTACCATCCTTGGAAAATCGATATATAGAATGTAGAAACATGCTGCTACCCAAAAGCATGGCTACAAATTCTTCAATTTTGGATGAAATAGTGACAAAGGTGATTTCAGCCAAGAGAACCCCCAAAATGAAGTCCACAATATATAATTGCGTACATAACAACATGTTGCTTTTTAAGGAAAAATTACCCCATTACCAGTCAAAATTCGCTGTATGGAAGTACACAAATTTAAGTTGTATACTTAATTTTACTCGATTTTCGAAAAAAGACACTCCGAACGAAGTGTATCTTCAACTTGTTGCAGAATATATATCAAAGCAATCCGATTGGGTGTTCTTATATACGGATGCGTCAAAATACAATTTAACTTCTGCTTATGCAGTTGTTGATGAAAATGGAAGAACAATTGGAGCAAAATGTTTAAAAGACAACGCATCAATTTTTACTGCTGAAGCAGCTGGAGTATTACACGCCCTAAACTTAGCTTTGGAATCAAATAAAAAAACTGCTATATTCACGGACAGTCTATCTGTCGTAAAAGCTGTTTGTAATATTTCTAATAACAAATGGATATCAATAAATAAAATACGTGATATTCTAATGGAAAATAAAAGTAATGTGCAACTTGTTTGGATCCCAGGACACGTTGGGCTAACCGGAAACGTTTGGGCAGACACGGCCGCAAAATACGCTTGCTCTGCGCCATTGATAACAGATGATCTAATGGAAAAATGTGACTTAAAAAAACAAATTAAAACAACGTTACAACAACACGTTGCAGAACAATGTATAAGCTTTCAACACAGGCACTATAACCTTGTAAACCCAGACTGTCAAAGCCCATCCTATCCCTCCAATATTGAAAAAAGAAAAATTCGAGTTTTCTCGCGCCTTCGAATGGGACACACCATCACAACACACCTCCATCTGATTAATAAAAACCTTAACAACAAATGCCAAAGATGCGACGGAGACATCATATGTACGGTTGAACACATTTTTACTGAATGCAATTCTTTACGCCATCACCAAAACAAATTTCTTCAAAACAAAGGAATAGATATCCTACAAATCCCAACTGTGGAAAATATTGATGCTGCATTCAATTTCATATCTTCTTGTAAAATTCCTATATAATACCTATATCCAAATGTATATTATTACATAGCTGATAGCCATTGCTGCTAATGCTATTTTTCCATATTATTTACCTTATATTAAATATAAGTTAAATATGAATAAATAAATAATAAATAAATAATAAAGCATTGTAGAAACGTAATCTAAAACGAACCCTGTTTTATTTGGTACAAATCGTATCGGGGAATAAAATAACGTCTACACGGAGATTAGTTAAATCTAATTTCGTAACAGTATGAAGTATGATTTTGTAGTAGTTTGAGCGTTGCGATGCATATAGGCTTGCTAGCTTCTTCATCACAATACACATCTGAATAAATAAATATATAAAAAAATAAATAAATAATAAAATAAATAAATTCATAAATAAAATGGCATAAAAAGCGAAAATTTTGAAAATTATTAATCGATTGTGGTGCATCATTTTAATGTTCAATTTAAAAATGATCATTTGTTATTTTTTGGAAAAATGTTAGTATACTGTGAATGGAATATTTTTGTATGACATCTTAAAGACAACTTTCAGACTTGTTTTTTGAATTGCTAAAAAATCTCAAGCCGTTACCAAGTTGTCGAAGTTTACATTTTTTTTTTATTTCAGGTTGCATCATTTTCAGTGACAGTCACTGTATATGGATTGTCAAAACCCCAAAACTTGCATGTGTGACGTAGGCGTCCAGACAACTGCAAAAACAATTTGGCCTATTTCCGTACTTTATAAAGTGGTAAAAATTGTAAAAACTTTTTAGTTCTGGAACAGAGCTATTGTAAAATTGTGAATGAAAACCATCGATTTCCTTTTGTTTTCCTTTCACAGATTTTGTTTTTGTTCATGATATTTTGTTGTCAACACATTTCAATTATTTGACCTGTTCCCGTACTTTATAAAGTGGTAAAAGTCGTAAACGATTTTCATATACATTTTGTGTTCGGGAACGCAAAATGTGTAAAAGTGGTAAAAATTGTAAAAATTTTTTAGATAGCTGGGAGATAGCCGACAAATGTATGTGTGTTAGTAAATCAGAGTTGTATTTGAAGAAAAATTGTAGTAAGTCTGAGTTGAATTCAATTTCTTCAACATGTGAACCACCCTTATCTTAAACTATACAATCATACGTTACGTTACAACTAATTACACATGGAATTCTCCTAGTATAAACAACCTTTGGTTTTTGCGAAAAAGTAAAAGCCCGCAAAAACACAAGCATTCCAAACAATTGCAATTCGTCCATTCATTGTTAACAGTTGCTAAATTTTTTCGGGAGTATTGAATCCAGCTAGCTTGGCTTTGAATAAAATGAAACGCCTTCAGAAGGAAAATGTTCTGGGAGTAAATAAGGAGAATTTGGTAAGTTGGTAATTTTTTTTTTGGGCAATGAAATGCTTGTTAGCAGAACTTGGAAAATACTTCCCGCCCGCTTCGAAATCATTCATTAAATCTACATTTTTTAAATCCATTTTATAGGCCAACAACAAGCGTAAAATGTCAGGCGAAGCAATAGATTCGCAAGCAAAGAAACAACGTTTGGCCTTTGAAGAAGCAGAGGAGACTTATCGTCATCAACGTTTGGAATATCTACTTAAACAGAGTGAAGAAATTGCGAGTTTCATTTCTTCGAAGGTAAAAATTAACAACAATAAAGAGAATGGACCAGCGAAACCTACGAAAAAATTATCCCAACGTAAAAGTACAACTAGTAAACAACGCATTGTCGAAGACATTAAAAACAACAACAGTGGAGGAGGTTGTCACTTCGATTCATCTCCCAGCTATATCAAAGGACAAATGCGCGATTATCAGATTGAAGGTTTAAATTGGATGATATCATTACATGAGAATGGTGTTGCTGGAATACTGGCAGACGAAATGGGTCTCGGTAAAACTTTGCAGTGCATATCGCTGTTGGGTTATTTAAAACACTATTGTAATGAGGCTGGTCCTCATTTAGTAATTGTACCCAAATCTACTTTACAAAATTGGATAAATGAATTCCAAAGATGGTGTCCAACTATAAAGGCCATTAGTTTCATTGGGCTAAAACAAGAACGGAATAGAATCAAAAGAGATGTTTTAGAGCCCGGTGGATGGGATGTCTGTGTGACTACCTATGATATGATAATTTATGAAACTCCTGCTTTAAAGAAAATACAATGGCGTTATATGGTTATTGATGAGGCGCATCGCATTAAAAACGAAAAAACAAAAGGAGCCAAACTAATAAGACTGATTAGCACAAAAAATAGGCTACTACTAACCGGTACCCCAATACAGAATAATTTGCATGAGCTTTGGTCTCTGTTGAATTTTATGCTGCCTGATATATTCAATAGCGCAAACGATTTTGATCGATGGTTTGGTACAGAGGCATGTTTGGATGATGAAGCTTTGGTAAAAAGATTACAGGCGATATTGCAGCCTTTCCTCCTAAGACGTGTTAAAACGGATGTGGAGAAAAATTTAAAGGTAAAGAAGGTAACCAAAATATATGTGGGCATGACGAGAATGCAAAAAGAATGGTACAAGAACATACTCAATCGGGATGTTTCAACAATAAGAAACCAGGATGGCAGTATGAGTAAACTGCGTATTATCAATATCCTAATGCAATGTCGCAAGTGTACAAACCATCCGTATTTATTCGAAGGTGCTGAACCTGGACCCCCGTATACCACGGACATGCATATTGTCAATAATTCGGCCAAAATGATGGTTCTCGATAAGCTGTTGCCCAAATTGCGTGCCCAGGGATCAAGAGTATTGATTTTTTCACAATTTACCACCATGTTAACCATCTTGGAAGATTATTGTACATGGCGTGAATATCCCTATTGTCGCCTGGATGGTTCTACGGAATATGAAAAACGTTCTGAGATGATAGAGCAATACAATGCTAAAAACTCAAAAATGTTTATTTTTATGCTCTCTACAAGGGCCGGTGGTTTGGGCATAAATTTAACTACGGCCGATGTGGTCATATTCTATGATTCGGATTTTAATCCTCAAATGGATTTACAGGCAATGGATCGTGCCCATCGTATTGGTCAAACGAAAAAAGTACGTGTTTTCCGTTTGATTACGGAAAATACAGTGGAAGAAAAAATCATTAATTTGTCTGAAAAGAAATTGCAATTGGATAAAACCGTCATACAAAAGGGAAAAAATCCATTTATATTGTCCAGTGATGTACTCTTGAATTTAGTACTTGCGGAAAAAATGGACGAGAGAGAAGATTATGTTATATCAGACGAAGAAATCGATCGAATATTGGCCGATGATGACGATGATGATGAGAATAATAATAATGAAAAGCCAGTTAAAGGAATTAAATAAATTTTGACAGAGTTAATATAAGAAAATTTATTTTTTTAAAGTTATGTAAAAATGCTAAATTTAGTTTCTTAAGAAGGCTTTATAGGTACTTCTATCAAAACTACCCTACTTGATGCCGACTTGAGTTGTTGCATCCGATTTTTTAATTTTTTGGAGGCTATAATTATTTAGTTTGTAACGTCGAAAGATATTTTTGTTTGCTACTTATATTTTCCTGTTTACAGTGTTTTATTTAACTTGCTTTGGCGTCCGTTTAGTTCAAACACAGTTGCAGTTGACCAATCGGACTAATACTTTGCACACTTTTCAGATTTGGATGACAATACATGAATTTGATTGGTCCATTTTACAGTGTTATAACGGGGTTTTATTTAAATTGCATTTCAAATCTGGTAACTCAAGTGTTTTAAGGATTTTGTCTTCATTTTTAGCCAGAATTGGCTGTAACTTACATTTGGAGTTCCCAATGGTACAGAAACTTCCCCACCAAATATTATGGTCATAAGTCCAGGTTTTTGTATAGCCTTTATATATAGCGGTACTACTGGTGGCAAAATTAAACGGCAAGCGTTTTATTTGAGAGATTCCATCATGAGAAAGAATATATTTATTGAGGCTAAGCGACAAATTATTTTCTAGTTTTTAATGCGTTTCTAAATAAATAAAACACTGAAACTTATTTTTTTAATTATTTTATATTTGTCACATTCTTCACATGTGGACAATAATGTGAATTTTTAAAGATTAGTACAAACACTTTAAACTAATTTTAAAATGTATTACAATGAAAAATTGTTTTATTTTTTTCTATGTTTTTTTTATGTTTTCTTGTAGCGGTCTAAGCATTTGTTGGCCTAAGAATATTGCGTTTTAAGTTATTTAAAAATTAATTATAATTTTAAAGAAATGTTAAACTGTTAAGTTCATTATCGAATTACTATTCCATAATTATTTATTTTTTATCTTATTACTTTTTTATGTAATACAAATCACCGTCCCCGAGGCCTGCCAAATTTGATATTATAAAATTTGAGTTATAAGTAGAATTATTTTGATTTTGCCCTCTAATATAGATATTTATTTTGTTTAGAGATTACAATCCTTATGTATTTTTATGCCATAATCCTTTAAGATTCTTCATAATATGAAATAAATGTGTTAGTGTTCAAGTTTTATGAAAATGCCATATGTTCACGTTGACTTTTATTACACTGGAAGACTTGTTATGTTTGAGTTCAAGTTTGACTGCAAGTGACCCTAATAATCTGATCTGCTGTTGTCACTGAAAACCCAAACAACAAATGGGGGCTGTAGAAATATTTATTTGGTGCTGAGCAAACTCTCTCGGCCTGATATATTATCATCGTCCAAAGTATAATTATTGCCTACACCACACTGTTATAAAGGGAAGTATTTCTTTTTTGCAGTAACCAAGTAACCAATCTGAATTTTTTAAGGAATACCTTATTCATCCACCGTCAGACCAATAAACGTGGATTTTTTAAAGGATATTTTTCCACTCACCATCAGACCAATAAACGTGGTTTTTTAAAGATTATTTTTACACCCACCATCAGACCAATAAACGTGGATTTTTTAAAGATTATTTTTACACCTACCATCAAACCAATAAACGTGATTTTTTTAAAGATTATTTTTACACCCACCATCAGACCAATAAACGTGGATTTTTTAAAGATTATTTTTACACCCACCATCAGACGAATAAACGTGGATTTTTTAAAGATTATTTTTACACCCTCCATCAGACCAATAAACGTGGATTTTTTAAAGAATATTTTTTCACCCACCATCAGACCAATAAACGTGGATTTTTTAAAGATTATTTTTACACCCACCATCAGACGAATAAACGTGGATTTTTTAAAGATTATTTTTACACCCACCATCAGACGAATAAACGTGGATTTTTTAAAGATTATTTTTACACCCACCATCAGACCAATAAACGTGGATTTTTTAAAGATTATTTTTACACCCACCATCAGACCAATAAACGTGGATTTTTTAAAGATTATTTTTACACCCACCATCAGACCAATAAACGTGGATTTTTTAAAGATTATTTTTACACCCACCATCAGACCAATAAACGTGGATTTTTTAAAGATTATTTTTACACCCACCATCAGACCAATAAACGTGGATTTTTTAAAGATTATTTGTACACCCACCATCAGACCAATAAACGTGGATTTTTTAAAGATTATTTTTACACCCACCATCAGACCAATAAACGTGGATTTTTTAAAGATTATTTTTACACCCACCATCAGACCAATAAACGTGGATTTTTTAAAGATTTTTTTTACACCCACCATCAGACCAATAAACGTGGATTTTTTAAAGATTATTTTTACACCCACCATCAGACCAATAAACGTGGATTTTTTAAGGAATTTGTTTTCACCCACCATCAGACCATTAAACGTGGATTTTTTAAGGAATTTGTTTTCACCCACCATCAGACCAATAAACGTGGATTTTTTAAAGATTATTTTTACACCCACCATCAGACCAATAAACGTGGATTTTTTAAGGAATTTGTTTTCACCCACCATCAGACCATTAAACGTGGATTTTTTAAGGAATTTGTTTTCACCCACCATCAGACCAATAAACGTGGATTTTTTAAAGATTATTTTTACACCCACCATCAGACCAATAAACGTGGATTTTTTAAAGATTATTTTTACACCCACCATCCGACCAATAAACGTGGATTTTTTAAAGATTATTTTTACACCCACCATCAGACCAATAAACGTGGATTTTTTGAAGATTATTTTTACACCCACCATCAGACCAATAAACGTGAATTTTTTAAAGATTATTTTTACACCCACCATCAGACCATTAAACGTGGATTTTTTAAAGATTATTTTTACACCCACCATCAGACCAATAAACGTGGATTTTTAAAGATTATTTTTACACCCACCATCAGACCAATAAACGTGGATTTTTAAGGAATATTTTTTCATCCACCATCCGACCAATAAACGTGGATTTTTTAAGGAATATTTTTTCATCCACCATCCGACCAATAAACGTGGATTTTTTAAAGATTATTTTTACACCCACCATCAGACCCATAAACGTGGATTTTTAAGGAATATTTTTTCATCCACCATCCGACCAATAAACGTGGATTTTTAAGGAATATTTTTTCATCCACCATCCGACCAATAAACGTGGATTTTTTAAAGATTATTTTTACACCCACCATCAGACCAATAAACGTGGATTTTTTAAAGATTATTTTTACACCCACCATCAGACCAATAAACGTGGATTTTTTAAAGATTATTTTTACACCCACCATCAGACCAATAAACGTGGATTTTTTTTAGAATATTTTTTCACCCACCATCAGACAAATAAACGTGGATTTTTTAAAGATTATTTTTACACCCACCATCAGACCAATAAACGTGGATTTTTTAAAGATTATTTTTACACCCACCATCAGACCAATAAACGTGGATTTTTTAAAGATTATTTTTACACCCACCATCAGACCAATAAACGTGGATTTTTTAAAGATTATTTTTACACCCACCATCAGACCAATAAACGTGGATTTTTTAAAGATTATTTTTACACCCACCATCAGACCAATAAACGTGGATTTTTTAAAGATTATTTTTACGCCCACCATCAGACCAATAAACGTGGATTTTTTAAAGATTATTTTTACACCCACCATCAGACCAATAAACGTGGATTTTTTAACGATTATTTTTACACCCACCATCAGACCAATAAACGTGGATTTTTTAAAGATTATTTTTACACCCACCATCAGACCAATAAACGTGGATTTTTTAAAGATTATTTTTACACCCACCATCAGACCAATAAACGTGGATTTTTTAAAGATTATTTTTACACCCACCATCAGACCAATAAACGTGGATTTTTTAAAGATTATTTTTACACCCACCATCAGACCAATAAACGTGGATTTTTTTTAGAATATTTTTTCACCCACCATCAGACAAATAAACGTGGATTTTTTAAAGATTATTTTTACACCCACCATCAGACCAATAAACGTGGATTTTTTAAAGATTATTTTTACACCCACCATCAGACCAATAAACGTGGATTTTTTAAAGATTATTTTTACACCCACCATCAGACCAATAAACGTGGATTTTTTAAAGATTATTTTTACACCCACCATCAGACCAATAAACGTGGATTTTTTAAAGATTATTTTTACACCCACCATCAGACCAATAAACGTGGATTTTTTAAAGATTATTTTTACACCCACCATCAGACCAATAAACGTGGATTTTTTAAAGATTATTTTTACACCCACCATCAGACCAATAAACGTGGATTTTTTAAAGATTATTTTTACACCCACCATCAGACCAATAAACGTGGATTTTTTAAAGATTATTTTTACACCCACCATCAGACCAATAAACGTGGATTTTTTAAAGATTATTTTTACACCCACCATCAGACCAATAAACGTGGATTTTTTAAAGATTATTTTTACACCCACCATCAGACCAATAAACGTGGATTTTTTAAAGATTATTTTTACACCCACCATCAGACCAATAAACGTGGATTTTTTAAAGATTATTTTTACACCCACCATCAGACCAATAAACGTGGATTTTTTAAAGATTATTTTTACACCCACCATCAGACCAATAAACGTGGATTTTTTAAAGATTATTTTTACACCCACCATCAGACCAATAAACGTGGATTTTTTAAAGATTATTTTTACACCCACCATCAGACCAATAAACGTGGATTTTTTAAAGATTATTTTTACACCCACCATCAGACCAATAAACGTGGATTTTTTAAAGATTATTTTTACACCCACCATCAGACCAATAAACGTGGATTTTTTAAAGATTATTTTTACACCCACCATCAGACAAATAAACGTGGATTTTTTAAAGATTATTTTTACACCCACCATCAGACCAATAAACGTGGATTTTTTAAAGATTATTTTTACACCCACCATCAGACCAATAAACGTGGATTTTTTAAAGATTATTTTTACACCCACCATCAGACCAATAAACGTGGATTTTTTAAAGATTATTTTTACACCCACCATCAGACCAATAAACGTGGATTTTTTAAAGATTATTTTTACACCCACCATCAGACCAATAAACGTGGATTTTTTAAAGATTATTTTTCAATAAACGTGGATTTTTTAAAGATTATTTTTACACCCACCATCAGACCAATAAACGTGGATTTTTTAAAGATTATTTTTACACCCACCATCAGACCAATAAACGTGGATTTTTTAAAGATTATTTTTACACCCACCATCAGACCAATAAACGTGGATTTTTTAAAGATTATTTTTACACCCACCATCAGACCAATAAACGTGGATTTTTCAAAGATTATTTTTACACCCACCATCAGACCAATAAACGTGGATTTTTTAAAGATTATTTTTACACCCACCATCAGACCAATAAACGTGGATTTTTTAAAGATTATTTTTACACCCACCATCAGACCAATAAACGTGGATTTTTTAAAGATTATTTTTACACCCACCATCAGACCAATAAACGTGGATTTTTTAAAGATTATTTTTACACCCACCATCAGACCAATAAACGTGGATTTTTTAAAGATTATTTTTACACCCACCATCAGACCAATAAACGTGGATTTTTTAAAGATTATTTTTCAATAAACGTGGATTTTTTAAAGATTATTTTTACACCCACCATCAGACCAATAAACGTGGATTTTTTAAAGATTATTTTTACACCCACCATCAGACCAATAAACGTGGATTTTTTAAAGATTATTTTTACACCCACCATCAGACCAATAAACGTGGATTTTTTAAAGATTATTTTTACACCCACCATCAGACCAATAAACGTGGATTTTTTAAAGATTATTTTTACACCCACCATCAGACCAATAAACGTGGATTTTTTAAAGATTATTTTTACACCCACCATCAGACCAATAAACGTGGATTTTTTAACGATTATTTTTACACCCACCATCAGACCAATAAACGTGGATTTTTTAAAGGATATTTTTCCACTCACCATCAGACCAATAAACGTGGTTTTTTAAAGATTATTTTTACACCCACCATCAGACCAATAAACGTGGATTTTTTAAAGATTATTTTTACACCTACCATCAAACCAATAAACGTGATTTTTTTAAAGATTATTTTTACACCCACCATCAGACCAATAAACGTGGATTTTTTAAAGATTATTTTTACACCCACCATCAGACGAATAAACGTGGATTTTTTAAAGATTATTTTTACACCCTCCATCAGACCAATAAACGTGGATTTTTTAAAGAATATTTTTTCACCCACCATCAGACCAATAAACGTGGATTTTTTAAAGATTATTTTTACACCCACCATCAGACGAATAAACGTGGATTTTTTAAAGATTATTTTTACACCCACCATCAGACGAATAAACGTGGATTTTTTAAAGATTATTTTTACACCCACCATCAGACCAATAAACGTGGATTTTTTAAAGATTATTTTTACACCCACCATCAGACCAATAAACGTGGATTTTTTAAAGATTATTTTTACACCCACCATCAGACCAATAAACGTGGATTTTTTAAAGATTATTTTTACACCCACCATCAGACCAATAAACGTGGATTTTTTAAAGATTATTTTTACACCCACCATCAGACCAATAAACGTGGATTTTTTAAAGATTATTTGTACACCCACCATCAGACCAATAAACGTGGATTTTTTAAAGATTATTTTTACACCCACCATCAGACCAATAAACGTGGATTTTTTAAAGATTATTTTTACACCCACCATCAGACCAATAAACGTGGATTTTTTAAAGATTTTTTTTACACCCACCATCAGACCAATAAACGTGGATTTTT
Organism: Musca autumnalis; assembly: GCF_047663935.1. Classification (NCBI taxonomy): domain Eukaryota; kingdom Metazoa; phylum Arthropoda; class Insecta; order Diptera; family Muscidae; genus Musca; species Musca autumnalis. The sequence goes on from NW_027412088.1 coordinate 184,576,353, forward strand.
TAAAGATTATTTTTACACCCACCATCAGACCAATAAACGTGGATTTTTTAAGGAATTTGTTTTCACCCACCATCAGACCATTAAACGTGGATTTTTTAAGGAATTTGTTTTCACCCACCATCAGACCAATAAACGTGGATTTTTTAAAGATTATTTTTACACCCACCATCAGACCAATAAACGTGGATTTTTTAAGGAATTTGTTTTCACCCACCATCAGACCATTAAACGTGGATTTTTTAAGGAATTTGTTTTCACCCACCATCAGACCAATAAACGTGGATTTTTTAAAGATTATTTTTACACCCACCATCAGACCAATAAACGTGGATTTTTTAAAGATTATTTTTACACCCACCATCCGACCAATAAACGTGGATTTTTTAAAGATTATTTTTACACCCACCATCAGACCAATAAACGTGGATTTTTTGAAGATTATTTTTACACCCACCATCAGACCAATAAACGTGAATTTTTTAAAGATTATTTTTACACCCACCATCAGACCATTAAACGTGGATTTTTTAAAGATTATTTTTACACCCACCATCAGACCAATAAACGTGGATTTTTAAAGATTATTTTTACACCCACCATCAGACCAATAAACGTGGATTTTTAAGGAATATTTTTTCATCCACCATCCGACCAATAAACGTGGATTTTTTAAGGAATATTTTTTCATCCACCATCCGACCAATAAACGTGGATTTTTTAAAGATTATTTTTACACCCACCATCAGACCCATAAACGTGGATTTTTAAGGAATATTTTTTCATCCACCATCCGACCAATAAACGTGGATTTTTAAGGAATATTTTTTCATCCACCATCCGACCAATAAACGTGGATTTTTTAAAGATTATTTTTACACCCACCATCAGACCAATAAACGTGGATTTTTTAAAGATTATTTTTACACCCACCATCAGACCAATAAACGTGGATTTTTTAAAGATTATTTTTACACCCACCATCAGACCAATAAACGTGGATTTTTTTTAGAATATTTTTTCACCCACCATCAGACAAATAAACGTGGATTTTTTAAAGATTATTTTTACACCCACCATCAGACCAATAAACGTGGATTTTTTAAAGATTATTTTTACACCCACCATCAGACCAATAAACGTGGATTTTTTAAAGATTATTTTTACACCCACCATCAGACCAATAAACGTGGATTTTTTAAAGATTATTTTTACACCCACCATCAGACCAATAAACGTGGATTTTTTAAAGATTATTTTTACACCCACCATCAGACCAATAAACGTGGATTTTTTAAAGATTATTTTTACGCCCACCATCAGACCAATAAACGTGGATTTTTTAAAGATTATTTTTACACCCACCATCAGACCAATAAACGTGGATTTTTTAACGATTATTTTTACACCCACCATCAGACCAATAAACGTGGATTTTTTAAAGATTATTTTTACACCCACCATCAGACCAATAAACGTGGATTTTTTAAAGATTATTTTTACACCCACCATCAGACCAATAAACGTGGATTTTTTAAAGATTATTTTTACACCCACCATCAGACCAATAAACGTGGATTTTTTAAAGATTATTTTTACACCCACCATCAGACCAATAAACGTGGATTTTTTTTAGAATATTTTTTCACCCACCATCAGACAAATAAACGTGGATTTTTTAAAGATTATTTTTACACCCACCATCAGACCAATAAACGTGGATTTTTTAAAGATTATTTTTACACCCACCATCAGACCAATAAACGTGGATTTTTTAAAGATTATTTTTACACCCACCATCAGACCAATAAACGTGGATTTTTTAAAGATTATTTTTACACCCACCATCAGACCAATAAACGTGGATTTTTTAAAGATTATTTTTACACCCACCATCAGACCAATAAACGTGGATTTTTTAAAGATTATTTTTACACCCACCATCAGACCAATAAACGTGGATTTTTTAAAGATTATTTTTACACCCACCATCAGACCAATAAACGTGGATTTTTTAAAGATTATTTTTACACCCACCATCAGACCAATAAACGTGGATTTTTTAAAGATTATTTTTACACCCACCATCAGACCAATAAACGTGGATTTTTTAAAGATTATTTTTACACCCACCATCAGACCAATAAACGTGGATTTTTTAAAGATTATTTTTACACCCACCATCAGACCAATAAACGTGGATTTTTTAAAGATTATTTTTACACCCACCATCAGACCAATAAACGTGGATTTTTTAAAGATTATTTTTACACCCACCATCAGACCAATAAACGTGGATTTTTTAAAGATTATTTTTACACCCACCATCAGACCAATAAACGTGGATTTTTTAAAGATTATTTTTACACCCACCATCAGACCAATAAACGTGGATTTTTTAAAGATTATTTTTACACCCACCATCAGACCAATAAACGTGGATTTTTTAAAGATTATTTTTACACCCACCATCAGACCAATAAACGTGGATTTTTTAAAGATTATTTTTACACCCACCATCAGACCAATAAACGTGGATTTTTTAAAGATTATTTTTACACCCACCATCAGACCAATAAACGTGGATTTTTTAAAGATTATTTTTACACCCACCATCAGACCAATAAACGTGGATTTTTTAAAGATTATTTTTACACCCACCATCAGACCAATAAACGTGGATTTTTTAAAGATTATTTTTACACCCACCATCAGACCAATAAACGTGGATTTTTTAAAGATTATTTTTACACCCACCATCAGACCAATAAACGTGGATTTTTTAAAGATTATTTTTACACCCACCATCAGACCAATAAACGTGGATTTTTTAAAGATTATTTTTACACCCACCATCAGACCAATAAACGTGGATTTTTTAAAGATTATTTTTACACCCACCATCAGACCAATAAACGTGGATTTTTTAAAGATTATTTTTACACCCACCATCAGACCAATAAACGTGGATTTTTTAAAGATTATTTTTACACCCACCATCAGACCAATAAACGTGGATTTTTTAAAGATTATTTTTACACCCACCATCAGACCAATAAACGTGGATTTTTTAAAGATTATTTTTACACCCACCATCAGACCAATAAACGTGGATTTTTTAAAGATTATTTTTCAATAAACGTGGATTTTTTAAAGATTATTTTTCAATAAACGTGGATTTTTTAAAGATTATTTTTACACCCACCATCAGACCAATAAACGTGGATTTTTTAAAGATTATTTTTACACCCACCATCAGACCAATAAACGTGGATTTTTTAAAGATTATTTTTACACCCACCATCAGACCAATAAACGTGGATTTTTTAAAGATTATTTTTACACCCACCATCAGACCAATAAACGTGGATTTTTTAAAGATTATTTTTACACCCACCATCAGACCAATAAACGTGGATTTTTTAAAGATTATTTTTACACCCACCATCAGACCAATAAACGTGGATTTTTTAAAGATTATTTTTACACCCACCATCAGACCAATAAACGTGGATTTTTTAAAGATTATTTTTACACCCACCATCAGACCAATAAACGTGGATTTTTTAAAGATTATTTTTACACCCACCATCAGACCAATAAACGTGGATTTTTTAAAGATTATTTTTCAATAAACGTGGATTTTTTAAAGATTATTTTTACACCCACCATCAGACCAATAAACGTGGATTTTTTAAAGATTATTTTTACACCCACCATCAGACCAATAAACGTGGATTTTTTAAAGATTATTTTTACACCCACCATCAGACCAATAAACGTGGATTTTTTAAAGATTATTTTTACACCCACCATCAGACCAATAAACGTGGATTTTTTAAAGATTATTTTTACACCCACCATCAGACCAATAAACGTGGATTTTTTAAAGATTATTTTTACACCCACCATCAGACCAATAAACGTGGATTTTTTAACGATTATTTTTACACCCACCATCAGACCAATAAACGTGGATTTTTTAAAGATTATTTTTACACCCACCATCAGACCAATAAACGTGGATTTTTTAAAGATTATTTTTACACCCACCATCAGACCAATAAACGTGGATTTTTTAAAGATTATTTTTACACCCACCATCAGACCAATAAACGTGGATTTTTTTTAGAATATTTTTTCACCCACCATCAGACAAATAAACGTGGATTTTTTAAAGATTATTTTTACACCCACCATCAGACCAATAAACGTGGATTTTTTAAAGATTATTTTTACACCCACCATCAGACCAATAAACGTGGATTTTTTAAAGATTATTTTTACACCCACCATCAGACCAATAAACGTGGATTTTTTAAAGATTATTTTTACACCCACCATCAGACCAATAAACGTGGATTTTTTAAAGATTATTTTTACACCCACCATCAGACCAATAAACGTGGATTTTTTAAAGATTATTTTTACACCCACCATCAGACCAATAAACGTGGATTTTTTAAAGATTATTTTTACACCCACCATCAGACCAATAAACGTGGATTTTTTAAAGATTATTTTTACACCCACCATCAGACCAATAAACGTGGATTTTTTAAAGATTATTTTTACACCCACCATCAGACCAATAAACGTGGATTTTTTAAAGATTATTTTTACACCCACCATCAGACCAATAAACGTGGATTTTTTAAAGATTATTTTTACACCCACCATCAGACCAATAAACGTGGATTTTTTAAAGATTATTTTTACACCCACCATCAGACCAATAAACGTGGATTTTTTAAAGATTATTTTTACACCCACCATCAGACCAATAAACGTGGATTTTTTTTAGAATATTTTTTCACCCACCATCAGACAAATAAACGTGGATTTTTTAAAGATTATTTTTACACCCACCATCAGACCAATAAACGTGGATTTTTTAAAGATTATTTTTACACCCACCATCAGACCAATAAACGTGGATTTTTTAAAGATTATTTTTACACCCACCATCAGACCAATAAACGTGGATTTTTTAAAGATTATTTTTACACCCACCATCAGACCAATAAACGTGGATTTTTTAAAGATTATTTTTACACCCACCATCAGACCAATAAACGTGGATTTTTTAAAGATTATTTTTACACCCACCATCAGACCAATAAACGTGGATTTTTTAAAGATTATTTTTACACCCACCATCAGACCAATAAACGTGGATTTTTTAAAGATTATTTTTACACCCACCATCAGACCAATAAACGTGGATTTTTTAAAGATTATTTTTACACCCACCATCAGACCAATAAACGTGGATTTTTTAAAGATTATTTTTACACCCACCATCAGACCAATAAACGTGGATTTTTTTTAGAATATTTTTTCACCCACCATCAGACAAATAAACGTGGATTTTTTAAAGATTATTTTTACACCCACCATCAGACCAATAAACGTGGATTTTTTAAAGATTATTTTTACACCCACCATCAGACCAATAAACGTGGATTTTTTAAAGATTATTTTTACACCCACCATCAGACCAATAAACGTGGATTTTTTAAAGATTATTTTTACACCCACCATCAGACCAATAAACGTGGATTTTTTTTAGAATATTTTTTCACCCACCATCAGACAAATAAACGTGGATTTTTTAAAGATTATTTTTACACCCACCATCAGACCAATAAACGTGGATTTTTTAAAGATTATTTTTACACCCACCATCAGACCAATAAACGTGGATTTTTTAAAGATTATTTTTACACCCACCATCAGACCAATAAACGTGGATTTTTTAAAGATTATTTTTACACCCACCATCAGACCAATAAACGTGGATTTTTTAAAGATTATTTTTACACCCAACATCAGACCAATAAACGTGGATTTTTTAAAGATTATTTTTACACCCAACATCAGACCAATAAACGTGGATTTTTTAAAGATTATTTTTACACCCAACATCAGACCAATAAACGTGGATTTTTTAAAGATTATTTTTACACCTACCATCAGACCAATAAACGTGGATTTTTTAAAGATTATTTTTACACCCACCATCAGACCAATAAACGTGGATTTTTTAAAGATTATTTTTACACCCACCATCTGACCAATAAACGTGGAGTTTTTGAAAATTATTTTTACACCCACCATCTGACCAATAAACGTGGAGTTTTTAAAAATTATTTTTACACCCACCATCAGACCAATAAACGTGGATTTTTAAAGATTATTTTTACACCCACCATCAGACCAATAAACGTGGATTTTTTAAAGATTATTTTTACACCCACCATCAGACCAATAAACGTGGATTTTTTAAAGATTATTTTTACACCCACCATCAGACCAATAAACGTGGATTTTTTAAAGGATATTTTTACACCCACCATCAGACCAATAAACGTAGATTTTTATAAGAATATTTTTACACCCACCATCAGACAATAAACGTGGATTTTTTAAAGATTATTTTTACACCCACCATCAGACCAACAAACGTGGATTTTTTAAAGATTATTTTTACACCCACCATCAGACCAATAAACATGGATTTTTTAAAGATTATTTTTACACCCACCATCAGACCAATAAACGTGGATTTTTAAAGATTATTTTTACACCCACCATCAGACCAATAAACGTGGATTTTTAAGGAATATTTTTTCATCCACCATCCGACCAATAAACGTGGATTTTTTAAGGAATATTTTTTCATCCACCATCCGACCAATAAACGTGGATTTTTTAAAGATTATTTTTACACCCACCATCAGACCCATAAACGTGGATTTTTAAGGAATATTTTTTCATCCACCATCCGACCAATAAACGTGGATTTTTAAGGAATATTTTTTCATCCACCATCCGACCAATAAACGTGGATTTTTTAAAGATTATTTTTACACCCACCATCAGACCAATAAACGTGGATTTTTTAAAGATTATTTTTACACCCACCATCAGACCAATAAACGTGGATTTTTTAAAGATTATTTTTACACCCACCATCAGACCAATAAACGTGGATTTTTTTTAGAATATTTTTTCACCCACCATCAGACAAATAAACGTGGATTTTTTAAAGATTATTTTTACACCCACCATCAGACCAATAAACGTGGATTTTTTAAAGATTATTTTTACACCCACCATCAGACCAATAAACGTGGATTTTTTAAAGATTATTTTTACACCCACCATCAGACCAATAAACGTGGATTTTTTAAAGATTATTTTTACACCCACCATCAGACCAATAAACGTGGATTTTTTAAAGATTATTTTTACACCCACCATCAGACCAATAAACGTGGATTTTTTAAAGATTATTTTTACGCCCACCATCAGACCAATAAACGTGGATTTTTTAAAGATTATTTTTACACCCACCATCAGACCAATAAACGTGGATTTTTTAACGATTATTTTTACACCCACCATCAGACCAATAAACGTGGATTTTTTAAAGATTATTTTTACACCCACCATCAGACCAATAAACGTGGATTTTTTAAAGATTATTTTTACACCCACCATCAGACCAATAAACGTGGATTTTTTAAAGATTATTTTTACACCCACCATCAGACCAATAAACGTGGATTTTTTAAAGATTATTTTTACACCCACCATCAGACCAATAAACGTGGATTTTTTTTAGAATATTTTTTCACCCACCATCAGACAAATAAACGTGGATTTTTTAAAGATTATTTTTACACCCACCATCAGACCAATAAACGTGGATTTTTTAAAGATTATTTTTACACCCACCATCAGACCAATAAACGTGGATTTTTTAAAGATTATTTTTACACCCACCATCAGACCAATAAACGTGGATTTTTTAAAGATTATTTTTACACCCACCATCAGACCAATAAACGTGGATTTTTTAAAGATTATTTTTACACCCACCATCAGACCAATAAACGTGGATTTTTTAAAGATTATTTTTACACCCACCATCAGACCAATAAACGTGGATTTTTTAAAGATTATTTTTACACCCACCATCAGACCAATAAACGTGGATTTTTTAAAGATTATTTTTACACCCACCATCAGACCAATAAACGTGGATTTTTTAAAGATTATTTTTACACCCACCATCAGACCAATAAACGTGGATTTTTTAAAGATTATTTTTACACCCACCATCAGACCAATAAACGTGGATTTTTTAAAGATTATTTTTACACCCACCATCAGACCAATAAACGTGGATTTTTTAAAGATTATTTTTACACCCACCATCAGACCAATAAACGTGGATTTTTTAAAGATTATTTTTACACCCACCATCAGACCAATAAACGTGGATTTTTTAAAGATTATTTTTACACCCACCATCAGACCAATAAACGTGGATTTTTTAAAGATTATTTTTACACCCACCATCAGACCAATAAACGTGGATTTTTTAAAGATTATTTTTACACCCACCATCAGACCAATAAACGTGGATTTTTTAAAGATTATTTTTACACCCACCATCAGACCAATAAACGTGGATTTTTTAAAGATTATTTTTACACCCACCATCAGACCAATAAACGTGGATTTTTTAAAGATTATTTTTACACCCACCATCAGACCAATAAACGTGGATTTTTTAAAGATTATTTTTACACCCACCATCAGACCAATAAACGTGGATTTTTTAAAGATTATTTTTACACCCACCATCAGACCAATAAACGTGGATTTTTTAAAGATTATTTTTACACCCACCATCAGACCAATAAACGTGGATTTTTTAAAGATTATTTTTACACCCACCATCAGACCAATAAACGTGGATTTTTTAAAGATTATTTTTACACCCACCATCAGACCAATAAACGTGGATTTTTTAAAGATTATTTTTACACCCACCATCAGACCAATAAACGTGGATTTTTTAAAGATTATTTTTACACCCACCATCAGACCAATAAACGTGGATTTTTTAAAGATTATTTTTACACCCACCATCAGACCAATAAACGTGGATTTTTTAAAGATTATTTTTACACCCACCATCAGACCAATAAACGTGGATTTTTTAAAGATTATTTTTACACCCACCATCAGACCAATAAACGTGGATTTTTTAAAGATTATTTTTCAATAAACGTGGATTTTTTAAAGATTATTTTTCAATAAACGTGGATTTTTTAAAGATTATTTTTACACCCACCATCAGACCAATAAACGTGGATTTTTTAAAGATTATTTTTACACCCACCATCAGACCAATAAACGTGGATTTTTTAAAGATTATTTTTACACCCACCATCAGACCAATAAACGTGGATTTTTTAAAGATTATTTTTACACCCACCATCAGACCAATAAACGTGGATTTTTTAAAGATTATTTTTACACCCACCATCAGACCAATAAACGTGGATTTTTTAAAGATTATTTTTACACCCACCATCAGACCAATAAACGTGGATTTTTTAAAGATTATTTTTACACCCACCATCAGACCAATAAACGTGGATTTTTTAAAGATTATTTTTACACCCACCATCAGACCAATAAACGTGGATTTTTTAAAGATTATTTTTACACCCACCATCAGACCAATAAACGTGGATTTTTTAAAGATTATTTTTCAATAAACGTGGATTTTTTAAAGATTATTTTTACACCCACCATCAGACCAATAAACGTGGATTTTTTAAAGATTATTTTTACACCCACCATCAGACCAATAAACGTGGATTTTTTAAAGATTATTTTTACACCCACCATCAGACCAATAAACGTGGATTTTTTAAAGATTATTTTTACACCCACCATCAGACCAATAAACGTGGATTTTTTAAAGATTATTTTTACACCCACCATCAGACCAATAAACGTGGATTTTTTAAAGATTATTTTTACACCCACCATCAGACCAATAAACGTGGATTTTTTAACGATTATTTTTACACCCACCATCAGACCAATAAACGTGGATTTTTTAAAGATTATTTTTACACCCACCATCAGACCAATAAACGTGGATTTTTTAAAGATTATTTTTACACCCACCATCAGACCAATAAACGTGGATTTTTTAAAGATTATTTTTACACCCACCATCAGACCAATAAACGTGGATTTTTTTTAGAATATTTTTTCACCCACCATCAGACAAATAAACGTGGATTTTTTAAAGATTATTTTTACACCCACCATCAGACCAATAAACGTGGATTTTTTAAAGATTATTTTTACACCCACCATCAGACCAATAAACGTGGATTTTTTAAAGATTATTTTTACACCCACCATCAGACCAATAAACGTGGATTTTTTAAAGATTATTTTTACACCCACCATCAGACCAATAAACGTGGATTTTTTAAAGATTATTTTTACACCCACCATCAGACCAATAAACGTGGATTTTTTAAAGATTATTTTTACACCCACCATCAGACCAATAAACGTGGATTTTTTAAAGATTATTTTTACACCCACCATCAGACCAATAAACGTGGATTTTTTAAAGATTATTTTTACACCCACCATCAGACCAATAAACGTGGATTTTTTAAAGATTATTTTTACACCCACCATCAGACCAATAAACGTGGATTTTTTAAAGATTATTTTTACACCCACCATCAGACCAATAAACGTGGATTTTTTAAAGATTATTTTTACACCCACCATCAGACCAATAAACGTGGATTTTTTAAAGATTATTTTTACACCCACCATCAGACCAATAAACGTGGATTTTTTAAAGATTATTTTTACACCCACCATCAGACCAATAAACGTGGATTTTTTTTAGAATATTTTTTCACCCACCATCAGACAAATAAACGTGGATTTTTTAAAGATTATTTTTACACCCACCATCAGACCAATAAACGTGGATTTTTTAAAGATTATTTTTACACCCACCATCAGACCAATAAACGTGGATTTTTTAAAGATTATTTTTACACCCACCATCAGACCAATAAACGTGGATTTTTTAAAGATTATTTTTACACCCACCATCAGACCAATAAACGTGGATTTTTTAAAGATTATTTTTACACCCACCATCAGACCAATAAACGTGGATTTTTTAAAGATTATTTTTACACCCACCATCAGACCAATAAACGTGGATTTTTTAAAGATTATTTTTACACCCACCATCAGACCAATAAACGTGGATTTTTTAAAGATTATTTTTACACCCACCATCAGACCAATAAACGTGGATTTTTTAAAGATTATTTTTACACCCACCATCAGACCAATAAACGTGGATTTTTTAAAGATTATTTTTACACCCACCATCAGACCAATAAACGTGGATTTTTTTTAGAATATTTTTTCACCCACCATCAGACAAATAAACGTGGATTTTTTAAAGATTATTTTTACACCCACCATCAGACCAATAAACGTGGATTTTTTAAAGATTATTTTTACACCCACCATCAGACCAATAAACGTGGATTTTTTAAAGATTATTTTTACACCCACCATCAGACCAATAAACGTGGATTTTTTAAAGATTATTTTTACACCCACCATCAGACCAATAAACGTGGATTTTTTTTAGAATATTTTTTCACCCACCATCAGACAAATAAACGTGGATTTTTTAAAGATTATTTTTACACCCACCATCAGACCAATAAACGTGGATTTTTTAAAGATTATTTTTACACCCACCATCAGACCAATAAACGTGGATTTTTTAAAGATTATTTTTACACCCACCATCAGACCAATAAACGTGGATTTTTTAAAGATTATTTTTACACCCACCATCAGACCAATAAACGTGGATTTTTTAAAGATTATTTTTACACCCAACATCAGACCAATAAACGTGGATTTTTTAAAGATTATTTTTACACCCAACATCAGACCAATAAACGTGGATTTTTTAAAGATTATTTTTACACCCAACATCAGACCAATAAACGTGGATTTTTTAAAGATTATTTTTACACCTACCATCAGACCAATAAACGTGGATTTTTTAAAGATTATTTTTACACCCACCATCAGACCAATAAACGTGGATTTTTTAAAGATTATTTTTACACCCACCATCTGACCAATAAACGTGGAGTTTTTGAAAATTATTTTTACACCCACCATCTGACCAATAAACGTGGAGTTTTTAAAAATTATTTTTACACCCACCATCAGACCAATAAACGTGGATTTTTAAAGATTATTTTTACACCCACCATCAGACCAATAAACGTGGATTTTTTAAAGATTATTTTTACACCCACCATCAGACCAATAAACGTGGATTTTTTAAAGATTATTTTTACACCCACCATCAGACCAATAAACGTGGATTTTTTAAAGGATATTTTTACACCCACCATCAGACCAATAAACGTAGATTTTTATAAGAATATTTTTACACCCACCATCAGACAATAAACGTGGATTTTTTAAAGATTATTTTTACACCCACCATCAGACCAACAAACGTGGATTTTTTAAAGATTATTTTTACACCCACCATCAGACCAATAAACATGGATTTTTTAAAGATTATTTTTACACCCACCATCTGACCAATAAACATGGATTTTTTAAAGATTATTTTTACACCCACCATCAGACCAATAAACGTGAATTTTTTAAAGATTATTTTTACACCCACCATCTGACCAATAAACATGGATTTTTTAAAGATTATTTTTACACCCACCATCAGACCAATGAACGTGGATTTTTTAAAGATTATTTTTACACCCACCATCAGACCAATAAACGTGGATTTTTTAAAGATTATTTTTACACCCACCATCAGACCAATAAACGTGGATTTTTTAAAGATTATTTTTACACCCACCATCAGACCAATAAACGTGGATTTTTTAAAGATTATTTTTACAACCACCATCTGACCAATAAACATGGATTTTTTAAAGATTATTTTTACACCCACCATCAGACCAATGAACGTGGATTTTTTAAAGATTATTTTTACACCCACCATCAGACCAATAAACGTGGATTTTTTAAAGATTATTTTTACACCCACCATCAGACCAATAAACGTGGATTTTTTAAAGATTATTTTTACACCCACCATCTGACCAATAAACATGGATTTTTTAAAGATTATTTTTACACCCACCATCAGACCAATGAACGTGGATTTTTTAAAGATTATTTTTACACCCACCATCAGACCAATAAACGTGGATTTTTTAAAGATTATTTTTACACCCACCATCAGACCAATAAACGTGGATTTTTTAAAGATTATTTTTACACCCACCATCTGACCAATAAACATGGATTTTTTAAAGATTATTTTTACACCCACCATCAGACCAATGAACGTGGATTTTTTAAAGATTATTTTTACACCCACCATCAGACCAATAAACGTGGATTTTTTAAAGATTATTTTTACACCCACCATCAGACCAATAAACGTGGATTTTTTAAAGATTATTTTTACACCCACCATCAGACCAATAAACGTGGATTTTTTAAAGATTATTTTTACAACCACCATCAGACCAATAAACATGGATTTTTTAAAGGATATTTTTACACCCACCATCAGACAATAAACGTGGATTTTTTAAAGATTATTTTTACACCCACCATCAGACCAACAAACGTGGATTTTTTAAAGATTATTTTTACACCCACCATCAGTCCAATAAACGTGGATTTTTTAAAGATTATTTTTACACCCACCATCAGACCAATAAACGTGGATTTTTTAAAGATTATTTTTACACCCACCATCAGACCAATAAACGTGGATTTTTTAAAGATTATTTTTACACCCACCATCAGACCAATAAACGTGGATTTTTTAAAGATTATTTTTACACCCACCATCAGACCAATAAACGTGGATTTTTTTAAGATTATTTTTACACCCACCATCAGACCAATAAACGTGGATTTTTTTAAGATTATTTTTACACCCACCATCAGACCAATAAACGTGGATTTTTTAAAGATTATTTTTACACCCACCATCAGACCAATAAACGTGGATTTTTTTTAAGAAAATTTTGTCACCCACCATCAGTCCAATAAACGTGGATTTTTTAAAGATTATTTTTACACCCACCATCAGACCAATAAACGTGGATTTTTTAAAGATTATTTTTACACCCACCATCAGACCAATAAACGTGGATTTTTTAAAGATTATTTTTACACCCACCATCAGACCAATAAACGTGGATTTTTTAAAGATTATTTTTACACCCACCATCAGACCAATAAACGTGGATTTTTTTAAGATTATTTTTACACCCACCATCAGACCAATAAACGTGGATTTTTTAAAGATTATTTTTACACCCACCATCAGACCAATAAACGTGGATTTTTTAAAGATTATTTTTACACCCACCATCAGACCAATAAACGTGGATTTTTTAAAGATTATTTTTACACCCACCATCAGACCAATAAACGTGGATTTTTTAAAGATTATTTTTACACCCACCATCAGACCAATAAACGTGGATTTTTTAAAGATTATTTTTACACCCACCATCAGACCAATAAACGTGGATTTTTTTAAGATTATTTTTACACCCACCATCAGACCAATAAACGTGGATTTTTTAAAGATTATTTTTACACCCACCATCAGACCAATAAACGTGGATTTTTTAAAGATTATTTTTACACCCACCATCAGACCAATAAACGTGGATTTTTTAAAGATTATTTTTACACCCACCATCAGACCAATAAACGTGGATTTTTTAAAGATTATTTTTACACCCACAATCAGACCAATAAACGTGGATTTTTTTAAGAAAATTTTGTCACCCACCATCAGTCCAATAAACGTGGATTTTTTAAAGATTATTTTTACACCCACCATCAGACCAATAAACGTGGATTTTTTAAAGATTATTTTTACACCCACCATCAGACCAATAAACGTGGATTTTTTAAAGATTATTTTTACACCCACCATCAGACCAATAAACGTGGATTTTTTAAAGATTATTTTTACACCCACCATCAGACCAATAAACGTGGATTTTTATACCCTCAGCCTTTAGGCTATGAAGGGTATATACACTTTCATACGGGCAAAATGTGCCACATCGAAATAATGGTTTTAGACCCCAAGTATGTTTGGACGAAATGTGTTTCAGACAATTTGGAGTCGATTGAGCAATGTCCGTCCGTCTGTCTGTCTGTCTGGCTGGCTGGAGCGCACGATAACTCTCGAAGGGATGAACCGATTCTGTTCAAATTTTGGCTTTCGTAATATTTTGTCCAAACTTAGTTTAAGTTCGAAGATGAGCTATATCGGTCCACTCCTTCCGGTACCTCCCCCACAAAAGTTCGAAAATGTTCGGAAAATTTGTACGCACGATAACTCTTGAAGGGTGTAACCGATTTGGTCCATACTTTGCCCATCGTGGAGCGTGTACCAGACTTAGATCAGGTTTTAATATGGACTCAATCGGTCCACTCCGTCGGGTACCTCCCACACAAAATTTTGGAAAAGTTCAGTTTAGGAACATCTCTCGAATCGCTTTGATTTTTGCTTTAGCAACTTGTATTCACTGCCCTCCATACGACGGTATAAGTTTCATCAGGGGCAAGTCCATACTTCCTGAGAAAATAGCCTGAAAGTTGCAAAAAAACCCTATGACACCGTGTGAGGAGGTTGGAGGGCAAAATAACTCTCGAACAGGTCTGCCGATTTGGTACAAAGTTTGGCCTTAGTAATATTTTGTCCAAACATAGTTTAAGTTCGAAGATAAGCCATATCGGTCCACTCCTTCAGGTACCTCCCCCACAAAAGTTCAAAAATGTTCGGAAAAATTGTGCGTACGATAACTCTTCAAGAGAGTGGCCGAATTGGTCCATACTTTACACATCCTAATATATCTACCAGATATAGATCAGGTTCAAATATGGTCTATATTTGTCCACTCCATCCGGTACCTCCCACTCAAAATTTCGGATACATGTTCACTTTAAGACCTGCTTTCGAATCACGTTGATTTTTGTTGAAGCAACTTCCCAGCAAAATGTTCGATGCCAAGGATGCTATTGAATCATGGGTGCAAGTGATCTGGCATGTCATCTTTTTAGCATTTTCACTCATGAATTTTTGATATGATCGTGACCACCATAAGATGACATTCATTTTCGGATCTTAAGATGGCATTCATTGTCGGATCCTAAGCATGTCATTTTGGCCAATGCTTTGACATGTCATTTTCACCAACCCTTTGGCATGACATTTTCATGTCTTGTTTGGAAAATGGAAAATTCTATATTGAAATATGATTTTCATGACAAACCAAACTCTTTATTAATTCAAACTAATTCATGAAATAACTAGAACTAATTTATCAGCATAAAGTTTACACCCAAAATTTCACTTTAATCACCGCCGCTGCACCGCAACAGAGTTTACTTCGTCCACTCACAGCCACTGATTTTGTTTCATCTTACAAAAGCTTTTCTATTATCTTATCATCACCAGTTCAGATGTTGACATGGACTCCAACAGCACTCCTTTAAGAATTTCTAGTTCGTGAACCTACATTTAATTTGTAATTTTGTAATTTTATAACAAAAATTTTGGAATTGTATACCCTTTTGTTTTGATGTCGCTACTTCTAGGGATGTACAAATCGACTTGTTTTTTTGTAGTGATCTGTACAAATGATTCAAATGCTGATGAAAAGATCGGATCTTTCACGACTTCCTTTGCATGGGTTTAAATGTTAATGAAAAGATCGGATCTTTCACGACTTGGTTAGAACCAATGCAAAATATGCCATGAAATCACGTCATCGAATAGAACCCCTTCCTGCAAATTTTGCTGGGTTGCGTTCGCTGCCTCAATTACGAAGGTAAAATTTTTGTCAGTGGCAAGTCCAAATTCTTGAGCAAAAAGCCCGAAGGGTGTAAAAACCCCCTATGGCACCATATGTAGTGGCTGGAGATCCACTTCCATAATGGTCAATGTCGATCCATTCCTTTAAGTGTCTCCTCCGCAATACGTTTGATCCTTAATCCTAATCAACATTTTTGTTGTTCATACATCCAAAATTTTAAAAACCCCCTAAATACATACGTTTTTTGGGAAAAAATTGTTTCAATATACACAGGCTGAGGGTATATCTATGTCAGCAAAGCTGACTGATACTTTTTTACTTGTTTAAAGATTATTTTTACACCCACCATCAGACCAATAAACGTGGATTTTTTAAAGATTATTTTTACACCCACAATCAGACCAATAAACGTGGATTTTTTAAAGATTATTTTTACACCCACCATCAGACCGATAAACGTGGATTTTTTAAAGATTATTTTTACACCCACCATCAGACCAATAAACGTGGATTTTTTAAAGATTATTTTTACACCCACCATCAGACCAATAAACGTGGATTTCTTAAAGATTATTTTTTCACCCACCATCAGACCAATAAACGTGGATTTTTTAAAGATTATTTTTACACCCACCATCAGACCAATAAACGTGGATTTTTTAAAGATTATTTTTACACCCACCATCAGACCAATAAACGTGGATTTTTTAAAGATTATTTTTACACCCACCATCAGACCAATAAACGTGGATTTTTTAAAGATTATTTTTACACCCACCATCAGACCAATAAACGTGGATTTTTTAAAGATTATTTTTACACCCACCATCAGACCAATAAACGTGGATTTTTTAAAGATTATTTTTACACCCACCATCAGACCAATAAACGTGGATTTTTTAAAGATTATTTTTACACCCACCATCAGACCAATAAACGTGGATTTTTTAAAGATTATTTTTACACCCACCATCAGACCAATAAACGTGGATTTTTTAAAGATTATTTTTACACCCACCATCAGACCAATAAACGTGGATTTTTTAAAGATTATTTTTACACCCACCATCAGACCAATAAACGTGAATTTTTTAAAGAAAATTTTTACACCCACCATCAGACCAATAAACGTGGATTTTTTAAAGATTATTTTTACACCCACCATCAGACCAATAAACGTGGATTTTTTAAAGATTATTTTTACACCCACCATCAGACCAATAAACGTGGATTTTTTAAAGATTATTTTTACACCCACCATCAGACCAATAAACGTGGATTTTTTAAAGATTATTTTTACACCCACCATCAGACCAATAAACCTGGATTTTTTTAAGAAAATTTTGTCACCCACCATCTGACCAATAAACGTGGAGTTTTTGAAAATTATTTTTTCACCCACCATCAGACCAATAAACGTGGATTTTTTAAAGATTATTTTTACACCCACCATCAGACCAATAAACGTGGATTTTTTAAAGATTATTTTTACACCCACCATCAGACCAATAAACGTTGATTTTTGAAAGATTATTTTTACACCCACCATCAGACCAATAAACGTGGATTTTTTAAAGATTATTTTTACACCCACCGTCAGACCAATAAACGTTGATTTTTGAAAGATTATTTTTACACCCACAATCAGACCAATAAACGTGGATTTTTTTTAAGAAAATTTTGTCACCCACCATCAGTCCAATAAACGTGGATTTTTTAAAGATTATTTTTACACCCACCATCAGACCAATAAACGTGGATTTTTTTAAGAAAATTTTGTCACCCACCATCTGACCAATAAACGTGGAGTTTTTGAAAATTATTTTTTCACCCACCATCAGACCAATAAACGTGGATTTTTTAAAGATTATTTTTACACCCACCATCAGACCAATAAACGTGGATTTTTTTAAAGATTATTTTTACACCCACCATCAGACCAATAAACGTTGATTTTTGAAAGATTATTTTTACACCCACCATCAGACCAATAAACGTGGATTTTTTAAAGATTATTTTTACACCCACCGTCAGACCAATAAACGTTGATTTTTGAAAGATTATTTTTACACCCACAATCAGACCAATAAACGTGGATTTTTTTAAGAAAATTTTGTCACCCACCATCAGTCCAATAAACGTGGATTTTTTAAAGATTATTTTTACACCCACCATCAGACCAATAAACGTGGATTTTTTTAAGAAAATTTTGTCACCCACCATCTGACCAATAAACGTGGAGTTTTTGAAAATTATTTTTTCACCCACCATCAGACCAATAAACGTGGATTTTTTAAAGATTATTTTTACACCCACCATCAGACCAATAAACGTGGATTTTTTAAAGATTATTTTTACACCCACCATCAGACCAATAAACGTTGATTTTTGAAAGATTATTTTTACACCCACCATCAGACCAATAAACGTGGATTTTTTAAAGATTATTTTTACACCCACCGTCAGACCAATAAACGTTGATTTTTGAAAGATTATTTTTACACCCACAATCAGACCAATAAACGTGGATTTTTTAAAGATTATTTTTACACCCACCATCAGACCAATAAACGTGGATTTCTTAAAGATTATTTTTACACCCACCATCAGACCAATAAACGTTGATTTTTTAAAGATTATTTTTACACCCACCATCAGACCAATAAACGTGGATTTTTTAAAGATTATTTTTACACCCACCATCAGACCAATAAACGTGGATTTTTTTAAAGATTATTTTTACACCCACCATCAGACCAATAAACGTGGATTTTTTAAAGATTATTTTTACACCCACCATCAGACCAATAAACGTGGATTTTTTAAAGATTATTTTTACACCCACCATCAGACCAATAAACGTGGATTTTTTAAAGATTATTTTTACACCCACCATCAGACCAATAAACGTGGATTTTTTAAAGATTATTTTTACACCCACCATCAGACCAATAAACGTGGATTTTTTAAAGATTATTTTTACACCCACCATCAGACCAATAAACGTGGATTTTTTAAAGATTATTTTTACACCCACCATCAGACCAATAAACGTGGATTTTTTAAAGATTATTTTTACACCCACCATCAGACCAATAAACGTGGATTTTTTAAAGATTATTTTTACACCCACCATCAGACCAATAAACGTGGATTTTTTAAAGATTATTTTTACACCCACCATCAGACCAATAAACGTGGATTTTTTAAAGATTATTTTTACACCCACCATCAGACCAATAAACGTGGATTTTTTAAAGATTATTTTTTACACCCACCATCAGACCAATAAACGTGGATTTTTAAAGATTATTTTTACACCCACCATCAGACCAATAAACGTGGATTTTTTAAAGATTATTTTTACACCCACCATCAGACCAATAAACGTGGATTTTTTAAAGATTATTTTTACACCCACCATCAGACCAATAAACGTGGATTTTTTAAAGATTATTTTTACACCCACCATCAGACCAATTAACGTGGATTTTTTAAAGATTATTTTTACACCCACCATCAGACCAATAAACGTGGATTTTTTAAAGATTATTTTTACACCCACCATCAGACCAATAAACGTGGATTTTTTAAAGATTATTTTTACACCCACCATCAGACCAATAAACGTGGATTTTTTAAAGATTATTTTTACACCCAGACCAATAAACGTGGATTTTTTAAAGATTATTTTTACACCCAGACCAATAAACGTGGATTTTTTAAAGATTATTTTTACACCCACCTTCAGACCAATAAACGTGGATTTTTTAAAGATTATTTTTACACCCAGACCAATAAACGTGGATTTTTAAAGATTATTTTTACACCCAGACCAATAAACGTGGATTTTTTAAAGATTATTTTTACACCCAGACCAATAAACGTGGATTTTTTAAAGATTATTTTTACACCCACCATCAGACCAATAAACGTGGATTTTTTAAAGATTATTTTTACACCCAGACCAATAAACGTGGATTTTTTAAAGATTATTTTTACACCCAGACCAATAAACGTGGATTTTTTAAAGATTATTTTTACACCCACCATCAGACCAATAAACGTGGATTTTTTAAAGATTATTTTTACACCCACCATCAGACCAATAAACGTGGATTTTTTAAAGATTATTTTTACACCCAGACCAATAAACGTGGATTTTTTAAAGATTATTTTTACACCCACCATCAGACCAATAAACGTGGATTTTTTAAAGATTATTTTTACACCCCACCATCAGACCAATAAACGTGGATTTTTTAAAGATTATTTTTACACCCACCACCAGACCAATAATCGTGGATTTTTTAAAGATTATTTTTACACCCACCATCAGACCAATAAACGTGGATTTTTTAAAGATTATTTTTACACCCACCATCAGACCAATAAACGTGGATTTTTTAAAGATTATTTTTACACCCAGACCAATAAACGTGGATTTTTTAAAGATTATTTTTACACCCACCATCAGACCAATAAACGTGGATTTTTTAAAGATTATTTTTACACCCACCATCAGACCAATAAACGTGGATTTTTTAAAGATTATTTTTACACCCACCATCAGACCAATAAACGTGGATTTCTTAAAGATTATTTTTTCACCCACCATCAGACCAATAAACGTGAATTTTTTAAAGATTATTTTTACACCCACCATCAGACCAATAAACGTGGATTTTTTAAAGATTATTTTTACACCCACCATCAGACCAATAAACGTGGATTTTTTAAAGATTATTTTTACACCCACCATCAGACCAATAAACGTGGATTTTTTAAAGATTATTTTTACACCCACCATCAGACCAATAAACGTGGATTTTTTAAAGATTATTTTTACACCCACCATCAGACCAATAAACGTGGATTTTTTAAAGATTATTTTTACACCCACCATCAGACCAATAAACGTGGATTTTTTAAAGATTATTTTTACACCCACCATCAGACCAATAAACGTGGATTTTTTAAAGATTATTTTTACACCCACCATCAGACCAATAAACGTGAATTTTTTAAAGAAAATTTTTACACCCACCATCAGACCAATAAACGTGGATTTTTTAAAGATTATTTTTACACCCACCATCAGACCAATAAACGTGGATTTTTTAAAGATTATTTTTACACCCACCATCAGACCAATAAACGTGGATTTTTTAAAGATTATTTTTACACCCACCATCAGACCAATAAACGTGGATTTTTTTAAGAAAATTTTGTCACCCACCATCTGACCAATAAACGTGGAGTTTTTGAAAATTATTTTTTCACCCACCATCAGACCAATAAACGTGGATTTTTTAAAGATTATTTTTACACCCACCATCAGACCAATAAACGTGGATTTTTTAAAGATTATTTTTACACCCACCATCAGACCAATAAAAGTTGATTTTTGAAAGATTATTTTTACACCCACCATCAGACCAATAAACGTGGATTTTTTAAAGATTATTTTTACACCCACCGTCAGACCAATAAACGTTGATTTTTGAAAGATTATTTTTACACCCACAATCAGACCAATAAACGTGGATTTTTTTAAGAAAATTTTGTCACCCACCATCAGTCCAATAAACGTGGATTTTTTAAAGATTATTTTTACACCCACCATCAGACCAATAAACGTGGATTTTTTTAAGAAAATTTTGTCACCCACCATCTGACCAATAAACGTGGAGTTTTTGAAAATTATTTTTTCACCCACCATCAGACCAATAAACGTGGATTTTTTAAAGATTATTTTTACACCCACCATCAGACCAATAAACGTGGATTTTTTAAAGATTATTTTTACACCCACCATCAGACCAATAAACGTGGATTTTTTTAAGAAAATTTTGTCACCCACCATCTGACCAATAAACGTGGAGTTTTTGAAAATTATTTTTTCACCCACCATCAGACCAATAAACGTGGATTTTTTAAAGATTATTTTTACACCCACCATCAGACCAATAAACGTGGATTTTTTAAAGATTATTTTTACACCCACCATCAGACCAATAAACGTTGATTTTTGAAAGATTATTTTTACACCCACCATCAGACCAATAAACGTGGATTTTTTAAAGATTATTTTTACACCCACCGTCAGACCAATAAACGTTGATTTTTGAAAGATTATTTTTACACCCACAATCAGACCAATAAACGTGGATTTTTTTAAGAAAATTTTGTCACCCACCATCAGTCCAATAAACGTGGATTTTTTAAAGATTATTTTTACACCCACTATCAGTGGATTTTTTAAGATTTTTTTAAGAAAATTTTGTCACCCACCATCAGTCCAATAAACGTGAATTTTTTAAAGAAAATTTTGTCACCCACCATCAGACCAATAAACGTGGATTTTTTAAAGATTATTTTTACACCCACCATCAGACCAATAAACGTGGATTTTTTAAAGATTATTTTTACACCCACCATCAGACCAATAAACGTTGATTTTTGAAAGATTATTTTTACACCCACCATCAGACCAATAAACGTGGATTTTTTAAAGATTATTTTTACACCCACCGTCAGACCAATAAACGTTGATTTTTGAAAGATTATTTTTACACCCACAATCAGACCAATAAACGTGGATTTTTTTAAGAAAATTTTGTCACCCACCATCAGTCCAATAAACGTGGATTTTTTAAAGATTATTTTTACACCCACCATCAGACCAATAAACGTGGATTTTTTTAAGAAAATTTTGTCACCCACCATCAGTCCAATAAACGTGAATTTTTTAAAGAAAATTTTGTCACCCACCATCAGACCAATAAACGTGGATTTTTTAAAGATTATTTTTACACCCACCATCAGACCAATAAACGTGGATTTTTTAAAGATTATTTTTAAACCCAGACCAATAAACGTGGATTTTTTAAAGATTATTTTTACACCCAGACCAATAAACGTGGATTTTTTAAAGATTATTTTTACACCCAGACCAATAAACGTGGATTTTTTAAAGATTATTTTTACACCCAGACCAATAAACGTGGATTTTTTAAAGATTATTTTTACACCCAGACCAATAAACGTGGATTTTTTAAAGATTATTTTTACACCCACCATCAGACCAATAAACGTGGATTTTTTAAAGATTATTTTTACACCCACCATCAGACCAATAAACGTGGATTTTTTAAAGATTATTTTTACACCCACCATCAGACCAATAAACGTGGATTTTTTAAAGATTATTTTTACACCCACCATCAGACCAATAAACGTGGATTTTTTAAAGATTATTTTTACACCCACCATCAGACCAATAAACGTGGATTTTTTAAAGATTATTTTTACACCCACCATCAGACCAATAAACGTGGATTTTTTAAAGATTATTTTTACACCCACCATCAGACCAATAAACGTGGATTTTTTAAAGATTATTTTTACACCCACCATCAGACCAATAAACGTGGATTTTTTAAAGATTATTTTTACACCCACCATCAGACCAATAAACGTGGATTTTTTAAAGATTATTTTTACACCCACCATCAGACCAATAAACGTGGATTTTTTAAAGATTATTTTTACACCCAGACCAATAAACGTGGATTTTTTAAAGATTATTTTTACACCCACCTTCAGACCAATAAACGTGGATTTTTTAAAGATTATTTTTACACCCAGACCAATAAACGTGGATTTTTTAAAGATTATTTTTACACCCAGACCAATAAACGTGGATTTTTTAAAGATTATTTTTACACCCACCATCAGACCAATAAACGTGGATTTTTTAAAGATTATTTTTACACCCACCATCAGACCAATAAACGTGGATTTTTTAAAGATTATTTTTACACCCACCATCAGACCAATAAACGTGGATTTTTTAAATATTATTTTTACACCCACCATCAGACCAATAATCGTGGATTTTTTAAAGATTATTTTTACACCCAGACCAATAAACGTGGATTTTTTAAAGATTATTTTTACACCCACCTTCAGACCAATAAACGTGGATTTTTTAAAGATTATTTTTACACCCAGACCAATAAACGTGGATTTTTTAAAGATTATTTTTACACCCACCATCAGACCAATAAACGTGGATTTTTTAAAGATTATTTTTACACCCAGACCAATAAACGTGGATTTTTTAAAGATTATTTTTACACCCAGACCAATAAACGTGGATTTTTTAAAGATTATTTTTACACCCACCATCAGACCAATAAACGTGGATTTTTTAAAGATTATTTTTACACCCACCATCAGACCAATAAACGTGGATTTTTTAAAGATTATTTTTACACCCACTATCAGACCAATAAACGTGGATTTTTTAAAGATTATTTTTACACCCACCACCAGACCAATAAACGTGGATTTTTTAAAGATTATTTTTACACCCACCATCAGACCAATAAACGTGGATTTTTTAAAGATTATTTTTACACCCACCATCAGACCAATAAACGTGGATTTTTTAAAGATTATTTTTACACCCAGACCAATAAACGTGGATTTTTTAAAGATTATTTTTACACCCACCATCAGACCAATAAACGTGGATTTTTTAAAGATTATTTTTACACCCACCATCAGACCAATTAACGTGGATTTTTTAAAGATTATTTGTACACCCACTATCAGACCAATAAACGTGGATTTTTTAAAGATTATTTTTACACCCACCATCAGACCAATAAACGTGGATTTTTTAAAGATTATTTTTACACCCACCATCAGACCAATAAACGTGGATTTTTTAAAGATTATTTTTACACCCACCATCAGACCAATAAACGTGGATTTTTTAAAGATTATTTTTACATCCACCATCAGACCAATAAACGTGGATTTTTTAAAGATTATTTTTACACCCACCATCAGACCAATAAACGTGGATTTTTTAAAGATTATTTTTACACCCACCATCAGACCAATAAACGTGGATTTTTTAAAGATTATTTTTACACCCACCATCAGACCAATAAACGTGGATTTTTTAAAGATTATTTTTACACCCATCATCAGACCAATAAACGTGGATTTTTTAAAGATTATTTTTACACCCACCATCAGACCAATAAACGTGGATTTTTTAAAGATTATTTTTACACCCACCATCAGACCAATAAACGTGGATTTTTTTAAGGATTTTTTCCACCACATTGGCTGCCGAACCTTAAATAAAACAATTTGAAGGTGTTTGTTTTTGGAGTATGGAATTTTTTATTTTGTATTTATTTTTTCTCTTTACTTTTTTAAAACGAACTTCTTTAATTTTTAAATGTCTTGGTGATTTTTTTCTAAACATAACAATAGATAAAAACAAAAGGAATACTTTTTTTCTTCAGAATAAAAAAAAGGGCAAATAAATGTTATGTCGTTGGGGGTGGTTTGCTAAATAAAATTTTTGTTCATTTTGCATTAAAATTAAAAAAAAAAACATGTTTTAATGTTGCATTTTATACTAAATATCATCACAATTAAAACAAGAAAAAAACATGGCATGATTTGTTTTGTTTTAATAAAAATTAAAAAATAATTTAAGGCCGGCCTCGGTTTGAAATGAATGAAGCGGGGTTTCAACTCCTTTCCCACAGAAGTAGGGTTTTAGTAATTTTTTGAGAACTTTTGGTAATGAACTCACTTCAATTTTTAGTTTTGAACTATGTTTTTTTTTAATATGATATGGCCAAAAGTTCTTAACAAAATATTTGTATAAAAGTTATTACTGCTGAAATTGTTTCTCTTGTGTTCTTCATAGTGTTTTCTCCTAATAGAGAGGAGACTTAAAAATATTTGTTTTCTCTTCTTTTGCTTTCATTACTTTTAGCTATTTTGTCAAATGATGAGGTACTTAATGTTTTTCTTTAATTTATTTAGGAGAAATTTTAAAAATTTCTTTACTTTTCTTTCTTTTATTAAATACAAAATAGTTGTTGGTGTTTTAAACTAATTATACTGACATTTTGCAAGGGGGGGGGGGGGGGGGGGTAATATTAAATTAGAGTATTGCAAAATAAACCAAAATTAAGTTCAATAAAATTTTTTTAATATTTATCTTAAAATTGTTTTAAAATGTAAACAATTTCCATATGAAATTGTAGGTTTTCCTACAATTATCGAACTCAAAATTGGCTTATTTTGTTTTAATGATATTATATTTCGTTATTGTGGGCATTTTAGCTTTATCTAGAATCTTAAAAAAATAATAATTTGTTAATCTTTTGTGGGCTTCTTTCATGACATTTATAAAAGAGTTATAAAATATTTATTTTACAAAAAAAAAAAAAAAAAAACAAAAAATGCAAAAACAAACTAAAAATTAGTAACATATTTCGTTTAATTATCACTAGCAAAAATAATAATAATAATTACAATAAAAATAATAGTTTTCTTTTTCAACACTATGGTTCCTGATTTTGTCTTTTTGTCGGTGTGTTTTACTTTTAGTTTTTTTTTATTTATCATGGAAGTTTTCAATTTTGCTCCCACAATATTCAATTCCTTAGTTTTCTTTAAAAAACAATTAACAAAAAACAGTTTTAGTATGATTTCTTTTTTCTTCTTATTTTCTAAAACAAAAACAAAAATTGTTGTATTTAGCCTTTTCATGTGCGTTTACGGGGGGTACGGTACTGTACGGTACATTCATACATATTTCTAAGAACTTATTTACAAACTATTAGTATTTGTTTTTTAATTATTATTATTATTATTTATTATTGATTAGCTGTTATGGCTGCAGGTATCCGTCTTCGGGTGCTATCCTCTTGACTGGAGACCTGCGTTTGCGACTCGACGGCATTGTTATCTCTAACATCATTATCGGGGTTATCCCAGAATTGTCGTTCACCCGAACCGAAGATATTGAAGAAGGTACCGGCAATAATGTAAATGGCGGCGGCAATAAAGAATACTTTCTGCCATTGGGCAATTGTGGGCTAAAAAGAGGAAAAAGAGAAAAAAAGGAAACAAATTAGAAATCAAAATTTTATTTAATTTTTAAGGTTTTTGGAAGGATTATCAGAGTTATATTCGAGAATTTAAGAAATGGGTTTGTGATAATTTTGAGAGAAGCCTATTCTTGAAGTCGATCTAAATTTCCCAAAATTTTCACATAAATTCAGTTTAAGGTCACTTATTTGATCGTGATCAATTTTCTATAGCAGATAGTTCTTGTGGTCCTGATTACAGCGGTCCTGAGGAAGTTCATAAGTCCTGAGAAAATGGCAAGAAATCTCAAAAAATACAGTTTAAGGCCTCCTCTTGGATCATGTTCTCATGAAAATGGTCTTAGGAAGCACCCTTTCCCAACGCAAGGTTCTTAGGAAGCACTCTTTTCCATGAAAAGGGTCTTAGGAAGCACGCTTTCCCATATAAAGGGTCTTAGGAAGCACCCTTTCCCATGGAAAGGGTCTTAAGAAGCACGCTTTCCCTTTGAAAGGGTCTTAGGAAACACCCTTTCCCATGGAAAGGGTCTTAGCAAGCACCCTTTCCCATGGAAAGGGTTTTAGGAAGCAACCTTCCCCATTGAAAAGGTCTTAGGACGCACCCTTTCCCATGGAAAGGGTCTTAGCAAGCACCCTTTCCCATGGAAAGGGTTTTAGGAAGCAACCTTCCCCATTGAAAAGGTCTTAGGACGCACCCTTTCCCATGGAAAGGGTCTTAGGAAGCAACCTTTCCCATCTCAAGGGTCTTAGGAAGCACCCTTTCCCATGGAAAGGGTCTTAGGAAGCACCCTTTCCCATGGAAAGGGTCTTAGGAAGCACCCTTTCCAATGGAAAGGGTCTTAGGAAGCACCCTTTCCCATGGAAAGGGTCTTAGGAAGCACCCTTTCCCATGGAAACACCCTTTCCCATGGAAAGGGTCTTAGGAAGCAGCCTTTCCCATGGAAAGGGTCTTAGGAAGCACCCTTTCCCATGGAAAGGGTCTTAGGAAGCAGCCTTTCCCATGGAAAGGGTCTTAGGAAGCACCCTTTCCCATGGAAAGGGTCTTAGGAAGCAGCCTTTCCCATGGAAAGGGTCTTAGGAAGCACCCTTTCCCATGGAAAGGGTCTTAGGAAGCACCCTTTCCCATGGAAAGGGTCTTAGGAAGCACCCTTTCCCATGGAAAGGGTCTTAGGAAGCACCCTTTCCCATGGAAAGGGTCTTAGGAAGCACCCTTTCCCATGGAAAGGGTCTTAGGAAGCACCCTTTCCCATGGAAAGGGTCTTAGGAAGCACCCTTTCCCATGGAAAGGGTCTTAGGAAGCACCCTTTCCCATGGAAAGGGTCTTAGGAAGCACCCTTTCCCATGGAAAGGGTCTTAGGAAGCACCCTTTCCCATGGAAAGGGTCTTAGGAAGCACCCTTTCCCATGGAAAGGGTCTTAGGAAGCACCCTTTCCCATGGAAAGGGTCTTAGGAAGCACCCTTTCCCATGGAAAGGGTCTTAGGAAGCACCCTTTCCCATGGAAAGGGTCTTAGGAAGCACCCTTTCCCATGGAAAGGGTCTTAGGAAGCACCCTTTCCCATGGAAAGGGTCTTAGGAAGCAACCTTTCCCATGGAAAGGGTCTTAGGAAGTACCCTTTTAAATGGAAAGATCTTAGGAAGCACCCTGTCCCATGGAAAGGGCCTTAGGAAGCACCCTTTCCCATGGAAAGGGCCTTAGGAAGCACCCTTTCCCATGGAAAGGGTCTTAGGAATCACCCTTTTTCATGGAAAGGGCCTTAGGAATGACCCTTTTTCATGGAAAGATCTTAGGAAGCACCCTATCCCATGGAAAGGGCCTTAGGAAGCACCCTTTCCCATGGAAAAGGTCTTAGGAAGAACCCTTTCCCATGGAAACAGCTCGTCTATAAAGACGACCTTCAGCTCGTCTATAAAGACGACCTTCAGCTCGTCTATAAAGACGACCTTCAGCTCGTCTATAAAGACGACCTTCAGCTCGTCTATAAAGACGACCTTCAGCTCGTCTATAAAGACGACCTTCAGCTCGTCTATAAAGACGACCTTCAGCTCGTCTATAAAGACGACCTTCAGCTCGTCTATAAAGACGACCTTCAGCTCGTCTATAAAGACGACCTTCAGCTCGTCTATAAAGACGACCTTCAGCTCGTCTATAAAGACGACCTTCAGCTCGTCTATAAAGACGACCTTCAGCTCGTCTATAAAGACGACCTTCAGCTCGTCTATAAAGACGACCTTCAGCTCGTCTATAAAGACGACCTTCAGCTCGTCTATAAAGACGACCTTCAGCTCGTCTATAAAGACGACCTTCAGCTCGTCTATAAAGACGACCTTCAGCTCGTCTATAAAGACGACCTTCAGCTCGTCTATAAAGACGACCTTCAGCTCGTCTATAAAGACGACCTTCAGCTCGTCTATAAAGACGACCTTCAGCTCGTCTATAAAGACGACCTTCAGCTCGTCTATAAAGACGACCTTCAGCTCGTCTATAAAGACGACCTTTAGCTCGTCTATAAAGACTCCCTTTAGCTCGTCTAGAAAGACGACCTTCAGCTCGTCTATAAAGACTCCCTTTAGCTCGTCTAGAAAGACGACCTTCAGCTCGTCTATAAAGACGACCTTCAGCTCGTCTATAAAGACGACCTTCAGCTCGTCTATAAAGACGATCTTAAGCTCGTCTATAAAGACGACCTTCAGCTCGTCTAGAAAGACGACCTTCAGCTCGTCTATAAAGACGACCTTCAGCTCGTCTATAAAGACGACCTTCAGCTCGTCTATAAAGACGATCTTAAGCTCGTCTATAAAGACGACCTTCAGCTCGTCTATAAAGACGACCTTCAGCTCGTCTAGAAAGACGACCTTCAGCTCGTCTAGAAAGACGATCTTCAGCTCGTCTAGAAAGACGATCTTCAGCTCGTCTATAAAGACTCCCTTGTAGCTTCTCTATAAAGACTCCCTTGCAGCTTGCCTATAAAGACGCCCTTGTCTATAAAGCCTCCTTTCAGCTCGTCTATAAAAACTCCCTTCAACTGCTCTATAAACTAAAGACTTAAGTTGATTCTTCTTCTTGAAATATCTTCTTACCTGATTATTAATCAAATTGCCAGCAGCAATGGGAGCCAGCAGACCAGCCAAATTAGCCGAACAATTTGTTATGGCCATAAGGAAGCCAGCAAAACGAGGTGTCAAATCCAAATGATTAATTTTGAAACCTGAGTAAATACCACCATTCAAACCAACACCAATGGTTAGAATGGCCAGTGTAAGGACACGATCACAGCCAGTATAGGAGGCGGCAACCAAAGCCAAACCGGGACCATATTGACCTGGAACACAAAAGGGAGAAAAAAAGTTAAGGTTATATTTAAAACGTTTTTAAGACGTCGCAGGGACTTACCAATCGAATTCATAACTTTTCTGGTTGCAGTGTGATTGAAACGTTTTGAGGAGATCATCCAATCGGCCACAACCGAAATACCCATAGAGAAGATCCACATGGCCAAATAGGGCAAGGAGGACAACAAACCATTGGATTTCAATGAAAATCTCAAGACTTGTTTCATGTAGGTGGGCAATTCTGTCATCAAAGTTTCATAGCCATAGTTGTGGCCCATGTGAGCGAAGAGAATGGCATAGAAGGGCAAACACTTGAAGATGTTCTTGAAGGGAATGGGAGGGCTCTGTAAGAATAAAACATAAACAAAAATTAATAAAAATCACTTTAAGTTATGAGGTTCCAACCTACCTTAATTTCCGTGGTACCCCACAATGCGGTATTGATGTATTTCTTTTCCCTTTCATCAATGGTGGGATGGGCCGAGGGATCTTCATATACCCAAATGATGAAAGCAATCGACCAAATGGTACCCACTGCACCGAAAACATAGAAAATAGAGGGCCAGCCTCCATCGAAACCATATTCAGCCAACAGACCCGACAGTGGCATAGAAATAATTGTACCAAACTGAGCCCCCGCATATACGGCTGCACCCATACGTGATCTTTCATTGGGTGGAATCCATTTAGCCAGCAAGGCATGGGTGCAGGGTACAATTGGTCCCTCGCCCAAACCTTGAATGAAACGAACGATACACAAACCCCAAACACCACCTTCACGAGCAGCCACTGGCACCAAGAAAGCGAAGACGGAGTTGATAAGCATACCATAACCCAAGAAATTCAAGGCACCATATTTTTTGGCCAACATGCCAAAGGGAATCTGTGGAAGAAGAAATGAAGTGGAAATTAGTGTTGAAAAAGAATTGGAAAGGGGTGGGGTAAGTAAATTGGACACATTACCTGTGTTATGACATAGCCATAGAAGAATGATGACAGAATATAACCCTGCAAGGCGGAACTCCAGGCAAATTCACCATCTTGACCATGATCCTACAATCAAACATACAAAAATATATATATTAAAAAAACATTCATATGTGTGTATATATATTCAAAGTAATGTGAGAGTAGGGAATTTTGAGATGAAACCTATTGTAGGTTATTTAAAACGTTTAATAATTTTTGATTTTTTCAATAATTTTGATCTCAAAACTTACCACTTCTGTATAATTCGAATCCGGACATTCATCATCCAAAATATCTTCATGTCCATCATTAATGGCCGTATGATTGACCATAGCCACAATGGCCACAGACATATTTGTTCGCATCACATAGGCATTCGCCATGCCCAGGAAGAGCATAAATGTGACAAAAAAACGGGTTTGGAGGAGACCTGTAAATAAAGTAAGTAAGAAATTAGTAAATAATTAAAAAATAAAAATAGAACCAAAGAAATGATGAAATATTTAAAAAAAAAATCTTATCTCAAAAAAAAAAAAAAAAAAAAAATCTTTTAACACGTGAAGTCATGGGTTCTGATTTCACTTCCCCGCATGATGACGATGCTAATAATAATAATAATCATTATGACTAATTGTATTATGTAGCGAATGATATGTGGAGCATATTTAGTATGTTTTGCTTTATTACCCCTGGCCGGGGGTGCAGATTCTTTATTCATGGAATTTTTAACACATTATTTAATAACAATATAAGAACAATAACAAAAAAAAAAAAAAAACAACCATATAAAAGAAAAATGTGTATTTAAGTGTAGCACATTTTTATGGTTTATATTTCATTAACATTTGTTGTTAATAGAAGTGCTAAATACTTTTTTTCGTGTTGTATACACTTAGAGGCATCTATGATGAGGTGATGCAAGATTATTTTGGGAACTTTGAAGATAACTTTTTGGTTAGAAAAAAATTAAAAAAAAAAAAATTTAAGGCGGCCTTCATATCTTTTGTAAAAGGGTGTGCTCTAAAGACTTCTTTCAGGTTGTTAATAAAGACTCCCATCAACCCGTTTATAATGACTCCCACAGCCTGTCTATAAAGACGCCTATCAGTCAGCTATAAGGATTCCCTTAAAGTCGTCTATAAAAACTCCCATAAACTTGTCTATAAAAACTCTGTTCACGTTGCCTGCAAAGACTCCCAGCAGGTCGTCTATAAAGACTCTCTTCAGGTCTTCTAAAAAGACTCCCCTCAGCTCGTGTTTAAATACTTCTTTTAAGACCCTCTTCAGGTCGTATAAATACTTGCTTTCAGCTCATCAATAAAGACTCCCTTCAGCTCGTCTATAAAGACTACCTTCAGCTTGTCTGTAAATACTCCCTGAGAGGAGTCTAGAGACTCCTTTCAGGTCTTCTATAAAAGCTTCCTTCAACCCATCTATAAAGACTCCCTTCAATGGATAATCTTACAGTTTGCTCTACTCCAAAAGTTTGAAGCTAGAAAAATAACGAAATGTTCCTAACGGAGCATTTGAGTCGATGCAATTCACTCAACGCAACTACAAAATTCACGAACGACTCTGAGAAACTAACTCAATACCTGCATCAGTCACCTAATCCACGACGGACTTGAATTCCTAAAAGTTATTCTTCGATTTCATCGCCTTTATTAATGATTAATAAAATTTTCCTCACCGAGTCTCTGGATCGATGCAATCCACTCAAACAGAGTGGGAAAATTATCCCGCGATTCTAACACAACTAAAGGGTGTTTTTTTAAGCTAGATAGAACTTTAAATTGTAAAAAGTAACACAAAAAATTAAGGGGTCGATCATCGATAACAATTATTGTTGAGTGGCGTTGCCAGTTGTCAAAATTGATCCACGTATGGCAACTCTCAACTGAAGTTGCGAATCTCAGTTGACGAAGCGGCTGTTTTTCAGCAACCACCAATTTTCAGTTGCAGTGAACATTTTCGAAGAAACAAGAAGTAAAATAGAAGGAAAAATAAACATTTTGTTAACAATTATTGATTCTTTGCATCTTTAATTAATTTTGTGTATCAATATGGTGAAAATAACGACAAAGCAGCAGTTCGAAATATTAATTGATAAACTGTGTGATAATCCAAACTTAGCCCGAGGAGTTCGGGAGTTTTGGTGAAACCAAAGCCAAAGCGGATGAAGCGTGGAGGTCCATTTCCGAGTTTAAACAGCCATGAACCTCCAACACGAACACCTGAAGAGTGGCAGAGTCTGGATTCACTTTAAAGCAAAGTTGATAAAGAAAATGCCTCAAAATAAAATAAACTTCAACGACACTGGTGGTGGTCCATCACAATAAGTGAATTTATCGCCTTTGGAGCGGACAGCAGCAAATCTTTTGCAAATGAATTTGGTGACAAATACAGTAGGTTCAGTTTAAGTACAAATGACGAACATCCTCCATCTATATAGCCAACTACACCAGGGAATTTCGTTTTTGAATAAAAATGGTTTTTATTTTGCCTTTTTTCCTCCTCTGTCATCTTCGAAACGATCCAATTTTGGCATAATTTGTCCTCTATCAAGTGGACAACTTCCTTCAATACTCTCGACAATGTAGATTGAGCCATGCAATTGTTGAAATGTTGACTTTTGGAAACTTCCGTAATCCAAGAATCGCAACGCTGCGCACACTTTTAAAAGTGGGGGTATTCCTGTTGATCTGTAACTTTCTTTGAAGTCATCCTTTAACGTTTCCACAACGAAAACTACGGCATCCTTTGGCAATCCAAAATACGCCTTAAACCTGAAATAATTTACTGATTATACAGATCTTTCCACATGATCATCAGCTTACAGTGCAGATGGCAATTCCAATGGATTCGACTTGTCCCTCAAATTTCTTCTAATTGATGCAATGTCCTTAACATTTTCTTCATCATCAAAAAGTAATTCCACCGAACTTATCATTTTTTGGGACAGCAAATAAAACTTGACGATCCGAAGATTCAATGGGCAGGTTATATTCCAATCTTGGGTTGTTTTCCAAATTTGCTCGAAAACTCAGCCAAAATATTAAAATATTGTCCAGAATACACAAAAGAGTTATCCAAAGCGCAATTATTTTTAAAATATTTTTTTTTTTTGCGAATAGAGGTCACAAGTTTGAAAAAACACTGATCGATAACATGTTTATCGACCACCCAGTTGAGTTGACATTAGGTATGTTCGTTTACTCAACAATTTGTACAAATTTGTACAAGTTCAGTAACTTCTTGTAATCGGCTAAGGTATTTTGCATTGTACTGTAGAGTACACGAACGACATCCAGTAACAATTTGTACAAATTTTGAGTAAACGAACACACCTATTAATGGTACAACATTTCGTCTCAGTCGCGCAGACAACTGACAACGCAACTCAATTTTAGTGGCAATGCAAGATAGACCCATAAATTTTGATGAAACTTTTTTTTTATTTGTTTCAGTATACTCTGACAAATCATCATGAATAGACTCACGCTTGAACAACGCTACGAAATTATCCAAATTTACTTTGAAAATCAGTTGGCAAATGATCCGTTGTTTTATCGCAAAATTGTGTTCAGCGATGAGGCGCATTTTTGGCTTAACGGGTTTGTTAATAAGCAAAATTGCCGCATATGGAGTGAGACCAATCCACAAGAGACCCTACAGACTCCATTACATCCAGAAAAATGCACCGTATGGTGCGGTTTTCACGCTGGTGGCATCATCGGACCTTATTTCTTCAAAAATGAGGCCGGAGCTCGCGTTACGGTCAATGGAGATCGTTACCGCCATGGTTTAATAAGAAAGGTTAGCCAAAGCTTTCTGTCAATTTAAATTTTTTCTTTCGACTATTCCTAAAACGTCAAAACAATATACACAATATACATATGTATGTGTGTGTGCTGTTTGAATAATATGCCAAACAATTTTAAAAACAATCCAATTCAATGATTTTTAAATTTGTTTTTAGAACATTTGTATGGAAGAAATTCGTCAGCTTTGCATTGAAACAAACATTTTATCATATCCACAACTCGATTATGTGGAGAAACCTTGACACTTCATTCATTTTTCGCGTTTTTTATAAAATGCTCAAAAATGGTATTGTAAACAAACCCACTTGTAGCTTTTGTGTTTACTAATATTGACGTTTTAGGAATTAAGGAAAAACAAGGGTTCTATAAATTGTTTTCATTTAAATCTACCTCTTTACTTATACCATGGTTACCGCACCATGATCAATGATTTTGTAATGTAATTTTGTAAAAGTAATGATCGAATTACAAAGCTTATCCACATCCATTGCCTCCATTCATTCTAATACAGAACAGCCGCCTGAATAACGGCATTTTCCTGTATGAGTTTTTGAGTTGATGCACTCATTGTTTGACTCAGATTGTTCCAAACTTCCCTAGTCGACTTACAGCCCTTTATCAAAGATAGCTGGACAGGTATGACACTAGGTGTATATGTATATCGCCACCAGAAATGCCCGAAGCCGTAACCCAAATGAAAATCAAAATTGGTTTTTTGATGGAATATGATGCAACAAGCTCTAATACATGCTCTGACAACATTATAAGCTTCTACGTTAAAAAAAATAACGATCCTAAACAAGAAATGTAATTTCTGAACCTTTGATTCACTCAAACTGTTCCAAGCTTCTCCAGCTTAATGGGGGGTGAGACTAAGTATGATGTGATTTTAATATGAGTATTTAGGAGAAGTGTTTTTATATTAGGATCTCCACGATATAGTCATGTGATATCAATTTGTTCGTAAACAAGTCCATTTTTCCTGAGACAATGTCCTTAGAGCTCTAAAAAGCCTGCAACCACCAAATACATTGAATGCTGGGCACTTGAGAGCTCTCAAGTTAAGAAGGTTTAAATAGAAGAAGAAATTCGGATCCTTCCTCATAAAAGTGCAAAATTTTATGTGGAGTTTAAGGGCTCTTTGAGTATTCTATGGGAATCGGATTACAATGTAACTTCGGCTTAAATGTCGTTTAGGGGCACCTCTCGGATCGGGCTGAAATTTTTACAGTAGATATCCCTTGGCATCCTGAACACAACGATATATAATTTTCCGGGGGAAAGTCCATACTTCCCGAGATATGGGTCTTGACATTTCGGAAATTTCGTACTTTAACACCTTTAGGTTGTTTATGGGCACCTTTCGGATCGGGCTGAAATTTTTACAGTAGATAGCCCTTGGCATCCTGAACACAACGATATATAATTATCCGGGGGAAAGTCCATACTTCCCGAGATATGGGTCTTAACATTTTACAATTCTAAAGTAAAGGCCATATGGCCATCGTTTTAAAGCTTATGGGGAGTACTTTTATGCACGCAACCTATTTTTACACCTCCTTATAGGAGAATGTATTAAATTCCTGGTCGAAGTCGGCTGCTTAAGAAACTATAAATGTAAAAGAAAGTTTTGATTGCGTAGCCCCCTTTTGTCCCTGTCCATAGGAGAAAGTCTTAAATCCCCGGCCGAAGGCCGGCTACTTAAGAACAATTTCAATTTAAAAGAAAGTTTTGATCGCGTAGCCCACTTTTGTCCCTGTTCAGCCCGATCAGCTTGTAACTTGTAACAACATAAAGGTGTTACAAGTATGAAATTTCCGAAATGTTAAGACCGATATCTCGGGAAGTATGGACTTCTGCCCGGAAAACTATATATCATTGTGTTCAGCGTCCCAGGGGGTACCTATGGTAAAAATTTCGGACCGATCCGAGAGGTGCGCCTAAACGACACTTGTTCCGTAACTTCTTCGTGGGTACGCTTGGATGCTCTCTGACATAATGGTCCAAAAACTCTAGAAAAAATCTTACGGCGACAACTAAAATGGCTATTGGACACGATAACTGTCGAAAGGAGTGACTGACATTGTCCGAACCGTTAGACATCTTAATATTTTTCTCAAACTTCAATCATGTTCCAAGAAGTCTTTCGGAAAACACCTTCTGCTCCATCCAGCCACCAATACAATTAAATGTCACGGAATCCTCCAATATTATTTTTTTCTATCATTATCCCTTAATATAAATACTAACGGTCTGTTCCTTTACTTTTGAAAATAGTAAAACCGGCAAAAGTAGTAAAAGTTGGAAACTGCTCCCATATGAATTGCATTGTGTCTGAAGTAAAGGAACGCTTTTCGAGTAAAAGTGGTAAAATTTGAAGATTCTTGCTCGTAAAGGAACAGAGCTTAAATAAACACTAAGTGGCAAACAGCTGATATGTATTAGGGATCTCTAGGTAGATATCTTGATCATTTTCGATAATGCCACGGCAGAAATGTACGTAATAAAAAGCTTTGTTTCGCACTGCTTTTTTGGACGTCATAGCGTGAACTACAAAACCGCATAGCGAGCGTGTATTCTGATCAAGAAATAAATAACCAAAAAAGTGTTTCTCTGGAATTAAAAAACCTAATCAGTGTTTACGAAAACTTTTTCTAAATCAAAACTTTAAATTTTTCAACCATTTCGTGTGGCCAAAAATTTTAATCTACGCCCAAATTAAAAATAGTGAAAAACAAGACCTTAATAAATAAGAAACAGAAAAGCTGTGAAGAATCCATTCCCGTGCAGCGGGGGGTGTTAAGCCAACGAGCCTTTCTTTTGTGGAAAACAATATTATTTCCACAGGTTGGATTTTTCTTAATAAATAATTAACATCAAGGAAAAAATTGCATCATAAATTGTTGACCAGTGGAATTTCAAGGTTAAATTTCTGAATTCTTAAGAGACGCCAAACAACATCATACGGGACTCTTAGAGATCCCGTTATATCCAGTTTTCTTTGTCTTTTTGCACATAGTTTCTTAAAAAAAGACTAGTGCGAGGGAGAAGGCAAGAGACGCCAAGTGCATCACAAAATGGAAGGGGGAGTAAATCTTCCCCCTCCGCCGGGGAAGCAGCCGCCTGATAGGCAGAACTTCAGAAAGGAAAAAAACAACGAAGCGAAAATGTATGAAAGGAAAGACAGGAGTAGAAGCAGAAGTATTACCAGAAAAACAGATAGTGGCAAAAAACAAAAACTGGAAGAAGTAAACAACAAAAATGTGATGTCTGTCGATCATGAGGATTGTCAATCAAGCCCTTGTGTCAATCATACCTCATCTATAGACCAGGGAGCCTCTTCTATTGCTAGCAAGGAAGGTAAGGTAAACTACAACAATACTTATGACAACGACCATAAAGGTCCTTAT
This sequence comes from Musca autumnalis, assembly GCF_047663935.1. Classification (NCBI taxonomy): domain Eukaryota; kingdom Metazoa; phylum Arthropoda; class Insecta; order Diptera; family Muscidae; genus Musca; species Musca autumnalis. The sequence goes on from NW_027412088.1 coordinate 184,615,602, forward strand.
ATTGCTTATATCGATAAAAAAGTGACTGAGGGTGACAAGTCCGGCATCAATGGAATCCATGTCACTAGACTATTAAAATCTTTGAAAGTTGAGGGTGTTCTTGAGGTATTCAAAATAGGCTTTGGCCGTGCCAAAGTGGTATTCAAGAGCGGCCTTACAGCCAATCTACTTTTAGAAAATGAAGAACTAAAAAATCAGGGCTACATCCCTAAAATATTCCCTCATTTTGTGTCCAAAATAGGTATAATATTTGGTGTGCCCATTGAAATATCAGACGAAGAATTAATCAGTGCCATTGACTCAGAAGTCCCAATATTGAACATTGTTCGCATGACCAGAATGTGCCAAAATGAGCGTGTTCCAACCACCAGAGTTAAGATTTTCTTCAAGGGCGTGAATCTGCCTCAATCGGTTAAATTCTACGATTACATGAAAACTGATGTTAAACACTACATATCGTTTGGGCAGTGTTACAACTGTTTCAGATATAATCACTTCTCACAATTTTGTAAACAAAAAATCCCAGCCTGTAAAACATGCTTTATTGCTCACAATCAAAACGAAGATTGTGACCCAGAACCCAGATGCACCAACTGCCAGGGCAATCATGAACCTACGTTCAAAAAATGCCCTGCAAGAATCAAAGCGTACCAAATTAAAAAGATCATGACTATTGAGAACCTAGCCTATAGGGAAGCTAAGGCAAAATACTCAGCGGTTTTTACAAATCGTTTTGAAATCTTCAATGAAAACACTGAAGAAATATTCCCAGCTATAAAAAATAACAAAAAACAAAATCATTCCAACATCATCAACAACACTGCTGAAGCAGCTAGTTTTCTACATTCATCAAACTCTTTTGCAAAGATTACTAAAAACAATCAAAACAAATTAAGGGAGGAAGCCAATGCAAGAAGGAATATGGAAGAATATAAAAAGGCATTAAATCAAGAAGAAGTTCACAAATCACCGAACGGCGTTGCGCTCCAGTCCAGCTCCCGTTACCAATCTAAACAACAACCAATCTCATATGCATTGGCTCAATCAGAACAAAACTCTCAATTTGAGAAATATGATAAATTAGAAAAATTCTTGGAATCTATGGTTCAAAATGTTGACGCTTTAAGAGAGAAGTGTCAGAAAAAGTTAGAAAAAGATGAATTAGACGTTTTAACAAATATTAAGCAAAAAATGATCACAGAAATGTTAAATCTTGATGTACTCATGGTAAATTCGAGTACGCTATCTTCTAATATCGATGCAAACGTTCCCTTCGGCGACGAAGAGGAACTCCTCTAAGGTATTTTATTAACACATTTATAATCTAATCTTATATATCTTTCAAAAAAAAAAAAATTTTTTTTTTAGTTTTTATTTTATTTTCCTCCCTTTTTTGACTATGATAAAAATTCTTCAGTATAATATTCAAAGCCTAAATAAAAAAGGCAATAAAGAACTTTTGGAACTATTTCTAGAGAAGAAAAACATCGACATTGCTCTCTTCTCCGAGACTTGGATTCGAGACACTACAACTACCAACATTTGCAATTATAATTTTGTTAGTAAAAACAGAAATGATGGCTTTGGAGGCGTCGGTATTTACATAAAACGTAGCATAAAATACCGCATCATCAACTTTAACACCAGCGCTGAAATCATTGGGATTTCTACCTTAAACCTTCAAAAAAATATCAACTTGATTGTGGTCTATATACCACCCAACACCAATCGCAACTTATTCAAAGAAATAGTTTCAAACCTGTTCAAAGCTGCAGCTAAACTTAAAAATCCAACATTCCTAGCGGGGGATTTCAACGCAAAGTCAACATCGTGGGGTAACCTTCTCACCGACTTTCAAGGTGAAACAGTCTACAATTGTGCCAACAGTTCTAATTTCAAATGTCTCAACTCAGGAGCTCCAACCTTTACAACCAGCAATTCCAGCTCAGCCATTGACTTGTCATTCCTAAACTGCGACTCTCTACACACCAATTGGTCAGTGTCAAATTTAAAAATTACCAACAGTAACCACCTTCCTATCATTATTGAAATTCATGGAGCCTTCATCCCACCCAGAAATTGTAAAATTGTCTGTAAAAAAAGAGTTTTACAACAGCTCGCCAGCTCCCAAATTGGAAACAATTTGATTGAGGCTGTAAAAACCTTTCATAAGGCCATTGACAACAACACCATCACTGTAGATCACCGCAATAAATATGTTCCAAAGGCATGGTGGAACGACAGGATCCAGGACCTTTACAATCAAAGGAACCATTTAAGAACGCAATTTAATAGGACAGGTGATTGGGAAACCGGCTTGAAAGCAGGAGCCATGGAGAGGAAACTATATAAACAAATTGAAAGACTCAAAAGAAGGAATTTTAATAACCATCTACAGGAATTATCGGAGTCAACAGATCCTAAGGCCATGTGGAGCATGCTGAAAAACACCAAAAAATATAAACAAGACAAATCTCCTAATAACTCTTGGGATGAAGACCAGAAGGAGGAATTTCTCAGCCATGTGACCAGTTCGTCTCTTGTGGGGGAAGAACCCACACCTGTCATTTTTGGAAATATATTACAAGATAAACCTCGCCTGGACAGAATGGAAATGATTAATTTTATCAAAAATAGAAACCCCGAGTCAGCTGCTGGAATAGATAGAATTTCTTACAATATGATTTCTAGCTTGAGTGAAACAGAAAAACATAAATTTTTGGACATCCTGGATATGACATGGATGCAAGGCAATTTCCCCGAGCAATGGAGGCACATAAAAATAGCTCCTGTTCCCAAAAAGGGAAAGGACCCCTCGGACATAAAAAGTTTCAGGCCAATTGCACTACTCTGCACCTCTCAGAAAATTGTCGAAGGAGCCATAAAAAAACTGATTTTGGAGACAATAGAACAAAACAACATCATTCCTAAAAGATCTTACGCCTTCTGTAAAGGAAAATCTACAACTATGTGCATAAATGACGTCATCAATTCGGTAGAGATTCAAAAGAACAAGGGCAACTTCGTTGTTGGAGCGGTAATAGACATTGAAAAAGCCTTTGATAACACAGACATCGGGTTACTGGCTTTATCCCTCTTTGAGAAAGGCATTAACGCACATGTTATTAAGTGGTTATACGACGGTATGAGTGATAGAACCTTATCTCTGGGAAGCAAGAGGACTCAAATCAGAAATGGTCTGCCTCAAGGCAGCGGGCTCAGCCCCTTATTATTTAATATTTACACCAGCTCTTTACACTCAACTACATCTGACAAATGTTCCCTTTTCCAGTTCGCGGATGACTTTTTCATTCTTTATTTTGACAATGATTTTGACTCTGCTAAAAATGGTCTATGCCTCAAGATCGCGGAATTCAACACTAAATGTAAAAAACTCAAGCTAAGTTTCAACATAGAAAAAGTTAACGTTATGCACTTCAGCAGACGACCAAGAAATTTAAATATATCACTGAATGGTACGGAACTAGTACAAGCAAATTCAATAAATTACCTGGGTGTTAAGATTACCGCCAGCAACTCTGCCAAGATCCACATTGACAGTATTACAACTGCAGTAGAAAAAAGTTGCTCCTTTTTGAGAATTATCAGTGGGTGCAGTTTCGGAGTTAAACCTTCGAGAGCAATCCATTTTTACAAAGCCTTTGCCAGGGCTAAAATAGAATATGGCGCGGCATCGCTTTCCAACCTCACTAAAGGATCAGAACAAAAATTGAAAGTTTGCATCCAAAACAGTCTTAGGAAGTCTCTAGGTTTAATTAAATCAACTCCAGTGTCAATAATTTATAACTTGGCTGCAGAATTGCCTCCACGACAAAGATTTCAACTTGCTACGGCTAAAGAGCTAGCAAAATGTGTTGCCTTTGGATTACCGGGTGCAGAGTTAATGTCTCAAAATCCACTTTTAAAAACTAGCTACTCCTTGATATGGCAAAAATTCCACAACATTTTAAACAACATTGCCCCAACAAAACTTTATAGCTCCATCTCTAACATAGCAATCTATGATGATTTCTTCAAAGGCCTTGTCTCCAACAAAGCCGATGCAAGCAAAGAAATGATACTACAACTGGCTTCTGAGAAACTCAGCGTATTACAAAACAACGGATTCCAAATTTTTTACACTGACGGTTCGGTTTCAGGCAATCTAACAGGTGCGGCATTTCACCATCTCAATGATAATACAACAAATTCCTTCTACGTGCCCAAAAAATTTTCATCAATGTCAGCGGAAGTCCTTGCTTTTCTCAAAGTAGCTGAATATGCCGAAGAGAAACATTTTAATCGCATTGCGATTCTAACAGACAGCCTCAGTGGCATTCAGGCAGTGGTCAATGGCACGCACAAAAACTACATTATAGACAGGCTCATTAACAAGGTGATTAGTTTATCTTTTACTCTTGAACTTCACTATATTCCAGGGCATTCTTTTATTACTTATAATGATATTGCAGATCGGGCAGCAAAAAATGCACATAGGGATGGCACTCTTTTGGACCTACCCTGGACGCTTAATGATGCTATAAACGCAATGGCCAGTTCTTTATGGGAAGAATGGTCCGATGAATATAAGGAACTTGCAAATCATGGTAATTCTCATTATTTTAGAATTTTTCAAAATACCTCAAGAACACCCTGGTTCAAATCATCCACTTTGGATGCATTAACTCAAAAAATGTTTAATAGAATTTTAAGTGGGCACTGTTTCTGTAACAGCACCCTAGCCAGAATGAGCGTGTCACCCTCACACTTGTGTGATATATGCGAAGTTGAAGACACAGCAGCACACGTACTTTTCAGCTGCAGTAAGTATAATAATGCTAGAAGAGGTTTCCAGGATCTATATAACTACTCTTCACTTGAAGATTTTATACTTTTCAAGGGCTTGGACGGTCTGAATGAGCTGGCAGATTTTTGCAAGAAGGCATCTATTGAGTTATAACCTGCTTTACTCTCCACTTTAACGGCCTGCTTGGACAAAAGGCAATTTTTATATCTGGTTTCTTCTTGGAAAAAAAAAAACCAGACATCCTATTGCAATTTTCCTACTGAATGAAATCAATTACAATGCACTACAATGCACAATCATCACTCTTATCAACTTTATTAATGGCCCCCCTACTCACTCATCGCATCAACATTCATCTTAATTCATATACTAATCCAAAAACACGCCTACACAATTGGAGATGACTTTAAACACCCCCCACATTGGCTACCCGCTATAATTCTATCTACATTATCCTGATCATGAGTTCCATCTACTTATTCCCTCATTTTGATTTTTATCTTCATTTTTCCCGAGTTAACTACATTACACAATCAACACTAATACACACGCTCGTTCACCTTTAACCCACTGTACATTCTTATCGCACATCGCATCATCATCAACATAACTCTAACATACAACTGCGAACTAAGTTTGCACAATTGGTGATGGCTGTGAACACCCCCTCATAGCTAGGGAGTGGGCCAAGGAGTTATTCTCTTAAGTTAATAAGGAAAAAAAAAAAAAAAAAAAGCTTTGTTCCTTTATGTTAGTTTCTTAATGTTTTACCATTTTTAACTTGGAAAGTGTTCCTTAACCCCAAAAATTTGTAAAACTTAAAGCAAAGTTTAAGAGAGAGAGAGAGCATGCCAAAATGGCTTTCTCTTTTACTACTTTCTGCTCGACAAATTTCGTGGTGTAAAAAGTGGAAAGACTGTCAAACTGCTGATTTGACAATTAAGGCAAAGGAAAACAACAACGCGCATTGTCAAAGCAAAATGAAAAGAAATAAAATAAATATAAGGTCTGTCTGTTTACTATCCCATCAAGAATTGTCCAGCAAGAACTTTCTCAGAGAGTAAGGAATTTTTATTCTCTTTTGCAAGAAAATTGTAAAATGTAAACAAACACCTTCCCAGCAAAAACCAGCAAGCAATCAGCTGACTTGCCAAAACAGAACAATTTGTCCGCCAATAAAGGAACCAAAGGAAACATATGTACATGTTGTATTTTATTAAAAATAAAAAAGAAAATGAACGAAAAAAATAAATGTTCTATTTTGCAACTTGGTTCTCAAAAAAAAAAAAAACACGTTTGACTTGCTTATTTTCACAATAAAGTTGTTTTCAATTTGCACAAACATAAGTCAACGAAAAACTAAAAACATATGATTGATTGTTTTCAGGAAGAAGAAGAGTTACAAGTTCTTTCTAGAAGAAATTTGTCCAGTAAGAATTTGCAAACTCTTTTTGTGTTAACAGACGACTTCCAGAAACAATTGGTACAAATTGTAACAAATTTTAGGGTAACCAGATAGACTTATAAATAATAAAAAATTTAAACCAGTGAAATAAAAAATAACAAGTAAAAAAGTATCAGTCGGTCAATGGATCGACATTGACCATTATGGAAGTGGATCTACAGCCACTACATAAGGAGCCTATGGAGTTTTTATACCCTTCGGGCTGTTCGCTCAAGAAGTATGGACTTGCCCCTGAAAAAAGCTTTTACCATCGTAATTGAGGCAGCGAATGCAAGTTGCTTCAACAAAAATCAAAGTGATTCGATATCAGGTCTTAAAGTGAACTTATCCCAAATTTTGTGGGAGGTACTGGATAGAGTAGACAAATATAGTCCATATTTGAACCTGATCTATATCTGGTAGATATATTAGGATGTGTAAAGTATGGACCAATTCGGCCACTCCCTTCAAGAGTTACCGTACGAACACTTTTTCCGAACATTTTTAAACTTTTGAGGTACCTGAAGGAGTGGACCGATGTGGCTTATCTTCGAACTTAAACTATGTTTGGACAAAATATTACTAAGGCCAAATGTTGGACCGAATCGGCAGATCCGTTCTAGAGTTATCTTGCGCTCCAACCACCTCACACGGTGTCACAGGGGTTTTCTGCAACTTTCATGCTATTTTTTCAGGAAGTATGGACTTGCCTCTAATGAAACTTGTACCTTCGTATGGGGGCAGTGAATACAAGTTGCTAAAACAAAAATCAAACCGATTCGAGAGATGACCCTAAACTGAACTTTTCCGACATTTTGTGTGGGAGGTACCCGAAGGAGTGGACCGATTGAGTCCATATTGAAAACTTATCTAAGTCTGGTACATATTTCAGGATGTGCGAAAGTCAAAAATTGAACCGAATCGGTTCATCCGTTCGAGAGTTATCGTGCGCTCCAGCCAGCCAGACAGACAGACGGACGGACATTGCTCAATTGTCTGAAACACATTTCGTCCATACACACTTGGGGTCTAAAACCATTATTTCGATGAGGCACATTTTGCCCGTATGAAAGTGTATATACCCTCGTTAGCATAAATGCTGAAGGTATAATATAAAAACAGTGAAATTTATTTAGTTTTTTTGTTATTTTTACATTGCTGCCAGATCTACTATTTTTCCGTTCCTTTACTTTTGTGCAAAACTTGTTATGTGAGAGCAATTTTGACAGTTCTCTCTTTTGATACTTTTACTATAAAAAAGCATAGGAACAAAGCTAAAGTTGTTGCGTAAATTGTTACATCTCCAATGGGAAATCTTGTTTTAATGACTTCTTTATAGTCCAATTAAAAATAGAACATTTTTAATTACAATTTTAAATATTTGTTTACATTAGCTGTGTTCCAGAACTAAAAAGTTTTTACAATTTTTACCACTTTTACACATTTTGCGTTCCCGTACACAAAATTTATATGAAAATCGTTTACGACTTTTACAACTTTTACGACTTTTACCACTTTATAAAGTACGGGAACAGGCTAATTATTGTTAAGTTTGCAAAATTGCCTCTTCTTCGATTACAATTGTTATTTTTTGCGATAATAAAATGTCTGTAAACATTTGCATTTAATCAAAAAAAACATTTCAAGTATGCCAACAGACACGTGTTTTAATGCCACATTATTTGCTGCTGCTGACTTATGCAATTGATTATTAATTTACTACTTCAGCACAAAAAAAGAGCGACATTTACACAGGGAGACAAATTTCAAAAAAATATTTATTTACATTTACGTCTTTTCTTTGACAGTTATATTCGGCTCTCCAGAATGGAGTAGAAATAAAATTGCAAACGTAATGTCTGCGTAAATTTTAATAGGCAAGGAGGGGGAACATTTAAAAGTGAACTTTCATTTGCAATTCTTATCTTTTTTAATAAAACAATTAACACGACTTAAAAACTAGTATCGCAACTCGATGACATTATTGCAATTGCATAATTCGCGCTTACATTGTCCGCATTCTCCTTCGGGTTCATAGTTTTGTTGCATCCTTAAGCTTTCAATTAATATTCCCTTTTTCTCCTCTATTTCTTTATCTAGTATTTTGATATTTAGTCTTATTCTGAACCAAAATTCCCCGAGAGTTTTGCCTTTCCGCCGTTTCCACTTAAAGAGGAGAGTCTGAGAAAACTCACGGGGAATTTACGTGAAAGATAGCCTCCATTATCAAAATCAAACTATATTTCTTTTATATTCATGAAGAAGAGCATGTACTATTTGATCTTATTTTTTGAATTGAATTATGTCATTCGTTTAAATGTCAAATTTTTGAAAGTGAAATTGAAAAAAATAAAACAAATTCAATAAAAAATTTAACGATTAAATGTCAGTGACATTTCCAGCTGTCTGTAAATATTTCATGTATAGTTTTATTATTTAAATAAACAATTAGTTGCCGTCTCTAATGAATTCATTTGTTTTTCATTTCAATACTAAAATTTGTAAAAAAAAAATGTATTGCTGTTTTGTGCGCCTTTGTGGATAATACGTCAAGCGTTTTATATTGCTTTGAATGAATTTGTATTAATTTTATTTCATCATCACTTGACAATAAAGTTGATGATGTTATTCTTGGTTACTAATGGAAAATTATCAGCAGCTATTTTCAATCTAATTATAAAAAATTTACGACAATATTTGTTTCACTATTTGTTACATAAAATGTAAACAAAAATAAGCGCTTCAGAAACTTGTTACTAAATGCTCGGAGGAGAGATAGTATGAGGGTTCGATTTTAAGTTCACGTACATTTATACCTATTAAATGACACAAATGCCAAACGAACCGTAGAAGTCAATCCCTCCAAGCACCAATAGGAGGTAGACAACAAGAGTTTATTACCGCCAAGGAAAAAATCTGTATCATGTCAAAGCAGCTGCTGCTGAACTCTTAATAATTCTCCCTTCCTCAGATATCGACTTCACTCTAGTCCAGGAAACTTGATTTTTAAAGAATAAGATGGAGGGCAAAATCAAGGTGAGAATATGTTAAGTCAACAAAAATAATTTAAACCTAATCATTCTCTCCAATTTTAGAAGATGTGACAACACAGCCGTGAGACTGGATGGGGGCACTCGGCAAACTCCTAATTTTGTTCTCAGTCTACATGCTTTACGGGGATTCACACAATGCCAATGTTCCTTGCATTCATTGGGAAAAGAGCGATACCAATGTCAAAGGTGAATCCATAAATGTTAGATTTTATTTTAAAATAATTCCATTCCATTTCAGAACAGATATTACATATTTTTTTAAAAAAATTCAAGAAGAAAATTTCTAATATTTTTGTATGGTTTCAAATATTTTTTGTCATATTTGTTCATAACAAAATATGGCGAAATATATTCTAAATCATGTGAGTATTTCAGAATTTTCTATTCGAATTTTTGAAACATATGCAGAATCATATGACTATGGATAAGTAACGGATACAGCCATTACCAATATTGACGACACTGATATTAAGATTGCAAAGATGCTTATGAGTTCTGTACGATCGCATCATGGAGATCCTAATATTACAACACTCCTACTTAACAGAAATTTCAAAATCCAAAAATTATCTGAGCCTCACATATTTCCTCCTATACTGCGTAAAGGGCTGAGCTGTTAGAGAAGCTTGGAACAGATTGAGTGAATCAGTGCATCGAACCAAAAGGGTCAGTGACGAAGGTGTGCTTACTTAAGTTGCTGTTCAGTATGTTAATGAATGAAGACAGTGGAATCTAAGAATACCTGTTCGATCGACCACCTAAGATCCTAATATTTCAACATTCTTACTCAATCCACATTTCGAAACCAAAAAATCATACTGAGTATCACTTCTTTACATCTATGTATACTACAAAAAGAGCTGTAAGTCGGCTAGAGAGGCTTGAATAGTTTGAGTGAAACAGTGCATCGGCCCAATGGCTCAGTGTGAAATATGTCGTTATTCAGGCACCTGCTGAGTATGAGAATCAATGAAGGCAATGTAATCAATGAATTTCTGAACGATTACCCACTGAAGATCCTAAAATTACCGCACTCCTACTCAACGCCCATTTCAAAACCAAAATATCATATTGAGTGTCACGCCTTTTTTACTAGTCTTACATGAAGTCTGGAGTCTGCAAGTCAGCCAGAGAAGCTTGGAACAGTTTGAGTGAAACAGTATATTGACCCAGTTGCTCTGTATGAGAATCAATGAAGGCGATAGAATCTAAAAAACAAATACATGTACGAATTCACGTGGGTTGATCCTCAACACACTTTTTATATCCAAAAAGTACTGAGTAGCATTACTGTACATCTATCTTACATAGAAAGTTGTAAGTCGGCTTGAGAACCATGGAACAGTTTGAGTGAATTTCGAAAAGGCTCAGAAGGATATCATTATTCGATCAGCAGCTAGACGAGTCGATGAAATCCATGAATACCGGTACGAATAGACGTAGGCATGTATTGATTTTACTGAAGACTTTCTAATCGTCGCCAGTTTGCCAGAGTCATTCAAGAACTTTGTTTACCAGTTTACCTAAGTTCTTTGAGTTTGAGTAAACTGCATGGCCTCATGATGTCTTCTATAGACAAAAGAAGACCTCCTGAGGTCTTATATAGACAACAGAAGACCTTCTGAGGTCTTTTATAGACAACAGAAGACCTCCTGAGGGCTTCTATAGGCAACAGTAGGCCTTTTGAGGTTGTCTATAGACAACAGAAAACCTCTTGAGGTTTCCTATGTTCAGTAGAAGACCTCTTGAGGTCTTCTATGGTCAGCAGAAAACCTCTTGAGGTCTTCTATAGGCAACAGAAGGCCTTTTGAGGTTGTCCATGGACAACAGAAGACCTCTTGAGGTCTTCTATAGGCAACAGAAGACCTCTAGAGGTCTTATTTGGACAATAGAAGACCTCCTGAGGTCTTTTATAGACAACAGAAGACCTCTTGAGGTTGTCTATAGAAAACATCTTGAGGTCTTCTATAGACAACAGAAACCCTCTTGAGGTCTTCTATAGGCAACATAAGGCCTTTTGAGGTTGTCCATGGACAACAGAAGACCTCTTGAGGTCTTCTAAAGGCAACAGAAGACCTCTAGAGATCTTATTTGGACAACAGAAGACCTTCTAAGGTCTTTTATAGACAGCACAAGATCTCTTGAGGAGACATTCCCTTAGAAGGTTTATTGAAATGCCCAATAAAACTCCTATTAAAATCAAAATTGATGAAAGACAATGCAAGAAGTCTAATGGCCAAGGTGGAGGGACTAACCCACAGAACCTCTATCCACGCCATTGTTTATTTGATTTGCATTGTCGTCTTTGAATTTCTTTCTTTTTTTCTTGATTCACAGACCATGCGCTGATATTGCACAATGAAATGTACAGAAACCACAAAAAATAAGAATCAAGAAATAAAACATCTTAAAAGAAAGATAAGAACCGAGAAGAAAAAAATCGCTAAGCACGTGTAATAATAAACATGAACTAATTATGCAAAGCAATAGCAATAAATAAAAATGAAACACAACGACAACATTCAAATTTGCAATAAATCAAAACGACAAAAAATTATAAAATTTTTATTTACCCAATTTTGGATTTGTTTCCTCAAAGATTTCATTAAAACTGTTTTGATCCCAGACAAGGACATGACCGTTGCGTTGACGATTTTCCGTTTGTTGTTGGTGTTGGCGTGTCAAAGTCATTTTGTTAATTTATGTTTTTTTTTGGTTAATTCTTAATATAATTAATAAATTGTAACACTTATAATTAATAAATAAATAATTTAAGAGAATTTTTTGTAGTTGGTTGGTTTTTTGGTATAACTTTTGGTTGCGAAAGGAACGTTTAGAAGAAGTTGATCAACTTGGTTGATTTTGAAGATTTTTTCTTAAATCTTGGGTTTTTATACGGATTTTTATTACTGTCGATTTTGAAAAAGTATTTTGTCAACACTTTTTACGCACACGTTTAAACCATTTCATGTTCTACCGCGAATTTGTTAAAATTTGCCTCATTTCCGGATGTGGTTTTTTAGTTTATAATTGTGAAAAGGTTTAATCTGATTCAAATAATTGCGTTTCCTCTTTTAGTTTCGCGTAGCGCAGTGAATCACGTATTCACAGTTCACTTATCCGTTGTAAAGTTCTCAGCTAACTAAATTCTTCGTTGTGTTGATAGCAGTATAGTGCGGCACAAGAATTTCGAAAATGCTGTGCTATGTGCTTTTTTCTTCAGAGCTTCAAAATTTGCGGTGACGTTAATTCTGGCTCGTGGGTAGGTAATTTCTCTTTTTTTATTATTTACGAAAGGTGTCTTTTGTAAACTGAGTTGAGCGGAAATGCTTTGTAAATAATTTGCTCACTCAGCAGAATTTGTTCTCTTTTTAAACGAAAAAAACAAAACGATTGCAATTTTTTTTGTATTTTTATGTTACACGGCTAGTCTGTCGTTGGATCTGTCGCGTATTTAAATTTCTATCTACTTGGCGCGCCTTCTGATATTCAACTGACACACGGCTAAGTGTAACGGCAAACTTTTATCTTTTCGAACGGAATTTTCTTGCATTACGCTATGTTGGCTGGCTAGCAGTTCAGTTAACACGTGAATGTATGGGCGCGTGAGTGTGTGTGAGTCGTATATAACACGAGGGAGAAGAGAACATTTCTCTTGTAGATCAAGGGTGATTTTGTTGTTATTATTTGGGGTTGCAAAAAAGCTCTGCTGCCATTGTAGTAGTGCTAATGGAGGGTTAGAGGTAAGTAGGGAACCGCGCAAGAGCTATTGTTTTACTGATATTTTACAAAAACAATGCTAAGGTCGGTTTATTATATCCCCTTCAAATCCCGCCAGCTAAATGCTAAGCATAAATATCAAAAATCATCAGGCACGATTCCACGATTAATGACGCACAGAAGTATTACTTGACAAAAAACGTATTCTTAGATGGGATCTAATCGGATACTTCTTAGCAGGTATTAGAACAAGGTGATCGTTATAAGGCACTAATATTCGAACAAAGTGCCAAATAGATTTAGAAATGATGAAAAATGAAAGCTATTAGAAGAGCGGGAGGTAGATCCAAAAGGCATTTAATGACAAAAAAAAACTACTAAAGTCATGAAAGTTTTCTGGCGGAGCTGCAACATCTTTATTATAGAAGAACAGAAAGATCTTCTAATAAATAAGCTGAAAGAATTTTTATTACTGGAACTACAGGTCCTCCCAATAGATAATAAAATATTTACCAAGAGAGAGCTGAAAGCTAGAAAGTTTTTTAAAACGTCTTGTAGAAGAACTGAAAGTCCTACTAATAAAGTCCTTAAAGGTTTCTTCTAAATTAAAATAAATAGCTTCTTGAATGAATCATGGAGATCCTAATATTACAACACTCCTACTTAACACACACATTTCAAACCCAAAAAAATTATCTGAGTCTCACTTTTTTTCCTCCTATACTAAATAAAAAAGTTGTAAGTCGGCTAGAGAAGCTTGGAACAGTTTAAGTGAAACAGTGCATCGACCCAAAAGGGTCTGTGAGGAAGGTATGTTTACATAAGCAGCTGCTCAGTATGTTAATGAATGAAGACAATGGAATCTAAGAATACCTGTACGATCGGTCACTAGAGATGCTAATATTTCAACACTCTTACTCAACACACTTTCCAAAACAAAAAACCACATTGAGTATCACTTCTTTCTACCTATACTACATAAAGAGGTGTAAGTCGGCTAGAGAAGCTTGGAACAGTTTGATTGAAACAGTGCATCTGTGCAACAGTGCAAGCCTCAGTGTGGAAGATGTCGTAATACAGGCAACTGCTCAGTATGAAAATCAATGAAGGCAATGTAAATGTAATCAAAGAATATCTGTAGGATGACCCACTGAAGATCCAAATATTACCGCACTCCTACTCAACACCCATTTCAAAACCAAAATATCATATTGAGTGCCTTTTTTACTAGTCTTACATGAAGAGCTGCAAGTCAGCCAGAGAAGTTGGAACGGTTTGAGTGAAACAGTAAATGGACCCAGTTGCTCTGTATGAGAATACAAATACAGGCACGAATTCACGTGGTTTGATCCTCGCATGATTAGTTTCACTCCCACTCAACACACTTTTTATATCCAAAAAGTACTGAGTAGCATTTCTGTCCATCTATCTTACATAGAAAGTTGTAAGTCGGCTTGAGAAGAATGGAACAGTTTGAGTGAATTTCATAGACGAGAATGCTATTATCATTATTCGATCGGTACGAATTGACGTAGGCAGGTATTGATTTTACTGAAGACTTTCTAATCATAATGATCCTCGTCGCCACTTTGCCAGAGTCATTCAAGAACTTTGTTTACCAGTTTATCTAAGTTTTTGAGTTTGAGTGAACTGCATGGCCTCATGATGTCTTCTAAAGGCAAAGCAGACCTCTTGAGGTCTTTCATATAGGTCTTCTATATACAATAGAACACCTCTTGAGGCATTATAAAGACAATATAATAATCTTGAGTTCTTCTTTAGACAACAGAAGACCTCTTGAAGTCTACTATGGACAACAGAAGACAGAGACAAGAACCACAGAACACCTCTTAAGGTCTTCCATATACAACAGAATACATCTTGAGGTCTCCTATGTTCAGTAGAAGACCTCTTGAGGTCTTCTATAGGCAACAGAAGGTCGTTTGAGGTTGTCCATAGACAACAGAAGACCTCTTGAGGTCTTCTATAGACAACAGAAGACCTTCTGAGGTTTTTTTATAGACAACAGAAGACCTTCTGAGGTTTTTTATAGACAACAGAAGGCCTTTTGAGGTTGTCTTTAGACAACAGAAAACCTCTTGAGGCCTCCTATGTTCAGTAGAAGACCTCCTGATGTCTTCTATAGACAACAGAAGACCTCTTGAGGTCTTCTATAGACAACAAAAAATCTCGTGAGGTCTCCTATGGTCAGCAGAAAACCTCTTGAGGTCTTCTATAGACAACAAATGACCTTCTGAGGTTATTTATAGACAACAGAAGACCTCTTGAGGTTTTCTATATGCAACAGAAGGCCTTTTGAGGTTGTCTATAGACAACAGAAGACCTCTTGAGGTCTTCTATAGACAACAAAAAATCTCGTGAGGTCTCCTATGGTCAGCAGAAAACCTCTTGAGGTCTTCTATAGACAACAAATGACCTTCTGAGGTTATTTATAGACAACAGAAGACCTCTTGAGGTTTTCTATATGCAACAGAAGGCCTTTTGAGGTTGTCTATAGACAACAGAAGACCTCTTGAGGTCTTCTATTGTCAGCAGAAAACCTCTTGAGGTCTTCTATAGGCAACAGAAGACCTCTTGAGGTCTTCTATAGGCAACAGACGACCTCTAGAGGTCTTATTTGGACAACAGAAGACCTTCTGAGGTCTTTTATACACAGCGGAAGACCTCTTGAGGTCTTCTATTGTCAGCAGAAAACCTCTTGAGGTCTTCTACAGGCAACAGAAGACCTCTTGAGGTCTTCTATAGGCAACAGAAGACCTCTAGAGGTCTTATTTGGGCAACAGAAGACCTTCTGAGGTCTTTTATACACAGCAGAAGACCTCTTGAGGTTGTGTATTGACAACAGAAAACCTCTTGAGGTCTTCTATAGACAACAGAAAACCTCTTGGTGTCTTCCATAGAGTGACATAGATGACCAAAAAGTCTTCTCGTAGAAGATCATAGAAGACCAACGTTTTTCTCATAAAAAGATGTGATCTTCCCATAGAAGATCATGCATCTTCCCATAGATAATCAATAATTTTCCACATTAGATCAGTGATTTTTGTATGGAAGATCAACGATCTTTCCATTGAAGATCAACGATCTTCCCATAGAAGATCAACGATATTCCAATAAGATCAATGATATTCTCATAGAAGATCAACGATGATCTTGCCATAGAAGATCAACGATCTTCCCGTAGAAGATCAACCACCTTCCAATAGAAGATCAACGATCTTCCCCTGGAACAATAAATATCTTCCTATAGAAGATCAGCGATCTTTCTATAGAAGATCAACGATCTTCCAGTAGAAAATCTACGATTTTCCCAATCTTCCCAAGGAAGATCAATGACCTTCTCCAAGAAGATCAACGATCTTTCCGTAGTCGATCAACGATATTCTCAAAGAAGATCAACGATATTTCCATAGTAGATCAACGATATATACTCATAGAAGAACAACTTTCTTCCCATAGAAGATCAACGATTTTCCAATAGAAGGTCAACGATCTTCCCATAGAAGATCAATGATCTTCTCATAGAAGATCAACAATCTTCCTATAGAAGATCAACGATCTATCCACAGAAGGTCCACAATCTTCCAATAGATGATCAATTATCAACAGTATTCTTCTCACAAAAATTAACGATCTTCTCATAGGAGATCAACGATCTTCCCTTAAAAAACAACGATATTTTCTTAGAAAATCAGAATATTAAGGATCTTCCCATTGAAGGTTAGATATTTTCCCATTGAGGATCAGTGATCTTCCTATAGCATATCAATGATAATAAAACATTAATGATCTTCCCATAAGAATATCAAATATCAGTGATCTTTTCGTAGAAGATCGGAGATCATTCCGTAGAATATTGAAGATCTTTGCGTAGAAGATCGGAGATCTTTCCATAGAAGGCAAGTTATATTCCCATAGAAGATTAACTGTCTTCCCATAGAAGATCAACGATCTTCGCATTGAAGGTCAGCGAACTTTTCAAAAAAGATCGGCGTTCTTTCTATAGAAGATCGGTAATTTTCCTATGGAAGATTGGTGATTTTCCTTTAGAAAACTGGCGAATGATCGAAAAACCGATTATAGCATTTCACTGCATATCCCTATATTCCCTTGGAAGATCTTCGATCTTCCTATAAAAGATCTTTCCGTTGAAGATCAATGACCTTCCCGAAGAAGATCAATTATACCCAAGAAGATCAGCTATTTTCCTATAGAAGATGGGCGTTCTTTCAATGAAAAGATAAAGATAAAGAATATCGTTGATCTTCATCTAGAAGTGGTTTCGGTGAATTCAACTAATCTTTGACCCAATTTTAATGTTGCCCTTTTTTACCAAACTAAAAGAAAAATCAATCATCAGTGATGTTCCCATAGAAGATCAGTGATCTTCCCATAGAAGATCAGCAATCTTTTTATAGGAGAACGGTGATCTACCCGTAGAAAAATCAGTGATCGTCCCATAGAATAGTAGTAATCTTTGCTTAGGAGATAAGTTCAGAAGATGACCGATCTTCTAATAAAATATCAGTATTCTATTCCGTGATCATTCCATAGGAGATCAGCTACCTTTCCATAAAAGATCAGAGATCTTCTAAGAGAATAGTAGAGATATACCTATAGAAGATCGCTGATCTTTGAATGGAAGAAATTACAACATCCCATAGGAGATCAGTGATCTTCCCATACGGAGTCAGTGGTCTGCTAAGAGAATAGATTGGTGATCTTTCTATTGAAGATCGATGATTTTTCCATAGATACTTGGAGATATTCCTATAGAATATCGATGATCCAATAGAAGATTGGGTGATTTTCCTATAGAATATCAGCAATTTTTCTATAGAAGATGGTCGTTCTCCCTATGAAAGATCAGTGATCTTTCTATATAAGATCACTAACGTTCCTAAAGAATTCGGGGATCTTCCTTTAGAAGTGATTTCGGTAATTTCTGCTATTCTTTGACCCAATTTTAAATTACGTTTTAAATTTCAAATTGTTCCCCTTTAACCAAAAGAAAAGAAAAATCAATCATCTCCCCACTCTACGATTTTCTCGCCTCTACCAACAGAAAAAAATTGCCGGCAAGCGGTCACGAGATCAATATTTTAGTGTGTTTTTCTTTCTTTCAATAAGTGAATGAGGTATTTGCATGATTTTGCGTAGATGATGATTTAGTTGATCTATTTAGTTTAGCTAACATTTTGTTTTTATTTATTTTTAGTGAACTTTAAAGACGAAAGTCCATTAACACAAGTTTATTGGTCTGTTTTCAGCGTCGGTTGGGCTTTCATTATGAAAAAAGAATGAAAAAAAGAAAAGCACTAAATAAAATAAAAACAACAAAAAATAATGTATTTGGTAATTGGTTGTAGTTGATGTATTGGTTTTGTTGTTGTTGTGTTTTTATTTATTATTGCTCTTCAATTGGCACAAAAATGTGGCTAAAATGAAAAATTTTTTAATGACCGACTAGTCTGTTTTTGGTTTAGAAAACAAAAGCAAAATAAAATTTGAAAATAATGCTGATGATGTGATTAAAAAACAAAAACAAAAAAAAATGATTTTATAGCGAATTAAATTTATGGAATTTTATATACACAATAATAAATGCTATAATTTAATAATAAAAATGAATTTAATAATAATAATAGTTTTTATATAAACCAAATGCAGAGAAGGTTTTCTTTAGCAAATAGAAACTTTTTATAATTTTTCCAAAGAGATTAATGGATGGATGTCACAATTAAATGATACAGATTAGCTTCTTGCATTACCATTTTTCCATAACTTCCGATATTCAGAAATATGAAATGTTCCTAGTTTCGCTTTAGCCTATGGAAATTTACTTCAAAAGGGTCCAACATTTTTTTATAAACTAAAAATTTCCTACAAATTCTAAAGAATTTCATCACCTTAACCACCCGCAAGTAATGCCAAATATTTACATTGTCAATAATCGTGTTAGGTCAAGTATACGGCTGCCGTATAATTGTATGAGTACAACCCTCTTGTTCATGTTTTTCATTCATGTTTAGCCTGCCAATCCATACCTTGTGATCGATAGCGTAAATGTCATATGGGGCTGCTGTTCTCGTTTATTGATCATTCGAAATAAAATTGAAATTCATTTCATTCATTGATCTTTGGCAATTAAATCATGTCAATATTTTTGGATCAATGACTCATCGATGGTACAGGAAATTCTTTTAATTGCTTTGTCTATCCTAGAATAGTTCAAGGCTAATGACTATATATAGTTATATAATCGAAGCAAATGTAATTGGCTGTAATTTTAATTAATTGCAATTTGTACTCTTAAGAACGCTGCTTTCCTCTCTTAACACTTTTTTTCGTTTACTCGGCAAATTTTCTTAATTTGGCATTCAGTTGTCACAAAAGTGTCGATATAAAACATGCATTCCATCAATATATAACAAATTACTTTTTGAAATTAAAAATAAAAATCGATTTCCAACGAGAAATTAATTAAAAATAATTTCACATTAAGCAGAAATTTTTTATTTCGAATTTTTATTAGTGTTACTTTTTATTTAGAAACTGCAGAAGATTTTCACATAGAAGGTCAGTGATATTTCCACCGAAGACCAGTGGTCTTTCCGTAGAAAATCAGTGATCTCTCAATAGATGATCATCCCTTAGAAGATCGGTGATATTCCTATTGAAGATCAGTGATTTTCCCAAAGAAGATCACTGATTTTCCCAAAGAAGATCAGTGACCTTTCCAAAGAAGAGCGGTGATCTTCAAATAGAAGTTTTTCCCCATAGAAGATTAGTTATCTTCCTGGGGAAGATCAGTTAGATCAAGAAGAAAATAAGTGATTTTCCAACAGTTATCTTCACATAAAAGATTAGTGAACTTTTCACATAAGATCAGTTAATTTCACATAGAAGATCATTGATTTTCCCATGGAGGATCGGTTAACTTCCTATAAAATTGATTATGTTTCTATAAAAGGCCAATTATTTTCTATGGACTGTCAGCGATCATTCCATAGAAAATCATTGATCTTACCACAGAAGATCGGTTATCTTTCTTTACAACATCAGGGATTTTTCGATTAAAGGTCAGTGATTTTCCAAAGAAGATCAGTGGTATTTCCAAAGAAGAGCTGTGATCTTCTCATTGAAGATCAGTGATCTTCCCATCGAATATGAGGGATCTTTCGATTGAAGGTCAATGATCTTCCCTTGAATATCAGTGATTTTCCCGTAAAAGATCAGTGATCTTCCCAAAGAAGATCAGTGGTCTTCCCATAGAAAACTACGGATCTTCTGATAGAAGATCAGTCAGTTATCTTCCCGCGGAGATCAAGAAGAAAATAAGTGATCTTCCAACAGAAGATCAGAGAGATCTTCACGTATAAGATCAGTGAACTTTCCATAAAAGATCAGTTACTTTCACATAGAAAATTATTAATTTTCCCATAGAAAATCAGTGATCTTCCCATCGAATATCTCTTGTATTCCCAGAGAAGATCAGTGATCTCCCCATAGAAGAACAGTGACATTTACATAGAAGGGCATTGGATCAGTTATCTTCCTTTGGGAGATCACTTGACTCTCTATAAAAGGTCAATGATGAACTATGGACTATCAATGATCCTTCCATAGAAGATTGTCACAAAACATCGGTTATCTTCCTTTAGAATATCAGTAATTTTCCCGTAGAAGGTCAGTGATTTTCCCAAAGAAAATCAATGATTTTCCCATAGAATAGTATTGATCTTCACATAGAAGGTTAGATCAACGATATTCCGGTAAAAGATAAATAATCTTCTCATAGAATATCAACGATCTTCTTATAGAATATCAATGAACTTCACGTCGATGATCCGTAATCTGTCCATAGAAGATCTAAGAAGACCAACAATCTTTCATAGAAAAGTTATGTTCACATAGAAGAGAAGCGATCTTCCCAATACAAATCTAGGATGTCCTAATAGTAGAAGATCTGTGAACTTCCTTTGGAGAATAAGTGGTCTTCCAATAGAAAATTAGTTATCTTCCCATAGAAGTATCAGTGATTTTTCCATAAAAGAGTGATCTTTCCATAGAAGATCAGTGATCTTCCCATAGAATGATAAGTGAAGATCAGTAATCTTCCCATAGAAAATCAGTGATCTTACCTAAGAAGACAAGTGATGATCCCATAGAAGATCGCTGCTTTTCCCATAGAAGATCAGTGACCTTCCCATAGGAAATCGGTTATCTTTCCATAGAAGATAAGTGATGATCCTCCCATAGAATATCAGTGATCTTCCCATAGAAGATCGCTGATTTTCCCATAGAAGATCAGTGACCTTCCCATAGGAAATCGGTGATCTTTCCATAGATGATAAGTGATCTTTCCATAAAAGATCAGTGATCTTCCCATAGAAAATCAGTGATCTACCTTTAGAAGACAACTGATGATCCCAAAGAAGATCGCTGCTTTTCCCATAGAAGATCAGTGACCTTCCCATAGGAAATCGGTGATTATTCCATAGATGATAAGTGATATTTCCATAGAAGATCAGTAATCTTCCCATAGAAAACCAGTGATCTTCCCATAGAAGATCGGAGATCTTTCCATAGAAGATCGGAGATCTTTCCATAGAAGATCGGAGATCTTTCCATAGAAGATCGGAGATCTTTCCATAGAAGATCAGTGACCTTCCCATAGGAAATCGGTGATCTTTCCATAGATGATAAGTGATCTTCCCATAGAAGATCAGTGATCTTCCCATAGAAAAACAGTGATCTTCCGATAGAAGATCTCTGATTTTCGCGTAGAAGATCAGTGACCTTCCCATAGGAAATCGGTGATCTTTCCATAGATGATAAGTGATCTTTCCATAGAAGATCAGTAATCTTCCCATAGAAAACCAGTGATCTTCCCATAGAAGATCGGAGATCTTTCCATAGAAGATCGGAGATCTTTCCATAGAATATCGGAGATCTTTCCATAGAAGATCGGAGATCTTTCCATAGAATATCGGAGATCTTTCCATAGAAGATAAGTGATCTTTCCATACAAGATCAGTGATCTTTCCATAGAAGATCAGTGACCTTCCCATAGGAAATCCCTGATCTTTCCATAGATGATAAGTGATCTTCCCATAGAAGATCGGAGATCTTTCCATAGAAGATCGGAGATCTTTCCATAGAAGATCATAGATCTTTCCATAGAAGATCGGAGATCTTTCCATAGAAGATCAGTGATCTTCCATAGAAGATCGGTGATCTTTCCATAGAAGATAAGTGATCTTTCCATAGAAGATAAGTGATCTTCCCATAGAAAATCAGTGATCTTCCCTTAGAAGGCAAGTGATCTTCCCATAGAAGATCTCTGATTTTCGCGTAGAAGATCTGTGACCTTCCCATAGGAAATCGGTGATCTTTCCATAGATGATAAGTGATCTTTCCATAGAAGATCAGTAATCTTCCCATAGAAAACCAGTGATCTTCCCATAGAAGATCGGAGATCTTTCCATAGAAGATCTCTGATTTTCCCGTAGAAGATCAGTGACCTTCCCATAGGAAATCGCTGATCTTTCCATAGATGATAAGTGATCTTCCCATAGAAGATCGGAGATCTTTCCATAGAAGATCGGAGATCTTTCCATAGAAGATCGGAGATCTTTCCATAGAAGATCAGTGATCTTCCATAGAAGATCGGTGATCTTTCCATAGAAGATAAGTGATCTTTCCATAGAAGATAAGTGATCTTTCCATAGTAGATCAGTGATCTTCCGATAGAAGATCAGTCATCTTCCGATAAAAGATCAGTGACCTTCCCATAGAAAATCAGTGATCTTCCGATAGAAGAGAAGATCAGAAAGTTCATCAGTGATATATTTTCTTATAAGAAAAACATCAGTGATGATTTCTTTCCAAGGAAACTTTACCTGTCATGACTTTTTTATCGGAAAGTGGATAAGTAATGATTTCCCTCAAAGGAAAGTTCACTTGTCATGACTTTTCTTATAGAAAAAATTATCAGTGATAAGTTTTCTAATATCAATGATCATCGGTGATGATTTATCTCAAAGGAAAGTTCACCTGTCATGACTTTTCTTATAGGAAAAATTATTAGTTATGTCCTTTCTTATGGTAAAGTCCATCAGTGATGTCCTTTCTTATGGTGAAGTCCATCAGTGATGACGTTTCTAATAGAAAAGTTCATCAGTGAAGATTCCTTCCAAAGGAAAGTTCACCTGTCAGGACTTTTCTTATAGGAAAGTTCCTCAGTGGTGATTTCTCTTAAAAGAAAGTTTACCTTTCATGACTTTTCTTATAAGAAAATTCACATTTCATTAGTTTCTTATAGGAAAGTTCACATGTCATGACGTTTCTTTTAGGAAAATTCATCAGCGATGGCTTTCCTTTTTTGATTGTGGGTAGCTGTTGCTCAAAATTTTAACGCCACCCTAATACATCACGCAATAAAAAGAAACTAAACGGAAATAATTTCATTCAGTTTGTGTATGTTTCAAATTTTACCGGCATCATAAAATGACATTGACCATAGAAAAATGTTATGCTGTTATAAGATTTATACACAATTTTTTCCTTCTTTCATTGCACTTGTCTCTTGGATGGTTTGTGGTACATGTATTTAAAAATAAATAATGACTTGTCAAGTAAATTTTTAATGATAAATCAAAAACATAAATTGAACATACAGTGGGTTTGAAAAGTAAAAATATCTGCAGGTTTTTATTGAATCTTGATTTTTAGTTAATCTTTACAGCGTCCGTCTTCAATAATCTGAAGACAAATTAATGCATGTCGCAATATTGTAATTAGTCGCTTGCGTGTCGTAATGTGTTCTATGAGTACATGGAAAATGATATCGTGATTTCTGAAAAGCAAATTCTACTAAAGGTAAGGAAGGATACAACTGTCTGCTGGAGTCTCTTGAATTTCAGAGAAATTTTTTAACTTCATATATCAGAAAAAAACTCTTCCCCTAAGTGACGAGAAATAGAATTTGGGACGTAGAATCTAACTGCATAGGAACAATGACCAGGATCTCCTCCTCTACACGATGCCAATTCCCAAAACATAAATTAAAAGAAATATTTCAATGACATTCCTTGCAAATTGTCAAAAATTGTCTGTCGCCTGTCTTCACAGTTTTTAAGTTAGAAATTAGTGCATTAAATAATACTGCAATTAGTCGCGACGTTGCGTAATTCAAACGTAACGCAAATCTAATATCTGGGGCTGGATTCTTGTTCTATGAAAATTTGAAATGAAAAATATTTTCATTAATATTTTCTTTTTAAAATGTTTCATTTGACATTTATTCCCTTTATAAAAGTTTTTTCATTTCAGATTTCACACAATAGAAAACCTCACATATCCTTTTCTACTATTACAACTATAGAGAATAACCTTTGGATAAATTTTGAATATCTCAAATATGTATTTCCAAAAATTAATGATCCAACCCTAAACAATAGCAGTAATACCCCTTCTGAAATACCACAACCCTTATCTACATTTCATAATCATCACGCTTCACACTAAACCCTCGTGATTTATGAAAAGCAAATTCTATAACCAATTCAAAATACATTCATTTTCTATGACGGCAGGAAGTTATCTCTCTACAAAAAACAGCAAATCAACATTTCCAATACAAAGTCTAAAAATATCAAACACAAATGTATTTCAACACCTTGCCTATTAAAAAATATGCAAAATCATTCGAAAATAAAATGGGTGATAAAATTGTGCAAATATTAATAATAATTTGTTGTTAGATTGATGGAAAAAAATCACAAATTCACGTTTTATTATTTGTTCGCATTTTTTTTTGCCTTCTTAACATTGTCACGTTAACAAATTCTAAATGTTTGACGGTAGGTGTTCCTTTTCGTGTGACTGTACAAAATTTATTGCAACTGACAAGTTCTAAGTTTAGATGACACATTCAAGTTCTTATTTAATTTTATTAGATGAAATACTTCTACGGACTGACAACGGTGGTGGTGGTGCTGGTGGTGAAATGATGAAGTGTGTGCGGATGGATGGTTCGGCGGGCTGTGAGTATTGTGGGCTCACGTGTATGTCGGCTGATAGTGTAAAACACCAAATAATTATACAAAACAATCATTCTCGAGTGCAAATAAATTCGAAATTGACAAATGTGCAGAGAGAGGTAGAGAATGCGAACAGAAGAGAAGCATATTCGAGTAGAAAAGCAATGAGGGATAGTTTACACTGTCGACACTGTGACGTATGATTGGTGTATGTTATTAATACGTAGAGGTGACTAATTAATTAAAATAACTCATTCGACACCATATTTTTTCAAAGGCCATTAGAAGCGTGGATTATTTAAAGAATATTTTTCAAAGGCCATTAGAAGCGTGGATTATTTAAAGAATATTTTTCAAAGGCCATTAGAAGCGTGGATTATTTAAAGAATATTTTCTCAAAGGCCATTAGAAGCGTGGATTATTTAAAGAATATTTTTCAAAGGCCATTAGAAGCGTGGATTATTTAAAGAATATTTTCTCAAAGGCCATTAGAAGCGTGGATTATTTAAAGAATATTTTTTAAAGGCCATTAGAAGCGTGGATTATTTAAAGAATATTTTTCAAAGGCCATTAGAAGCGTGGATTATTTAAAGAATATTTTTCAAAGGCCATTAGAAGCGTGGATTATTTAAAGAATATTTTTCAAAGGCCATTAGAAGCGTGGATTATTTAAAGAATATTTTTCAAAGGCCATTAGAAGCGTGGATTATTTAAAGAATATTTTTCAAAGGCCATTAGAAGCGTGGATTATTTAAAGAATATTTTTCAAAGGCCATTAGAAGCGTGGATTATTTAAAGAATATTTTCAAAGGCCATTAGAAGCGTGGATTATTTAAAGAATATTTTTCAAAGGCCATTAGAAGCGTGGATTATTTAAAGAATATTTTTCAAAGGCCATTAGAAGCGTGGATTATTTAAAGAATATTTTTCAAAGGCCATTAGAAGCGTGGATTATTTAAAGAATATTTTTCAAAGGCCATTAGAAGCGTGGATTATTTAAAGAATATTTTTCAAAGGCCATTAGAAGCGTGGATTATTTAAAGAATATTTTTTCCAGGACCCTTTCTGAAAGAGAGGGTGCTTCCTTTCTTCCCTGTGTTAAAGAAAGGGTGCTTCTTTAGACGCTTTCTGAAAGAAAGGGTTCTGCTATAGTCCCTTTCTGAAAGAAAGGGTGCTTCTATAGTCCCTTTCTGAAAGAAAGGGTGCTTCTATAGTTCCTTTCTGAAAGAGAGGGTGCTTCCTTTCTTCCCTGTGTTAAAGAAAGGGTGCTTCTTTAGACGCTTTCTGAAAGAAAGGGTTCTGCTATAGTCCCTTTCTGAAAGAAAGGGTGCTTCTATAGTCCCTTTCTGAAAGAAAGGGTGCTTCTATAGTCCCTTTCTGAAAGAAAGGGTGCTTCTATAGTCCCTTTCTGAAAGAAAGGGTGCTTCTATAGTCCCTTTCTGAAAGAAAGGGTGCTTCTATAGTCCCTTTCTGAAAGAAAGGGTGCTTCTATAGTCCCTTTCTGAAAGAAAGGGTGCTTCTATAGTCCCTTTCTGAAAGAAAGGGTGCTTCTATAGTCCCTTTCTGAAAGAAAGGGTGCTTCTATAGTCCCTTTCTGAAAGAAAGGGTGCTTCTATAGTCCCTTTCTGAAAGAAAGGGTGCTTCTATAGTCCCTTTCTGAAAGAAAGGGTGCTTCCATAGTCCCTTTCTGAAAGAAAGGGTGCTTCTATAGTCCCTTTCTGAAAGAAAGGGTGCTTCTATAGTCCCTTTCTGAAAGAAAGGGTGCTTCTATAGTCCCTTTCTGAAAGAAAGGGTGCTTCTATAGTCCCTTTCTGAAAGAAAGGGTGCTTCTATAGTCCCTTTCTGAAAGAAAGGGTGCTTCTATAGTCCCTTTCTGAAAGAAAGGGTGCTTCTATAGTCCCTTTCTGAAAGAAAGGGTGCTTCTATAGTCCCTTTCTGAAAGAAAGGGTGCTTCTATAGTCCCTTTCTGAAAGAAAGGGTGCTTCTATAGTCCCTTTCTGAAAGAAAGGGTGCTTCTATAGTCCCTTTCTGAAAGAAAGGGTGCTTCTATAGTCCCTTTCTGAAAGAAAGGGTGCTTCTATAGTCCCTTTCTGAAAGAAAGGGTGCTTCTATAGTCCCTTTCTGAAAGAAAGGGTGCTTCTATAGTCCCTTTCTGAAAGAAAGTTTCCTTTAATTCTTCTATCTTCTGGTACAGTGTAACCTAGCCCTACCCAAACAGCGACACTTGAGTTGCCATAAATCATAGTGCGGCGACATCAGATCAAATAGCTCAACAAACTATAGCTATTAACATTTATTTGATTCGATCATAACTCATGAGGTCTTTCCCCTCTGTCGGCACCACAAATCATACTACATACGAACCTATCGAGAGAGGGCGTTAATTAAATCAAATAGCAATTCATTAATACGATCACGATAGGCGAGTTACTATTTTCTCACTTGCGGACAGACAGACGGAATACTGAGAAATAATTTCACAATGTTGTCAAAGGGGGAGAGATGTTGTTAAGTTGAGTTATCAGCCGTAATGGAAATTGTTGCCGGTTCTGGTGTTTATGGATTCTGTAGCTGACTGTTATCGTCGTTTACCCCACACGTTTTACTTTCCGCCGACTTTATAAATAAACTTAAACTCGTGACAACTATACGTTTGTTATTCGGTCGTTGTAAATATAATTGTCGAGAGCTCACGTTATGATCTTATTTCATTCTATGGAATTTATTGAAATCGACTTTATAAGGTGGAGGATGGATGGCTGGTTGGGTGGATGTTGGAATGTTTTCATTTTCAATTTATTGACAGAATGAAAAGCAGGTTTTTTTATTGAGACCAAATGAAATGCGTTGTAGCTAAAGAAGAATATCGGAAGATTTATGAGACTCTTAACACTTGATTTGATACCCAAATGGAGGTGGTGTGATAAGAGATAGGAGGGATCATCTACATGTCCATGGAAATATTTTGAAAAATTCATAGAAAATCATGAATGATCTCTGAGGAATTTTATAGACAATTAAAAGCTTTAGAAGACTTGTGAGAGACAAAAATGAGAGTTTAAAATGTGTCATAGCCACGAATTCATAAAATCCCCGCTGTCAGAGCAAAGGTTCTCTTTATCATTTTTCTCCCATTATCATTTTCCTTTTCAAGTTTATCTCCATTTTTTAAACTTTTCATAAATCATGACATGAAAAACGTGTGAAATTATGAAATCCGCAGAAAGTGTTCAGTGCACCGAACACGAGTTTACGTCATTATCAAGTACGCCATAACCCACATAAGATAAGTAGACTATGATAAGGCAAGCGGTCCCTCAATGCCAATGACTGGGCAAAGTTATTTCTTTTCTTTGAAAAAACAATTTTTTACAACTTATTTAAAATAAGTGAATAATATAATGACAAATAAGCGTATGTGTTATACAATAAATAATTACTAATCGAAGGCGGAGATGGGTAGGAAGATAAGCAGATACAATATAAAATAAGCGTTTAATCTAGAAGAGTAAACATTACTTATTGAAATTGAAGATACCATCATAGGAAGTGACATTACAAAATAAGTTTTTAATCATCGAAAGCAAAATGGTTGAGGATGGGCGGAGGTATTCTAGAACATGAATTATTGTTTTATAATTATTTTTTATACTCGTATTGAAGAAATTTGTTTGTCACTTTTCCTGGAAGAGATAGAGAGGCCGATTAATTGGAATAAATTATATTATTCCTCTGTTCATATTAAAATTCAACTTGGAGATTTTAATGGAAAACTGAGACTGAGGGAGGACAAAGTTTGTTCCATCTTTAGAAAGTTAAGTTTTTATGCCGACAACAGCTAACATTTCCTTCTGCAAATATCGGCTCATATCAGTATCTGCATCCCGGTTTATAAAATTCAATGGTGGAAAGCTAGTTACGAAACTCCCACAGAGTTATAAAAAATCTCCTTTAATTACCTCAGGAATAAAATGGCAACAATTCGAATGACGAAGAAAATGAGGAAGATGATGCAAATATGAACAGCAAAGGTCATTAGAGCGTGGATTATTTAAAGAATATTTTTTTCAAAGGCCATTAGAAACGTGGATTATTTAAAGAATATTTTTTCCAGGGCCATTAGAGCGTGGATTATTTAAAGAATATTTTTTCCAGGGCCATTAGAGCGTGGATTATTTAAAGAATATTTTTTCCAGGGCCATTAGAGCGTGGATTATTTAAAGAATATTTTTTCCAGGGCCATTAGAGCGTGGATTATTTAAAGAATATTTTTTCCAGGGCCATTAGAGCGTGGATTATTTAAAGAATATTTTTTCCAGGGCCATTAGAGCGTGGATTATTTAAAGAATATTTTTTCCAGGTCCATTAGAGCGTGGATTATTTAAAGAATATTTTTTCCAGGGCCATTAGAGCGTGGATTATTTAAAGAATATTTTTCCAAGGCCATTAGAGCGTGGATTATTTAAAGAATATTTTTTCCAGGGCCATTAGAGCGTGGATTATTTAAAGAATATTTTTTCCAGGGCCATTAGAGCGTGGATTATTTAAAGAATATTTTTTCCAGGGCCTTTAGAGCGTGGATTATTTAAAGAATATTTTTTCCATGGCCATTAGAGCGTGGATTATTTAAAGAATATTTTTTCCAGGGCCATTAGAGCGTGGATTATTTAAAGAATATTTTTTCCAGGGCCATTAGAGCGTGGATTATTTAAAGAATATTTTTTCCAGGGCCATTAGAGCGTGGATTATTTAAAGAATATTTTTTCCAGGGCCATTAGAGCGTGGATTATTTAAAGAATATTTTTTCCAGGGCCATTAGAGCGTGGATTATTTAAAGAATATTTTTTCCAGGGCCATTAGAGCGTGGATTATTTAAAGAATATTTTTTCCAGGGCCATTAGAGCGTGGATTATTTAAAGAATATTTTTTCCAGGGCCATTAGAGCATGGGTTATTTAAAGAATATTTTTTCAAAGGCCATTGGGCGTGGATTATTTAAAGAATATTTTGTCCAAGGCCATTAGAGCGTCATTTATTTAAAGAATATTTTGTCCAAGGCCATTAGAGCGTCATTTATTTAAAGAATATTTTGTCCAAGGCCATTAGAGCGTCATTTATTTAAAGAATATTTTTTCAAATGCCATTAGATCGTGAATTATTTAAAGAATATTTTTTCCAGGGCCATTAGAGCGTGGATTATTTAAAGAATATTTTTTCCAGGGCCATTAGAGCGTGGATTATTTAAAGAATATTTTTTCCAGGGCCATTAGAGCGTGGATTATTTAAAGAATATTTTTTCCAGGGCCATTAGAGCGTGGATTATTTAAAGAATATTTTTCCAGGGCCATTAGAGCGTGGATTATTTAAAGAATATTTTTTCCAGGGCCATTAGAGCGTGGATTATTTAAAGAATATTTTTTCCAGGGCCATTAGAGCGTGGATTATTTAAAGAATATTTTTTCCAGGTCCATTAGAGCGTGGATTATTTAAAGAATATTTTTTCCAGGGCCATTAGAGCGTGGATTATTTAAAGAATATTTTTTCCAGGGCCATTAGAGCGTGGATTATTTAAAGAATATTTTTTCCAGGGCCATTTGAGCGTGGATTATTTAAAGAATATTTTTTCCAGGGCCATTAGGGCGTGGATTATTTAAAGAATATTTTTTCCAGGGCCATTAGAGCGTGGATTATTTAAAGAATATTTTTTCAAGGCCATTGGAGTGTGAATTTTTTAAAGATTATTTTTCCAAATGACATCAGCGGCGTGGATTACTTAAATCTTGGATTATTTAAAGAATACTTTTTCAAATGCCATTAGATAGTGAATTATTTAAAGAATTTTTTTCCAAGGCCATTAGATCGCGGATTATTTAAAAAATATTTTCTCCAAGGCCATTAGAGCATGAATTATTAAAAGAATATTTTTTCCAAGGCCATTGGAGTGTGAATTATTTAAAGAATATTTTTTCAAAGGCCATTAGAAGCGTGGATTATTTAAAAAATATTTTTTCAAAGGCCATTAGCAGCGTGGATTATTTAAAAAAATATTTTTCCAAGGCCATTAGAGCGTGGATTATTTAAAAAATATTTTCTCAAAAGCCATTAGATCGTGAATTATTTAAAGAATATTTTTTCCAAGGCCATTGGAGTGTGAATTATTTAAAGAATATTTTTTCAAAGGCCATTAGAAGCGTGGATTATTTAAAAAATATTTTTTCAAAGGCCATTAGCAGCGTGGATTATTTAAAAAATATTTTTCCAAGGCCATTCGATCGTAAATTATTTAAATAACATTTTTTCAAAGGCCATTAGAGCGTGGATTATTTTTTAAACGGCCATTAGAGCGTGGATTATTTAAATAACATTTTTACAAAGGCCATTGGAGTGTGAATTATTTAAAGAATATTTTTTCAAATGCCATTAGTAGCGTGGATTATTTAAAAAATAATTTTTTAAGGCCATTAGATCGTGAATTTTTTAAAAAATATTTTTTCCAAGGCCATTAGCTCATGATTTATTTAAAAAATATTTTTCAAAGGCTATCAAAGCGTGGATTATTTAAAAAATATTTTTCAAAGGCGATAAAAGCGTGGTTCATTAAAAAAATATTTTTTCAAAGGTCATTAGAGCGTGGATTATTTAAAGCATATTTGTTCATGTACATATGTTTTTTATTTATTACTTTTATTTTATATTATATATTAATTTAAAAAAATATATTTTATTTCTTTAATAAAGTTAAATATTTCCTAGGCTCTTAAAGGGTTAATATATAAAAAGCTTTTATTCGCGATAAGCTTTGACATTGTAATTGATCGGCATACTTTGTTGACTACCGTAACAGTAAAAGTGAAATTTAATACGTTTACTTTGTGGCTACATTTTAAAGCATACTTTTAGGCGCTTGTAATAAAAAGAGCCGTCATGAAGTAGAGTTGAAATTATTGAAAAAATACAAAAGAAATAAATGAAAATTACTTCAAATGTGGAAAAAATGAGAATAAACACTTAAAAGAAACACAAGAAGATGTTGATGGGAAAAAGTTTTTTTTAGAGTATTCCATCACACACAGCAACGTATGCATATGCTACGTTTACATATAACTGGATTTATAAGTCCAGTGGATTTTAATTGTCAAACTCATTGCAAATGTATCAAAGAAATCCCCATAAAGTAGGCTCTACTGCTCTGATGTAAATATTGTGTTAGTTACATCCACTACTCAGAAGTGGCCGCCATGGAGAACATTACGGGGGATATTCTGAACAAAAATTTCCCATGAGTTTGGTTTTTTTCACAGTTTCAACTTAAAGGAGAGCGCATGAAAACTAACGGGAATTTGCGTTCAAAATAACCCACAATTAATTTCTACAAAAAGAAGGTATGTTGCTCTCCACATGTTATTTTTTTATCATTGTTGAAGTGTATATAAAAAATAGATCGCACTGGATCTAAAATATCTTTTTAAAAGCCTGTTTATATTATAGCTTTTTGCAGTGTTAACCTTATTTGTGAGGATTTATTTGATGTGTACGCAATGGCATTAACATTTGAAACCCAGTGGGTTTGTTAAATCAGGTTATATGTAAACCTACTATTACATAGCATTTTCTATAATCTTTTCTAATCTCAAATCTTTTCTATAAGCCTGTAGCAGAACCTGCATAAATCTAATTTTTTTTACTACGTTATCGAAGAAATTAGTAGATTCTTGCAGTACTGGAACAGACCATACATTCATGTTTTCTATGCACAGACATAGGGTCTGTTCCACTAACTGCGAAAATCAATTGTTTTTTTACATTTTTTTTAAAATTTTTTCCTAAATAAATTTGAAAAGTTTCACACACATTGTTTCCCAAGCCAAGTATGATTATCTATTTTTAAAAATCAATTTTGATTTAAAAATAAATGTAATAATAGAATAATATTTCATTATTATTTTTTTCCGCTGTTGACATTGATTTGAATCTTTTGGCGTGTGCAAATCCCCATAAAACCAAATAAAATTACATAAAATATTTTTTTTGCAATGTGTAATTTTGTTAACATTGAAACGACGAATGGATTTAATAAAAGTGCAGTGTCAGTGCCTGTCATTGGGATTGTCTTTTTTGCAACAAGATTTGTACTTGTCTTGTTAAAAAGGGTATAACAAAAAACGAAATTACATGAAATTTATTTATAGCAGGATTATTTAAAGAGCGTGGATTATTTAAAGAATATTTTTTCCAGGGCCATTAGAGCGTGGATTATTTAAAGAATATTTTTTCCAGGGCCTTTAGAGCGTGGATTATTTAAAGAATATTTTTTCCATGGCCATTAGAGCGTGGATTATTTAAAGAATATTTTTTCCAGGGCCATTAGAGCGTGGATTATTTAAAGAATATTTTTTCCAGGGCCATTAGAGCGTGGATTATTTAAAGAATATTTTTTCCAGGGCCATTAGAGCGTGGATTATTTAAAGAATATTTTTTCCAGGGCCATTAGAGCGTGGATTATTTAAAGAATATTTTTTCCAGGGCCATTAGAGCGTGGATTATTTAAAGAATATTTTTTCCAGGGCCATTAGAGCGTGGATTATTTAAAGAATATTTTTTCCAGGGCCATTAGAGCGTGGATTATTTAAAGAATATTTTTTCCAGGGCCATTAGAGCATGGGTTATTTAAAGAATATTTTTTCAAAGGCCATTGGGCGTGGATTATTTAAAGAATATTTTGTCCAAGGCCATTAGAGCGTCATTTATTTAAAGAATATTTTGTCCAAGGCCATTAGAGCGTCATTTATTTAAAGAATATTTTGTCCAAGGCCATTAGAGCGTCATTTATTTAAAGAATATTTTTTCAAATGCCATTAGATCGTGAATTATTTAAAGAATATTTTTTCCAGGGCCATTAGAGCGTGGATTATTTAAAGAATATTTTTTCCAGGGCCATTAGAGCGTGGATTATTTAAAGAATATTTTTTCCAGGGCCATTAGAGCGTGGATTATTTAAAGAATATTTTTTCCAGGGCCATTAGAGCGTGGATTATTTAAAGAATATTTTTCCAGGGCCATTAGAGCGTGGATTATTTAAAGAATATTTTTTCCAGGGCCATTAGAGCGTGGATTATTTAAAGAATATTTTTTCCAGGGCCATTAGAGCGTGGATTATTTAAAGAATATTTTTTCCAGGTCCATTAGAGCGTGGATTATTTAAAGAATATTTTTTCCAGGGCCATTAGAGCGTGGATTATTTAAAGAATATTTTTTCCAGGGCCATTAGAGCGTGGATTATTTAAAGAATATTTTTTCCAGGGCCATTTGAGCGTGGATTATTTAAAGAATATTTTTTCCAGGGCCATTAGGGCGTGGATTATTTAAAGAATATTTTTTCCAGGGCCATTAGAGCGTGGATTTTTTAAAGAGTATTTTTTCAAATGCCATTAGAAGCGTGGATTATTTAAAGAATATTTTTCAAAGGCCATTAGAAGCGTGGATTATTTAAAGAATATTTTTCAAAGGCCATTAGAAGCGTGGATTATTTAAAGAATATTTTTTCCAGGGCCATTAGAGCGTGGATTATTTAAAGAATATTTTTTCCAGGGCCATTAGAGCGTGGATTATTTAAAGAATATTTTTTCCAGGGCCATTAGAGCGTGGATTATTTAAAGAATATTTTTTCCAGGGCCATTAGAGCGTGGATTATTTAAAGAATATTTTTTCCAGGGCCATTAGAGCGTGGATTATTTAAAGAATATTTTTTCCAGGGCCATTAGAGCGTGGATTATTTAAAGAATATTTTTTCCAGGGCCATTAGAGCGTGGATTATTTAAAGAATATTTTTTCCAGGGCCATTAGAGCGTGGATTATTTAAAGAATATTTTTTCCAGGGCCATTAGAGCGTGGATTATTTAAAGAATATTTTTTCCAGGGCCATTAGAGCGTGGATTATTTAAAGAATATTTTTTCCAGGGCCATTAGAGCGTGGATTATTTAAAGAATATTTTTTCCAGGGCCATTAGAGCGTGGATTATTTAAAGAATATTTTTTCCAGGGCCATTAGAGCGTGGATTATTTAAAGAATATTTTTTCCAGGGCCATTAGAGCGTGGATTATTTAAAGAATATTTTTTCCAGGGCCATTAGAGCGTGGATTATTTAAAGAATATTTTTTCCAGGGCCATTAGAGCGTGGATTATTTAAAGAATATTTTTTCCAGGGCCATTAGAGCGTGGATTATTTAAAGAATATTTTTTCCAGGGCCATTAGAGCGTGGATTGTTTAAAAAATATTTTTCCAAGGCCATTAGATCGTGGATTATTTAAAAAATATTTTCTCCAAGGCTATTAGAGCGTGGATTATTTAAAAAATATTTTTTTCAAGGCCATTAGATCGTGGATTTTTTAAAGAGTATTTTTTCAAATGCCATTAGAAGCGTGGATTATTTAAAGAATATTTTTCAAAGGCCATTAGAAGCGTGGATTATTTAAAGAATATTTTTCAAAGGCCATTAGAAGCGTGGATTATTTAAAGAATATTTTTTCCAGGGCCATTAGAGCGTGGATTATTTAAAGAATATTTTTTCCAGGGCCATTAGAGCGTGGATTATTTAAAGAATATTTTTTCCAGGGCCATTAGAGCGTGGATTATTTAAAGAATATTTTTTCCAGGGCCATTAGAGCGTGGATTATTTAAAGAATATTTTTTCCAGGGCCATTAGAGCGTGGATTATTTAAAGAATATTTTTTCCAGGGCCATTAGAGCGTGGATTATTTAAAGAATATTTTTTCCAGGGCCATTAGAGCGTGGATTATTTAAAGAATATTTTTTCCAGGGCCATTAGAGCGTGGATTATTTAAAGAATATTTTATCCAGGGCCATTAGAGCGTGGATTATTTAAAGAATATTTTTTCCAGGGCCATTAGAGCGTGGATTATTTAAAGAATATTTTTTCCAGGGCCATTAGAGCGTGGATTATTTAAAGAATATTTTTTCCAGGGCCATTAGAGCGTGGATTATTTAAAGAATATTTTTTCCAGGGCCATTAGAGCGTGGATTATTTAAAGAATATTTTTTCCAGGGCCATTAGAGCGTGGATTATTTAAAGAATATTTTTTCCAGGGCCATTAGAGCGTGGATTATTTAAAGAATATTTTTTCCAGGGCCATTAGAGCGTGGATTATTTAAAGAATATTTTTTCCAGGGCCATTAGAGCGTGGATTATTTAAAGAATATTTTTTCCAGGGCCATTAGAGCGTGGATTATTTAAAGAATATTTTTTCCAGGGCCATTAGAGCGTGGATTATTTAAAGAATATTTTTTCCAGGGCCATTAGAGCGTGGATTATTTAAAGAATATTTTTTCCAGGGCCATTAGAGCGTGGATTATTTAAAGAATATTTTTTCCAGGGCCATTAGAGCGTGGATTATTTAAAGAATATTTTTTCCAGGGCCATTAGAGCGTGGATTATTTAAAGAATATTTTTTCCAGGGCCATTAGAGCGTGGATTATTTAAAGAATATTTTTTCCAGGGCCATTAGAGCGTGGATTATTTAAAGAATATTTTTTCCAGGGCCATTAGAGCGTGGATTATTTAAAGAATATTTTTTCCAGGGCCATTAGAGCGTGGATTATTTAAAGAATATTTTTTCCAGGGCCATTAGAGCGTGGATTATTTAAAGAATATTTTTTCCAGGGCCATTAGAGCGTGGATTATTTAAAGAATATTTTTTCCAGGGCCATTAGAGCGTGGATTATTTAAAGAATATTTTTTCCAGGGCCATTAGAGCGTGGATTATTTAAAGAATATTTTTTCCAGGGCCATTAGAGCGTGGATTATTTAAAGAATATTTTTTCCAGGGCCATTAGAGCGTGGATTATTTAAAGAATATTTTTTCCAGGGCCATTAGAGCGTGGATTATTTAAAGAATATTTTATCCAGGGCCATTAGAGCGTGGATTATTTAAAGAATATTTTTTCCAGGGCCATTAGAGCGTGGATTATTTAAAGAATATTTTTTCCAGGGCCATTAGAGCGTGGATTATTTAAAGAATATTTTTTCCAGGGCCATTAGAGCGTGGATTATTTAAAGAATATTTTTTCCAGGGCCATTAGAGCGTGGATTATTTAAAGAATATTTTTTCCAGGGCCATTAGAGCGTGGATTATTTAAAGAATATTTTTTCCAGGGCCATTAGAGCGTGGATTATTTAAAGAATATTTTTTCCAGGGCCATTAGAGCGTGGATTATTTAAAGAATATTTTTTCCAGGGCCATTAGAGCGTGGATTATTTAAAGAATATTTTTTCCAGGGCCATTAGAGCGTGGATTATTTAAAGAATATTTTTTCCAGGGCCATTAGAGCGTGGATTATTTAAAGAATATTTTTTCCAGGGCCATTAGAGCGTGGATTATTTAAAGAATATTTTTTCCAGGGCCATTAGAGCGTGGATTATTTAAAGAATATTTTTTCCAGGGCCATTAGAGCGTGGATTATTTAAAGAATATTTTTTCCAGGGCCATTAGAGCGTGGATTATTTAAAGAATATTTTTTCCAGGGCCATTAGAGCGTGGATTATTTAAAGAATATTTTTTCCAGGGCCATTAGAGCGTGGATTATTTAAAGAATATTTTTTCCAGGGCCATTAGAGCGTGGATTATTTAAAGAATATTTTTTCCAGGGCCATTAGAGCGTGGATTATTTAAAGAATATTTTTTCCAGGGCCATTAGAGCGTGGATTATTTAAAGAATATTTTTTCCAGGGCCATTAGAGCGTGGATTATTTAAAGAATATTTTTTCCAGGGCCATTAGAGCGTGGATTATTTAAAGAATATTTTTTCCAGGGCCATTAGAGCGTGGATTATTTAAAGAATATTTTTTCCAGGGCCATTAGAGCGTGGATTATTTAAAGAATATTTTTTCCAGGGCCATTAGAGCGTGGATTATTTAAAGAATATTTTTTCCAGGGCCATTAGAGCGTGGATTATTTAAAGAATATTTTTTCCAGGGCCATTAGAGCGTGGATTATTTAAAGAATATTTTTTCCAGGGCCATTAGAGCGTGGATTATTTAAAGAATATTTTTTCCAGGGCCATTAGAGCGTGGATTATTTAAAGAATATTTTTTCCAGGGCCATTAGAGCGTGGATTATTTAAAGAATATTTTTTCCAGGGCCATTAGAGCGTGGATTATTTAAAGAATATTTTTTCCAGGGCCATTAGAGCGTGGATTATTTAAAGAATATTTTTTCCAGGGCCATTAGAGCGTGGATTATTTAAAGAATATTTTTTCCAGGGCCATTAGAGCGTGGATTATTTAAAGAATATTTTTTCCAGGGCCATTAGAGCGTGGATTATTTAAAGAATATTTTTTCCAGGGCCATTAGAGCGTGGATTATTTAAAGAATATTTTTTCCAGGGCCATTAGAGCGTGGATTATTTAAAGAATATTTTTTCCAGGGCCATTAGAGCGTGGATTATTTAAAGAATATTTTTTCCAGGGCCATTAGAGCGTGGATTATTTAAAGAATATTTTTTCCAGGGCCATTAGAGCGTGGATTATTTAAAGAATATTTTTTCCAGGGCCATTAGAGCGTGGATTATTTAAAGAATATTTTTTCCAGGGCCATTAGAGCGTGGATTATTTAAAGAATATTTTATCCAGGGCCATTAGAGCGTGGATTATTTAAAGAATATTTTTTCCAGGGCCATTAGAGCGTGGATTATTTAAAGAATATTTTTTCCAGGGCCATTAGAGCGTGGATTATTTAAAGAATATTTTTTCCAGGGCCATTAGAGCGTGGATTATTTAAAGAATATTTTTTCCAGGGCCATTAGAGCGTGGATTATTTAAAGAATATTTTTTCCAGGGCCATTAGAGCGTGGATTATTTAAAGAATATTTTTTCCAGGGCCATTAGAGCGTGGATTATTTAAAGAATATTTTTTCCAGGGCCATTAGAGCGTGGATTATTTAAAGAATATTTTTTCCAGGGCCATTAGAGCGTGGATTATTTAAAGAATATTTTTTCCAGGGCCATTAGAGCGTGGATTATTTAAAGAATATTTTTTCCAGGGCCATTAGAGCGTGGATTATTTAAAGAATATTTTTTCCAGGGCCATTAGAGCGTGGATTATTTAAAGAATATTTTTTCCAGGGCCATTAGAGCGTGGATTATTTAAAGAATATTTTTTCCAGGGCCATTAGAGCGTGGATTATTTAAAGAATATTTTTTCCAGGGCCATTAGAGCGTGGATTATTTAAAGAATATTTTTTCCAGGGCCATTAGAGCGTGGATTATTTAAAGAATATTTTTTCCAGGGCCATTAGAGCGTGGATTATTTAAAGAATATTTTTTCCAGGGCCATTAGAGCGTGGATTATTTAAAGAATATTTTTTCCAGGGCCATTAGAGCGTGGATTATTTAAAGAATATTTTTTCCAGGGCCATTAGAGCGTGGATTATTTAAAGAATATTTTTTCCAGGGCCATTAGAGCGTGGATTATTTAAAGAATATTTTTTCCAGGGCCATTAGAGCGTGGATTATTTAAAGAATATTTTTTCCAGGGCCATTAGAGCGTGGATTATTTAAAGAATATTTTTTCCAGGGCCATTAGAGCGTGGATTATTTAAAGAATATTTTTTCCAGGGCCATTAGAGCGTGGATTATTTAAAGAATATTTTTTCCAGGGCCATTAGAGCGTGGATTATTTAAAGAATATTTTTTCCAGGGCCATTAGAGCGTGGATTATTTAAAGAATATTTTTTCCAGGGCCATTAGAGCGTGGATTATTTAAAGAATATTTTTTCCAGGGCCATTAGAGCGTGGATTATTTAAAGAATATTTTTTCCAGGGCCATTAGAGCGTGGATTATTTAAAGAATATTTTTTCCAGGGCCATTAGAGCGTGGATTATTTAAAGAATATTTTTTCCAGGGCCATTAGAGCGTGGTTTATTTAAAGAATATTTTTTCCAGGGCCATTAGAGCGTGGATTATTTAAAGAATATTTTTTCCAGGGCCATTAGAGCGTGGATTATTTAAAGAATATTTTTTCCAGGGCCATTAGAGCGTGGATTATTTAAAGAATATTTTTTCCAGGGCCATTAGAGCGTGGATTATTTAAAGAATATTTTTTCCAGGGCCATTAGAGCGTGGATTATTTAAAGAATATTTTTTCCAGGGCCATTAGAGCGTGGATTATTTAAAGAATATTTTTTCCAGGGCCATTAGAGCGTGGATTATTTAAAGAATATTTTTTCCAGGGCCATTAGAGCGTGGATTATTTAAAGAATATTTTTTCCAGGGCCATTAGAGCGTGGATTATTTAAAGAATATTTTTTCCAGGGCCATTAGAGCGTGGATTATTTAAAGAATATTTTTTCCAGGGCCATTAGAGCGTGGATTATTTAAAGAATATTTTTTCCAGGGCCATTAGAGCGTGGATTATTTAAAGAATATTTTTTCCAGGGCCATTAGAGCGTGGATTATTTAAAGAATATTTTTTCCAGGGCCATTAGAGCGTGGATTATTTAAAGAATATTTTTTCCAGGGCCATTAGAGCGTGGATTATTTAAAGAATATTTTTTCCAGGGCCATTAGAGCGTGGATTATTTAAAGAATATTTTTTCCAGGGCCATTAGAGCGTGGATTATTTAAAGAATATTTTTTCCAGGGCCATTAGAGCGTGGATTATTTAAAGAATATTTTTTCCAGGGCCATTAGAGCGTGGATTATTTAAAGAATATTTTTTCCAGGGCCATTAGAGCGTGGATTATTTAAAGAATATTTTTTCCAGGGCCATTAGAGCGTGGATTATTTAAAGAATATTTTTTCCAGGGCCATTAGAGCGTGGATTATTTAAAGAATATTTTTTCCAGGGCCATTAGAGCGTGGATTATTTAAAGAATATTTTTTCCAGGGCCATTAGAGCGTGGATTATTTAAAGAATATTTTTTCCAGGGCCATTAGAGCGTGGATTATTTAAAGAATATTTTTTCCAGGGCCATTAGAGCGTGGATTATTTAAAGAATATTTTTTCCAGGGCCATTAGAGCGTGGATTATTTAAAGAATATTTTTTCCAGGGCCATTAGAGCGTGGATTATTTAAAAAATATTTTTTCCAGGGCCATTAGAGCGTGGATTATTTAAAGAATATTTTTTCCAGGGCCATTAGAGCGTGGATTATTTAAAGAATATTTTTTCCAGGGCCATTAGAGCGTGGATTATTTAAAGAATATTTTTTCCAGGGCCATTAGAGCGTGGATTATTTAAAGAATATTTTTTCCAGGGCCATTAGAGCGTGGATTATTTAAAGAATATTTTTTCCAGGGCCATTAGAGCGTGGATTATTTAAAGAATATTTTTTCCAGGGCCATTAGAGCGTGGATTATTTAAAGAATATTTTTTCCAGGGCCATTAGAGCGTGGATTATTTAAAGAATATTTTTTCCAGGGTCATTAGAGCGTGGATTATTTAAAGAATATTTTTTCCAGGGCCATTAGAGCGTGGATTATTTAAAGAATATTTTTTCCAGGGCCATTAGAGCGTGGATTTTTTAAAGAATATTTTTTCCAGGGCCATTAGAGCGTGGATTATTTAAAGAATATTTTTTTCAGGGCCATTAGAGCGTGGATTTTTTAAAGAATATTTTTTCCAGGGCCATTAGAGCGTGGATTATTAAAAGAATATTTTTTTCAGGGCCATTAGAGCGTGGATTATTTAAAGAATATTTTTTCCAGGGCCATTAGAGCATGGATTATTAAAAGAATATTTTTTCCAGGGCCATTAGAGCGTGGATTATTTAAAGAATATTTTTCAAAGGCCATTAGAAGCGTGGATTATTTAAAGAATATTTTTCAAAGGCCATTAGAGCGTGAATTATTTAAAAAATATTTTTCAAAGGCCATTAGAGCGTGGATTATTTAAAGATTATTTAAAAAATATTTTTCAAATGCCATTAGCAGCGTGGATAATTAAAAAATATTTTTCAAAGGCCATTAGAGCGTGGATTATTTAAAAAAATATTTTTCAAAGGTCATTAGAGCGTGGATTATTTAAAGCATATTTATGTTTTTTATTTATTACTTTTATTTTATATTATATATTAATTAAAAAAAAAATATATGTTATTTCTTTAATAAAGTTAAATATGTCCCAGGCTCTTAAAGGGTTAATATATAAAAAAAGCTTTTATTCGCGGTAAGCTTTGACATTGTAATTGATCGGCATACTTTGTTGACTACCGTAACAGTAAAAGTGAAATTTAATACGTTTACTTTGTGGCTACATTTTAAAGCATAC
Organism: Musca autumnalis; assembly: GCF_047663935.1. Lineage (NCBI taxonomy): Eukaryota > Metazoa > Arthropoda > Insecta > Diptera > Muscidae > Musca > Musca autumnalis. The sequence goes on from NW_027412088.1 coordinate 184,657,977, forward strand.
TTTTAGGCGCTTGTAATAAAAAGAGTCGTCGTGAAGTAGAGTTGAAATTATTAAAAAAAATACAAAAGAAATAAATGAAAAATACTTCAATAATGGAAAAAATATGAGAATAAACACTTAAAAGAAAAACAAGAAGATGTTCATGGGAAAAAAGTTTTTTTTTCAGAGTATTCCATCACACACAGCAACATATGCTTATGCTACGTTTACATATAACTGGATTTACTAAGACCAGTGGATTTTAGTTGTCAAACTCATTTCAACTGTATCAAAGAAATCCCCATAAAGTAAGTTCTACTGCTCTAATGTAAATATTGTGTTAGTTACATCCACTACTCAGAAGTTGCCATGGAGAACATTATGGGGGTTATTCTGAACAAAAATTTCCCATGAGTTTGGTTTTTTCACAGTTTCAACTTAAAGGAGAGCGTGAGAAAACTAACAGGGAATTTGCGTTCAAAATAACCCACAATTAATTTCTACAAAAAGAAGGTGTGTTGCTCTCCACATGTTATTTTTTATCATTGTTGAAGTGTATATAAAAAATAGATCGCACTTGATCTAAAATATCTTTTTAAAAGCCTGTTTATTATAGCTTTTTGCAGGGTTAACATTCTTTGTGGGGATTTATTTGACGTGTACGCAATGGCATTAACATTTGTTTAATCAGCTTAGGCCGCCATCAGACCATCTGCTTTTTCACATGTATGTTGTCACTTTGGGTATACTAATATACAGAACAGCTGATTCATACATGTGAAAAAGCAGATGGTCTGATGGCGACCTTATATGTAAACCTACTATTACATAGCATTTTCTACCATCTTTTTTAAACTACAAGCCAGAACCTACAAGAACCAAAAATTTTTTACTACGATAACATTTTTTCCTTCATGTTATCGAAGAAATTAGTAAAAATTAGTAGATTCTTGCAGTACTGGAACAGACCATACATTCATTTTTTCTACACACAGACATATGGTCTGTTCCAGTACCTGCGAGAATCTATTATTTTCTAAATTTTTTCCTAAATAAATTTGAAAAGTTTTACACACATTGTTTCCCAAGTATCATTATCTATTTTTAAAAATCAATTTTGATTTAAAAATAAATGTAATAATAGAATAATATTTCATTATTATTTTTTTCTGCTGTTGACATTGATTTGGATCTTTTGGCGTGTGCAAATCCCCATAAAACCAAATAAAATTACATAAAATATTTTTTTTTTGCAATGTGTAATTTTGTTAACATTGAAACGACGAATGGATTTAATAAAAGTGCAGTGTCAGTGCCTGTCATTGGGATTGTCTTTTTTGCAACAAGATTTGTACTTGTCTTGTTAAAAACGGTATAACAAAAAACGAAATTACATGAAATTTATTTATAGCAGGTTTATTGTTTATAAATTATATGTGTCAACAAAGCGGGGGAGCAAATTTGTTGCGGAAGTTATAAATAAAACAAATATGTAGGTATATATTTCGAATTTACAATAATGATTACAATCTTTAGTAAACAAAGTGAGTTGATATAAGCAACGTTCCGTTACTTTTTTAATGATAAAAGTTACTAAAGACTGAACTGTCAAAAATTGCTAGCAAATAAAAATTTTTGCAAAGAGCAAGGGAACGAAAATGGCAGAAACGTTAAAAACATGAAGAAACGTCAAAATCGGCGTGCTAACTAGTTAGAAGCCAGGGGCTCAATTCTGTTTGTATGAAAATGTGAAATGACAAACTTTGTAAAGGAAATAAATGTAAAATGAAAAAAAAATGTAAAGAAAATATTTTTCATTTCAAATCTTCATAGAACAAGAATCCAGTCCCAGCTTCAGGAAACAGGTTACAACTTTTGCTCGCTCTCATATTTGTTGTGTAAAAGTTTCTAAAGTGAAAGCTAAGCTATTCCCTGTCTGGGATCTTACTTCTTTCACAGCTGGATAGCGTGGATTAAAATTCATTACCAACCTAATATATTCAACTTGGCGGTATTTTTTGTAACGCCACTTTATGATGTGTAGTTTTCTCTTAAAATAAACTGTCTTGTTGATCACACAATTTTCATAAGAAATTACACACATACACAATACTGTCAAAATGTTACATTTTGCACAATCGATGACATATTTTACTTTCAGTAGTCCCATAGAACCAACCCCCTGGCTGACTCTTCTCTTTCTCTTGCAAAAAATAATAAAAACAAATAATTATTTTTAATCAATTAGATCTGTGTGAAAATGAGAAATTATGTGAAAGAAAAACGAAAGGAGAGAGGGAGAGGCGGGAATTTTAAATTGTTGAAAAATAAACAAACTACAGTTAACTATGTGTAAACCGACAAAAGCTCTAATGTAAACATGGCGCGAGATAAAGTTGCTAAACTTTCTGTTGTAATTCACGAAAAGAAAATTCTTAAGTCCCGGTTCACACTACAGTGACATCAAATAAAATAATTTCATGAAATTAGGCGTTCTTAGATCGTGTTCCCCACTACAACAATTTCATAAAATTACTTTAGTATGGAAGGGAGGGAGTGCAGTTGAAGTCCACTTGGAAATCTGAACAGGAAGACAATTTAAAAATACTTTAACTTTGCTATGATAATCTTAAAATATTTTCTAATATTTTTTTTTAAATATTTTCTAATATATTTTTTTCTTCTGGGTGACGTAGGGGATGAGAGATACCAAGGAACGGTCCTGACCGGCTTTAACATGGCAAAGTCCGGGATTTATCTTGGTCCCTCTCTCATCTCAAGTGGACACTGACCTCCCCGTGGTGTCATCTGGGGAGCTGCCTTTAATACCCGTTAAAGGCAGTGAGCTAACATGTGCCGCGCGTTCACCCATAAAAACGTTAAAAACTTGGGTTTGGGCGCCGGGTTAGTAACCCTCCCCAAGAAAAAGCAGCCTACTATGAAAAAACAAAAGAAAAGAAAAACAAATCCCTCTAAAGTTGACGACCCCCGCAAACGTTTTAAGGACCATGATCTGCGAATCTGCACCTGGAATGTTCGCACACTTTATAGAGAAGGTGCAGTTTACGCATTGGCAGATGTACTTGAAAAGTACAAGGCCGACATTAGTGCCATACAGGAAAAACGATGGAAAGGGAAAGGCGTCACAACAACACCTAAAGGTGACGCGCACTGTATTATAGCTGCCATGACATAAAGCATGAGTTTGGTTGCGGATTTGTAGTTGGTCGGAGGTTAAAACACCTGGTCTCGAGCTTCACAGCCGCGAATGAAAGACTTGCTACAATTCGAATAAAAGAAAATTCTTCAACATCAGCTTTATTTGGGCTCATGCTCCCACTGAAGACAAAGACGAACAGACCAAAGATATATTTTGCGAGCGCTTAGAAGAAACTTATGACCGTTGCCCTGCCCATGACATTAAAATTATACTAGGCGATTTTAATGCCTAAATTGGAAAGGAGAATATTTTTGGCCCAACAGTCGGGATATTCAGTCTCCACAGTGAAACATCTGACAATGGTATGAGGCTGATAGACTTTGCAGCTGCAAAAAACATGGTAGTTAGCAGTATCAGATTTAAGCATCTAGATATTCATAGGGGCACCTGGCTGTCGCCAGATCAAAGAACAAGTAATCAAATTGCTCATGTTGTGATACATGGAAGACATTCATCGAGCGTGTTGGATGTGCGCTCGTTTCGAGGTGCAAACATAGACTCGGACCACTACCTTGTTGCAGCAAAGGTACGTACCCGATTAAACGTAGCAAACAAAGTGCGAACAGACACAACACGGAAGTTGGACATCGGTAAGCTGAAATCACAACAGATAGCCACAGCATATTCCACTCAACTGGCCCAACTGCTTAATCAAAGCACTCTTTGTCCCGATAACATATCAGGACAATGGCAAAACATTGCCCACTCAATGCAAACAGCCGCAAAATCAGTACTTGAATACCAGAGACCTCCACCAAGGAGTCCATGGTATGACCAGGAGTGCCGTGTTGCTACCGAAAAGAAAAATGCGGCATATAGGGCTACTTTACAATCAGTAGCTACGCGTAGCGCACGAGTGAGCAATCACAACATATAGCCACAGCATATTCAACTCAACTGGCCCAACTGCTTAATTAAAGCACTCCTCGTCCCGATAACACTCCATGCAAACAGCCGCAATATCAGTATGACCGTGGTATGACCAGGAGTGCCGTGCTGCTACCGAAGAGAAAAATGAGGCATATAGGGCTACTTTACAATCAGTAGCTACGCGTAGCGCACAAGAGAAAAGGAGAGAGGAGAAACATCTTTTTCGCAGGAAAAAGAGAGAGATGGAAAAGCAAGAGTGTGAACAAATCGAGATGTACAGGAGACAGAATGAAGTCCGAAAATTCTACCAAAGAGTGAAACATCGAACTGATGGCTTTGGTACGGGCACCTCCTCCTGTAGAGACCAGCAATGTAATTTGGTAACTGATACATATAATGTGCTCAGGATATGGAAAGAGCATTTTTCAAACCTGTTGGTATCCAGCGAAGACGACGAAGATACCACAGATCAAATCCCCAGAAGATGGTATTGAATGTATACCGCCCAGGCAAGATGAGGTAAAGACATCAATAAACCGGCTGAAGAATTATAAGGCAGCAGGAGCCGATGGATTACCAGCCGAGCTGTTTAAAACCGGAGGCGACACGCTGATAAGGTGTATGCATCAGCTAGTTAGCTCCATCTGGCAGGAAGAACGAGTACCCGACGATTGGAACCTAATCATCTTGTGTCCCGTCCATAACAAAGGAGATAAGACTTTATGCTCCAACTATAGGGGCATAAGTCTTCTTCCTATCGCTTACAAGATAGTGTCAGGGATATTGTGAGAACGACTAAAGCCCATGGTCAACGAAATAATTGGGCCATACCAATGCGGCTTTAGACTAGGGATAGGTATTGGAAAGCAATAATCGATTTTTCAACTTTTCGATTTTGGCCTAAAACTAAAAATGCGATTTTTCAGTCTAGCGATTATTTCACTTGTCATAAAACTCGACTTTCGACTTTTTTATAACCGCAGAGTTTTCTTTCGAGTTTTCTTTTGAAAATGTAAAACCGCCAAAACTGTAAAACCGCCAAGTCAGCAATCAATGGGCAAACTCGAAAATCGATCACAAGATAATCGATTATGCGATGTTCCCAGCAGCCAAAAGTCGACCACGATTTTTAGACTTTTAACTGCAAAAAGTCGACTAATCGATAAATCGAGAAGACCCAAGAAATTCAGATCGACACCTACCACCTCTTTGTCGATTATAAAGCAGCCTTCGAAAGCCCACTACGTTCAAAGGTATTCCAGGCCATGTCTGAATTTGGTATCCCCGCAAAGCTTATTCGGCTTTGCAAAATGACTTTGACACAAGATCCTCAGTTAAAATAGGAAAGAACCTCTCCGAAGAATTTTGTACCAAAAGAGGTTTCAGGCAAGGAGACAGCCTCTCGTGTGATCTCTTCAACATCCTGCTGGTAAAAGGTTATTCGAGAGGCAAACGTCAAAAGAAGTGGCACAATCTACACCAATAGCCTCGTGTTACTTGCTTATGCTGATGATATAGACATCATGGGACAATCAGTAAAAGAAGTAACAGATACCTTTATGAAGGTCGAAGGAGAATCTGCTAAAGTGGGTCTGGCGGTAAACGGCGGGAAGACTAAGTTGATGGTGTCGACGCGCAATGCGTCCATAGAGATCGGGCCAACTGTTGACGTTGGTTCCTATAATTTTGAGGTAGTAAAAGACTTCGTCTACCTCAGCAACGCCGTAAACACAACTAACGACATCAGTTGTGAAATAAAAAGAATTGTATTGACTAACATATGCTACTTTGGCTTAAGTAAGCACTTCAAAAACAAAGCCACAACTCGTCAAACAAAAATAACGCTTTACAAAACACTGATACTAGCCGTGCTGATGTATGGTTCCGAAGCCTGGGTACTTGCTCAAGCAGATAAGGCAGTGCTTGGTGTGTTTGAGAGAAAAATTCTTCGAAGGATCTACGGACCAATCTGCGTTGACGGTGAATATCGACGTCGTATGAACCTCGAGCTGTATCTGCTATACAACGACATCAATATAGTTAAACGTATTGAGATGCAACGATTGCCTTGGCTAGGCCATATCATAAGAATTAGCGATGATGAACCCGCTAAAAAGGCGTATAAATATGAGCCGCTTGGCGGTGTACGCAGAATTGGCTGGCCAAAGAATAAATGGCGCAAACAAGTGGATGAAGAGATGACAAGGCGCTGTATTCCAGAAAGAGAAGCAAGAGACAGAGAGAAATGGAGATCTTTTCTTAGTTCGGGCTATAGAACAAATGTTCTGTAATGGGCCAGCTAAGTAAGTAAGTAATATTTTTTTCTAATAACGGGTGATCCTGCAAGAGGTACTTTTTTCAACAGCCTTTTGTGACAGATCACGCGAGAGTCGTGTCACGTGTTCATGTTATTTTTGTTTAGTACTGTTTGACATTTTATCATGGAAAAGCTTACGCCTCTACAACGTTTACAAATCGTTCAACTTTATTACGAAAATTCGCGTTATGTGGGGAGTGTGTTTCGCGACTGATTTTGTTCAGTGATGAGGCACATTTCTGGCTTTTTTAGGTATGTAAGGAAGCAAAATTGCCAGAGAGATTCAAGAGATGCCACTTCATGCAGAAAAAATAATGGTTTGTGGGTTGGTGGAATCGTCGGACTCTATTTCTTTAAAATTATGCCGGTTAGGACTTCACCGTCAATGGCGACGGTTATGCACCGTGACAAGCGACTATTTGATGTTCGAAATTGAAGCTCGTAATTTGGCGAAATTTTGGTTTCAACAAAACCGCACCACTTCCCAGATATCGCATCAATCAATGGAAAGAAAGACTTGAAAGAACACTTTGGTGAGCCTGTTTTGGACAAGTCAATTGGCCACCAAGATCGTCTTTATACCACTCCGATAGACTTTTTCATGTGAGAATATGTAAAGTCAAACTTGTATGCGGATAAAGCTGCTTCGATTCCGGTCTTGGGGGAAAACATCAGACGTGCCCTTCGCCAGTTACTAATCGAAAAGCTTGAACGAGTCATTGAAACTTGGACTCAACGGATGGACCGTCTGAGACGTAGCATCGGCCAATATTTGTTAGACATAACCTGCAAAAAAAATGTCATCGAATGTTCTTTCAAATGCTAATAAACATTCCCCATTCAATTTGATTTTTCTGTGTTTTTTTTCTTTAAAGAAAGTAGGAACCTCTAAATGGATCACCCTTTTGTTTTCTAAGTTGATGGGAACTGTTTTGTTTTAGAATCTAATACTACGTTTACATTTACGAATTCCACTCGATTTCAACTGTTAGATAAAATCCAATGGATTTGAGATGAGTTTTCATTTGACTTATACGCAAAGGAATTGACAGATGAAATTCCCACGATTTCGTAAATGTAAACGTACTATAATACCACTTGCAACTAAATTTTTCTCTAAAACTTGTACAAATTTATTTGTACATCATCTCTGTATTACAATTACTATTATTATCTTAACAAACTTCTTAGGATTATATTAATTTTGACATTATTTCACTAAACCTTCTTATGAGAATGGTCCTTCGATGACCTCTCATTCTAAATTCAAAAAATTAAAAAAAAAAATCGATAGTCGTGAATTAGAGGAGTGAGCTGTATTAGGGATAGGTAATGGAAAGCAATAATTGATTTTTCGACTTTTCGATTTTGGTCTAAAACTAAAAATGCGATTTTTCGGTCTTGCGATTATTTCCTTTGTCTTGTAACTCGACTTTCGACTTTTTCATAACCGCAAAAAATCGATTATAATCGACTATTCGTCGATTTTCGAGTTTTCTTTTGAAACTGTAAAACCGCCAAAAGTGTAAAACCGCCAAGTGAACAATCTATGGGCAAACTCCAAAATCGATCGCAAGATAATCGATTATGCGATTTTCCCTCCAGACAAAATTCGAATACGAGTTTTATATTTTTGACTGCAAAAAGTCGATTAATCGATTAACCGAAAGTTGACTTAACTATCCCTAAGCTGTATTCACTTTGTTGCACGCCTGAATTGACAATTATATGGCCTGTTCCCGTACTTTATAAAGTGGTAAAAGTCGTAAAAGTTGTAAAAGTCGTAAAAAATGTTCATATAAATTTTGTGTACGGGAACGCAAAGTGTGTAAAAGTGGTAAAAATTGTAAAAACTTTTTAGTTCTGGAACAGAGCTATAGAAAATACATACATACATGTAGTATATATATGTTTAAAATAACACAGTTGAATGGAATTGATGATGATTTCCGTTTAATTAAATTTATTTCTATTGAATGTCTGTCTCCCGTGAAAAAAATAATGCGAAAAAAGTTTGCAATTAATTGGTTCACAAGTGAATGTAAACGTGATGTGATTATTTCGTGTGAGTGTGTACTAATAGAAGTGTCGTAGAACAAAATTCACTAATGAACAAGATGATTCAGTTTTGATTCCCTTTGTCAGATTGGAGTATATTTTGCGATTAAAACAAACCTTCAAAACTGACCTAATTATTTACACAATATGTGGTAATTTGGTACACGTTTTTGGCGGCAATTGCAGCGACAAATGTTATGGAGCGAAAAAAGTGTTATTAAACTTTTGTTTTTAATATGGAATTCCTAAAATACCACTCGAAATTACGTTTGAGGTAAGTTAACCGGTTCCACATAACTTGAATGAAATTATACTTACTCCGCTCAATCGTGATACAATTTCGAATTTGATGACATTGATTTACACTTACCTGTAAATAAAAGAAAAAATTTTTGAATTAATAAAAATGGAATAAAAAACAATTTACAGAAAAAATAATTAAGAATGAATATTTTTTTATAGAATAAAGCCACAAAAGGTGCAATGTAAACATGCTATAAATAAATCAATTTGCTGCTTTATATGGATGGATTATATTGGGGTAATAATGGGCATAGTTTTCCCAACAACCCAGTCTACACAAAAAAAAGAATATAATCCTTCTTATGTTGCGAGAAATATGTAGAATAAAACAATGACTATAAAAATATTTAGGGCAGGGACCCATAAATCAGGAAGTGAAGATTTGAAGATTTTATTGGTGTTTCAGCACAACCAGATGTTGTCCATGAAGTTGCACGGGCCGGAGACCACTCATACTTCATTCAGCACAACAGAAGAACGCCATGTGTCAAGGCAAACGCGAGAGGTTTTGGTCCAATTAAGGTCTGGAACCATTTATCCCCGGATTCGTTATGAACACAGTAGAGTTGTGTAGTTCCGGAACGAACTAGTTCCAAGGAACTATTCCGGACAAGGGACTATTGGAACTATATCCAGCTCTTGCGTTAGGTTAGGTTAAAGGACGCGTAGCTGTCATATTGGACAGCCACTTCACTCGGAGACCTTATGGTCCATTGTGTTCATCCTGTAGGTGGTTTGAAAGAGATGTAATGTATATTACATGGAAAAGAAGAATAGATATCAAAGAAAGAGTTAAACAAGGTAATGGAGTAAAAGAGTATTAATGGTAGAGAAGTCATTGAAAAGGATGTTTTAGATATAAGAGCGAGAGAGGAGAGTTTGCCACGCTAAGGCGCATGGGTTGGTTCTCGTTGAAGCCATTTTAAACCTTTGGCCAAAAGAAGCAGTTTCGTCGGCTCGACTTGGTAGAACGTTGCCAGAGATGTTGTGGTGTGTTCACCCACCTTTCGAAGTCTCCTGACAACGACAAAATAAGTGCTCAATCGTCTCCGTCTCTTCTTCATCTTCGCATAATCTGCAGTAGTCGGTAGTGTCGTCTCTATCCCATCTGCAGGTCAGAGATCTTATCCTGCAGTGTCCTGTGGTTGTTCCAACCATTAATTTCAGATCGGATTTCTTCATGGAGAGAAGGGATATAGTTCTTCGCTGAGATAGGTTGGGCCAGATTGCCTTTGATACCTTGCAACCGGGTTCATTGTTCCAAATCTGACCAGCCTTGTCCCGGTAAACTTGTTCTAGCTGCCGCATGAAATGACACAAGGGTGGCTTGATAGAGTTGTCGATTTCAATTTCGGTTGACTCCGATCCGCTACGTGCCAGCTCATCCGCTATCTCATTGCCTTCGATATTGCAGTGACCCGGGACCCAGCATAAGGTAACGATTGATTTTAGGTCTGCCAGAGCTTTCCTGCAGTCCAAGACCGCAGCAGACTTGATTGAGTGGGATTTAAGTGATTTAAGGGCCGCCAGTTATGTCCCCTTTCTTATTGCTTATCAACTCTGCTGCTTTCTTAACTGCAAAGATTTCAGCCTGGAAGACACTAGAATGCTCGTTCAATCTGTATGAGAGCCGTAAATTGTGGGTATCGCTGTAGACGCCTTTTTCCTGTTCCCGTTTCCATCTTGGAACCGTCGGTATAAACCTCTATACCGAGTAGAGGTGGGGAATTGTGGGTCCAGGCCTCCCTGTGGTGTGTTCGTACATCAATCTCGTCGAAGTGTAACTGTGGTGATATGTAATCACTGATTACCTCCGATCCCAGTTGAAATCCGCATCGTCGTAGGATATAGGCATAACCATAATCAGTGTTGCGCCATGAGTTTGTCTCTTTGAGACGAAGAGCACTCTTGGCTGCCAACTCTTGTACTACAAGATTCAACGGGTGAAGATCTGACTGTGGAGTGCTTTTCATAGCACCGGTAATTAACAGTGATGCCGCTCTTTGAACAGTGTTTAACTTATGAAGAAGCGTCGTCAAAGCATTCCACCATACCAGCCCCCCTATTCTGTAATTTTTTAACAACTTTACTCATTGTTTATTTTACAACAATTTCATTTGTTTGTTTTGTAGTTGTTACAAAAACAAAAGAAATTTTAACAACTTTTCAATCGATAAAAGTTACAGAATTCCTATACAGAGAACCATAGGTAAGGATTGGGCGTACTATGGTCGTAAAAATTCAATAGATGACCTGTGGTTTCAGTCCCCAGCTCTTACCTATGGAGTTCTTACAAGAATATAGTGCTATTAGACCTCTCTTGGCACGTTCTTCGACATTCCTTTTCCATGTTAATTGATGGTCCAGGATGATGCTCTTGCGTTTATATAGTTCCTTTAGTTCATATAGTTCCTTGCGTTTTTCTGGTTCCTTCAATTTAACGCCTACGTCGATCTTACGTTGTTGCTGTTTGTTCGCTGGAATTTATTTATTTTCATGTCAATTCATCCACCAAACCACCAACATTTCGGTCTCGAAACTATTTGGAACGAAGGAAACAAAAAGAGCGTCGAAGGAGAAAGATTCGTTAAACTATTTCAATCTCGGAACTATTCGTTCAAAAAGAACGAAGAAAGAAAAAAATTCGTTGAACCATTTCGGTCTCGGAACTATTTGGAATGAAAGGAACGATAAAAGAGAAAGATTCGTTGAACTATATCGGTCTCGGAACTATTTGGAACTATGGAACTATATTAGGGAACTAGTTCCTTTTGGGAAAAGGAACTAGAAAGATCGATCCGCTCCGGGAACTAGATTGCCCAACTCTAGAACACAGCCAGTCAGCCAGAGGAACCAGAACCAGGTAATCGAAGAAGGTACACGAACCAACATATTTATGTTGCTATAATAACAATAACAACAGACGGACAGAGCCCATAGAGTGCTCAGAAAATTTCTAGAGAAATCTTTAGAGCGCACAGAGGGCTGAAAAAATGTCTGTAGAAATCTTTAGAGCCCATAGAGGTCTTAAAATATTTCTATAAAAAGCTTCAGAGCCCATACAGCACTCAAAAATGTTCTTTACCGTCCAAAGACGGCTCAAGAAATGTCTATCAAATTCTTTAGGGCTCAACAACTTTCTACATAAATCTTTAGAGCCCATAGCGGGCTCAAAAACTTTATAAAGAAAACATTTAGAGGCCATAGAGGGCTCAAAAAATTTATAAAGAAATCTTTAGAGCGCAAAGAGGCTTTAAAAAAAATTCTGCAAAAATCTTTAGAGCCCATAGAGGACTCAAAAAATTTCTTCAGAAGTCTTCAGTTCCCATGTAGGGCTCAAACAATTTCCACAGGAATCATTAGAGCCCATAGAGGCCTAAAGTTTTTCTATAGTAATCTTTAGAGCCCATAGAAGACTCAAAAAATTCGATAGAAATCTTTAGAGCCCATAGAGGGCTCAACAAATTTCTATAGAAATCTCTAGAGCCCATATAAGGCTCAAAAAATTTCTATTGAAATCTTTAGGGCCCATAGAGGGCTCAAAAATGTCAATGGAAATCTTTAAAGCCCATTATGTGCTCGAAAAATTTCTATAGAAATCTTTGGAGACCATAGAGGGCTCAAAAAATCTTTGGAGCCCATTGTGGGCCTCAAAAAAGTCTATGGGCTCCAAAGGTTTCTATATACATACATACTAAAGAAGGACAAAACAACGAAATTAATTTAAAATGGTACTTGACTCTCCATTTAGCTATTATTTCCAGCAAAAACATCTGAGTCCATCAATTTGGGCAAGCGTGGTATTGATGTTAAGCCTTCAACTCTACCTACAGAATGAGAGCGATTTTATTGAAATTTTGATTTACTTAAGTACTTAGGATGAGACGCGAATAGTATTAGTTGTACAAGAAGGTAGTATGATCAAAGATGTAAATTAATAGTACTATTTACAAAATATGTACATGGTTGCACTTTTAACCGTTGAATTCAAATATTAACAGAAACAATGAGTTCTTTAATCTGCTGCGGTAAACGGCATTATTATTATGGGTTGTTAAATCGGGTATGTCCTCAATAACACTGCAATAATGGTGTGTAGATGGAGTAAAGCTGCGCAAGTCTTGTTGGATGTCCAAACAAGCTGGTAAAACTTCTCATAATCTCCTTCTGGAGTTATTTTTCGTCACGAATTGTTGGTTCTCCAAACAACCTGGTAAAACTCGTTGGAAAAAGCTATGATAGGTTAAGGTCTTCAGTTGGCAGTCAACAGAATCTTGAATAACAACTGCGAATCTTCTGGCTGCTAAGGTTGTCCAAATCAGCGATAATCTCTTCAACAGTAAGTACACAGTTACAATTGTCAGAAATTGCCTAGATAAACATCTTTCTGTGATGTTGATGTTCTGCTTGTAAACAATATGCGCGACAAACACAGCAAGCGTTGATTTTCTCGGCTGAACGTTACGCACCTCATTCCTCCCTCATTTCCATACAGATGAATGTGTCTGCGTCTTCTTTTCTTAGCTGCCTTTGCTCGTACATGTGTGCAAATAAACACCATATTGGTACGGAATGGGAAAATGTTGTTTTGATCAATGTCGTTGCTTGATCGAAGGAGTTGACGTTCTTGTTTACGCCAATCCATAAATTTGCTGCGTAATCTGGATGATTGTCGATGGATGTTGTTCAAAACTGATACACAACAGAGACATCTCTATGTTTCTGGGATCGCCTAGTACAAAACGCATGGGATTGCCATCATAACGCATTGCCTGGATAAGTTTTGTAAACTATGCCAACTGGTCTTCACCAGATACGTACGCTTCGCATTCAATGTTGTTGTTGTCCTCGGCTGTTAATGATAGAATGGTCGTGTTACATGGCCATGAGTTGGGCGTCAATAAAGAAGAACAAAACAACGAAATTAATTTAAAATGGTACTTGACTCTCCATTCAGCTATTATTTCCAGCAAAACATCTGAGTCCATAAACTTGGCAAGCGTGGTTAAGCCTTCAACTCTAGCTACAGAATGAGAGCGATTTTATTGATATTTTGATTTACTTACGTACTTAGGATGAAACGCGAATAGTATTAGTTGCACAAGAGGGGTAGTATGATCAAAGACGTAAATTAATAGTACTATTTACAAAATATGTACATGGTTGCACTTTTAACCGTTGAATTCAAATACTTAAACATATGTTGCGTAATACAAATTGAATTAGTGAAAACGTATACGCAAAGTATTAAAATAAAATATGTTCATAAGAGAAATTATAATAATAAAAGTTGATCCGCTTCAATACATTTTTTGAGTCCTCTAAAGGCTCTATGGGTTCGGGAGACGCTCTAATGTTTTCAATAGAAATTTTAAAGCCTTCTATGGACTCTTAAAATTTCTATAGCAATTTTTCGAGCCCTCTAGGGGCTATGAAGATTTCTATAGAACATTTTTGAGGCCTCTATGGGCTGTTAAGATTTCTAAAGAAATTTTTTGAGCCTCCCATAGCCCATACTAAAGAATCCGCTAAAAACAGGAAGTTCTAATTTTAGTGAGTGCTTGTAAGGCACTGATTTTTATTGTATAATATTTTACTTAAGAACTACTTATGATAATCTAACTTAACCTAATGCGGTCCAATAATAGTACAAGATCAGTGAATTGTTTGTTCAATACTTTGGTTGTTTGGAAAATTGATAATTGTACAAAATTTATAATTATTGGTATTGTTCGGCTATAGGGTTTTTGAAAATAAAAATTGGGTATTATTTTTTAAATAGTTGCTTTATTTTCCAATATTTCGATTGGAGTCTCCAATTATCTTCAGGGAATTGAAAGAGAGATTTGGTTTATCTGTTCCAAGAGATTTCTTCAACTCAAATACAATACCAATAATAACATTATTTTAAGTAAGGCAAACGATATTCACTTCAAAATTTATTTTTTTATAAATAAATTTTCCAGCGGCCAAATCTCACGCCACAGAAAATGTTTGTTTACACAAACTGTATGCCTCTAGAATTTCAATATGCCAATATGCAAACGAAGGTTTTATTTATGTCCTCTAATTCGAAACTCAATATTATCTGTTGTTTGACGAGGATCTAGTGTTGAGTTTTAATTTATTAAATTTAACATCTGACCGAACCAGCACGGCGAATTCACATTTAGACTAGAATTTCTGCTTCCTTTGGATTCTTCTTAAGATTATCCAAAAATATTGATTAATCCAATTAATTAATTAAAAAAATATTGATTTTCATCTCTTTTAAATAATTTTAAGATCCTCGAAAACTCTTTTTTTTTTGTTGAAGCACTCTAATATACCAGTAAATCATATATTTATTGTAGAAGTGGTGTATTACTCATTATTTCTAGTTTATTTTGCAAAATTGTTTAAAAACAATGATGTTTATCTTCAAAAAAGACAATTCTGATGTGGTTGTTGTTAATTGTACTTCAAGTACCATTTTCAACTTCTTATTTTTTTCGAATTTAATGCGGAAGAGCGTAAACAAGTTTATCTCGCATCAACATTTCAGAAACGTAAATCTTTTATCAGCAAAAGAGACAGTCGTCAGGTAGCCAAAAAAAAGCCAACTGAGTGAAAAAAAAATGATGCCACACGTTTCTCGATGACAATCAGTTTAAATGGTTTTTGTTTTAATTTTTGTCAAGTGTTATCGTAGATAATGAAATGAGTGTTCAGAGTCTTGTCCAGATAGAAATGAAAAAGCTGTGTCTACTCATACTCGTAATTACTTAAAATCGAAAAGTCGAATATTCACGTAATTAATTTTTATATATTCTACTTCTTTGTATCAACAAAACAAAGTGTAAACAGTTTTATTGTTATAAACGACTTTCAGAAGTTCAGAAATTGTTTTTATAAGTCACTCAAGTTTTCTTAACGAGAGATGTCAATAACAATAACAAAAGCAAGCTGACCAATAAATCAAGTTTAGAAAGTCAAACCACAACCTCATTTGATTTATAATTTTACTTTGGAAATTCTAAACTATTACTGTCTTGTTAAGAAATAGTTAGAAAATGACACATTTTGAAATTGAAAGAAATTGGAAAATTTATAAAATATCTCATAAATAATAGCTTATATTTATTGGCTCCGTTCTAGTACTATTTTTATAGTAAAACTAACAAAAAGTGTGATGAGAGGCGTTTAAATGTCTGTGGTATTCAAGGAAAATCCAAAAATTTACTGCAAAATCCTGCCAAAATAATATAGGGGCAATTATAAATGCCAAAGTGGGCTACCACTGATTGATTTTTTATTTATTATCTTTTTGGCAACACTGGTTTAAACAGCTGACGCACGTTTCGTGTTTTGTTTCACTGTCAAACATCTTCAGTTTGGTCTATAATTTAACAATGAATCGTCTTACAAACGAACAACGCTTGCAAGAATGCAAGAATTTAAGCCGAACGACCTACCGTAACGTAGAATTTTTGGTGAATGGGCTCTTGGAATGTTGGCCTAAGATCCACTTTTTATCGAAAAATTGTGTTCAGCCGCCTAGATCGTGCGATTGAACGCCTTTAGACAATTTTTTGTGGGGCTATGTTAAAGCTCATGTCTATACACACATGCCCGTTTCAATTGACGCATTGGAAGACAACATTGATGCATTTATTCACGAGATACCGGTCGAAATGTTGGAAAGTGTATGCCAAAATTGGACTAAGCGGATGGACCATTTGAGGCGCAGTCACGGTCAACATTTGCATGAAATAATCTTCAAACATTAAATTATATGGACTGTACTGTCGATTCAAATAATGATTTCATGAATTTTTCTGAATTTTATGTGTGTTTTTTTTAACTTTCCTATAGTTCTTAAAAAATCACCCGTTATTATATTGTCCGCTATCAAATATTTTCAATATTAAGTCTGTCTGGTTACTTTCCCAGCAAAAATTTTCCAGCAAGAACTTTCTCAGAGAGTAAGGGATTTTTGTTCTCTTTTGCTAGAAAATTGTAAAAAGTAAACAGACACCTTCCCAGCAAAAACCAGCAAGCAATCAGCTGGCTTGCCAAAACAGAACAATTTGTCCGCCAATAAAGGAAGCAAACACGTTGTATTTTATTAAAAATAAAAAAGAAAATTAAACAAAAAAGTATTTTTCCACTTTACAAATTTGTTCTCCATAAAACAATACAATTAGACTATGTTATTTCCACAATAAAATTTTCACAAACATAAATCAACAATAAATTAAAAACAGATGATTGATTGTTTTCAGGAAGAAGAAGAGCTTGCAAGTGCTTGCTAGAAGAAATTTGTCCAGCAAGAATTTGCAAGCTCTCCGTGAAAGAACTGTCAAAATGTCTCTCTCGAATCGCTCTCTTTTGTTGGTTTTTTGTGTTAACAGACGACTTCCAGCAACAATTGGTACAAATTGTTACAAATTTTAGGGAAACCAGACACAGCTATTGTCTGCAAAATTTCATTTCCATTTGGCAACACCCTCAAAACAGCTGTCTTTGTCTAGTCAACATAGTTAACAAACGACACCAACAGCAGCCGTCGCAGAAGAGGGAGAGACGACGACACATAGTGAGAGTGAGAAAAATGCAAATTCAAAACGATGCCATGCATGCAGTAACAATTTTATTTAGAGATCGCTAAACATGTTAGCAAGCACGTGCCAAAAACCTGACTTGGCAGACAAATCGGGGTTTGTAAGCAATTATGTTGAACTTGTAACTGCATTTAACGGCGATGTGCAATGTGACAGACACAGTGACAGCGTGAATGGCAAGCAAAAGTGTGCGAGCATCAAGCAAACTAGTATTTGAAACATGTTTTTTTTTATTGGCGGCGCCACAAAACAAATTAGCTCAAAGACGTCAGGTAGTTTGACACAATATTCCATTTGTCATATGTTTCGATTAAACAGTAGTTTTTGTTTGCAAAAAAAAAAAAAAAATGCGAAAGAACGGAGAGCTAGAGAGATATCAGCAGAGAAACTAATGAACGCTTGGCTTGTGTGAAGGTAAATATGTAGTAGGTGCATATTTTGGAATGGATAAATAACGAATTAAATTAATACGGCCTGTAAATTAATTGGTTTGACACCAAAACTATGTGTGATAGTGGCATTGGATGAGGGTTGAGGGAAACATGTTTAATTTTCCTGTCAAATGGATTCTCAAATGATATGTATTTAAATATCAACTGAAGGGAGAAAGTGACAAAAAAAGCACGGGGAATTTATGTTCAGAATAACCCCAATTATTTCCTCAATGGTGACTCATCATCCCCCTAAATTCTATAGACAGGATAGAACTGGTGGAGGGACTGAAATACAATCACATCTGAAGCGGTTTCCGTCAATACAGGCCAAATAGAAACTTGCGGAGCCAGGATTTGGAGGAGGGAACGCTCTAATGGAAAGAATAAGAATATGGAAAAATCGCCGGGAATGAGGCCAATGATTGGAGCTTATGGAACTTCCTCTTCGGCAACACAATTGACAATTAAATTAATGGTCTGTTCCAGTACTGCAAGAATCTACTAATTTTTTCTATTTTTTTCCGATAACATAAAGGAAAAAATGTTATCGTAGTAAAAAATAGTAGCTTCTTGCAGGTTCTGGAACAGAGCATAAACAAAAATTAGATTATTTGAAAAGAAATTAATTTGATAACAAGCTGAGAAACCTGTTCTATCTAACGGGTGATTTTTTAAGAACTATAGGAAAGTTTTTCAAAAAAAAAAAAAAAAACGCCCAGAAATGTCAGAAGAATGCATGACATATTTATGTATTTGAATCGATAGCACGGTCCATATAATTTAATGTTTGAAGATTATTTCATGCAAATTTTGACCGTGACTGCGCCTCAAATGGTCCATCCGCTTAGTCCAATTTTGGCATACTCTTTCCAACATTTCGGCCGGTATCTCGTGAATAAAAATGTTGTCTTCCAATGCGTCAATTGAAGCGGGCATGTGTGTATAGACATAAGCTTTAACATAGCTCCAAAAAATAGTCTAAAGGCGTTAAATCGCACTATCTAGGCGGCCAATTGAAATTAAATGTTTACCGAACTCGCCTCTTAGTCTTGTGCCAGACAATGAAAATTTTCATGAAAATGTTTTGAGCTTATGGGTGAGAAGGGAAAAAGGGAGCACCTTCACATCCGCTCCCTCCTAAAAGCTAAAATATTTCCATGTGTTATTTTCAGTGTATGGCACAAGAGTCAATAAGTCCATTGTTACGCGTGCTGTGTGGCATGTGGCACCGCCTTGTTGAAACCACATGTCATGCAAGTCAAGCTCTTGCATTTTGGGCAAAAAAAGTTGGATATCATCTCACGGTAGCGCTCACCATTCACAGTTACATTACGATTCGCATCATCTTTGAAGGAGTACGGTCCAATGATGCCACCAGCCCATAAACCGCACCAAACTGTGAATTTTCTGGATGCATTGTTAGCTCTTGCAATGCTTCTGGCTGATCTTTACCCCAACATCGACAATTCAGCTTATTAACTGCCCATTGAGCCAAAAATGAGCTTCGTAGCTGAACACAATTTTTCGATA
Organism: Musca autumnalis; assembly: GCF_047663935.1. NCBI lineage: Eukaryota > Metazoa > Arthropoda > Insecta > Diptera > Muscidae > Musca > Musca autumnalis. Next base: position 184,677,291 of record NW_027412088.1, read on the forward strand.
AAAAAGTAGATCTTCCGCCAACTTTCCAATTTCAATAATTTGCAAGCGTTGTTCGTTTATAAGACGATTCATTGTTAAATTATAGACCAAACTGAAGATGTTTGACAGTGAAACAAAACACGAAACGTGCGTCAGCTGTTTAAACCAGTGTTGCCAAAAAAGATAATAGATAAAAAATCACCCGTTATTTAGGAGCTAATGACCTGTAAATTTATTTCTAAAAGTATGACAAATGTCGCTATTTTTAATTTAAGACTTCCTTGTTTCTTCATCAGTTTCAACTACATACATACATACAAACACAAACATTTGTTTACAAAATTTCTGCATATTTAAAACGTCATTTGTTCTACGTTTTAAAATAATATGCCGGTAACTTTCCGTCGTCATCACATCCGATAGTTAATAACAAATATTCGCAAATACTAGGGATTTTGTTTTTGGCCATATTCAATTTTTTTTTTGTTTGGTGGTAACATGTTTTCGACAAAAAGGTAGTTATACAAATGCGTATTTATAAAATGAAATGCCAGTGAAATGTGAGACATATCTTCAAAAATGGCAACGTAAAATGTCAACAATGTTTTTTTGTAAATAAAATAACCAGCAAACAATATTAATGAATTTTTTTCAGAATTGCCGAAAGAATCACCAAAAGTAAATAAACAAAATATAAGCCAGCCATTACAATGCAATTTTTGGTCTTTAAAGGAATTATTGTTGAATGTGATTCATTAAATATATTTATTTAAATATTTAGCACAATTAGCAAACACTCCCCACTTAGTATTAGCCAAGCATGGCAGTTCTGCTAAAAAGAATAGATATTTTTATTTTATTTTTTATTTTCATTTAAAAGACATGATGCTTTTTACGTCAACCTAAAATGTGTTAACTATTTTTATTGTTTTCTTTTTTAAGGTTCTGACTCTTCGTGCTGAATAGAAATTGAAAAGGTTGTATGAGGTTTATGGTGTTCATGAAAACATGCAGTACAAGGCCACGGAAGTTAGAAGAACTTCGAAACGATCAGTGTTGTGTGAGATATCGAAATTGTTTGATGCTCTCCGATTCCTAAGCTCAATGATTTATCTTCAGAATCTAAGAAAGCAAAAGATAGACTGGGATGGCGAAGTTCCCAAGGAACTTCTAACTATAGAATCGCATCTAATATGTCATTCAGCATTTGTCTGCGAATCAAATATTACTGTAATGGAAATTGTGGAAGCAATAGGATGCCTGAAACCCGGCAACCAGGACCTAGGATTGGAGCATAGTTTTGCTGAAAACAAAAAGAATGCTAATCATTCAAGGAAATTTACAGCGAGTTCAAAGAAGGAACTATTGTTTGTTCCTCTCGAATCTAGGGGAAAAATTAGCCTGGGCGAAAGAGTTCGAAGAGCTAGATGAGTCCGAAAAAGTGAATCGTCACATGAGTTGCAGTGAGCTAGAAATAGTGGAACTGATAGGATTTTCTGATACTTCAATGAGAACATATGAGTCTAATTAAAACCCACATATATAAAACGAAAAATCTCATTACGGTTGGTATCTTCCAAATCAAGGATAGCCCCAATAAAAATTGGCACGCTTCCAAGATTGAATTTGTGTGCAGCCGTATAGGCAGCCGTATTGTTAGTCAACCTAAGACAAAAATTGGCTAGAATTTGTACCGAAAAACGAGGAAACGTGAAGGGGTCGAGTCTATAAAAGTGAATTGTCACATGAGTTGCAGTGAACCAAAAAGCAGTGAAACTTGATGCTTCAATGAGAACATATGGATCGATGTGGTCTATTCAAGATCTACAGATATGAAAGGATAAACCTCAGTACGGTTGGTTTTCACCAAATCAATAGCAGCACCAACAAAAAGAAATCACGATTCCAGGATTGGAGTTGTGTGCAGACGTATTGCTAGTCGAACTAAGACAAAAGCTGGCTAGAGTTTGTACAGAGTAACTCGAGTCTATAAAAGTGAATTCTCGCATTAGTTGCAGTGAACCAGAAAGAGCGAACGAACGAATCAACAATTTTTAGAGTGGGATAAAGATTGATTCAGCCAGGCTACAGGTGTGGTCTATCTACATATATAAAAGGTTGGTATGGTATGGTTGATATTTTCCAAATCAAGGATAGCCACAACAAAAATTGACACGCTTCCAAGATTGAATTTGTGTGCAGCCGTATTGTTATTTGATCTAATGATAAAAGTTAGGGAGAAATCAAAGATAGAAGTATTGTACTATAGGGATTTAGCAATTGTTTGGAATTGAACAAAGATTGATCCTGTGCTAGGCCTACCGGTGTTTGTCTATAATGTGATAAATGATATTTAAACCAGAAGCAGTGGTATATTTAATATCTACAGATATAAAAGGGAAAATGATTGGAGCCGTGTTTGTAGCCGTATCGCTGCTTAACCTAATGAAAAACGGTGGAAGTTGACGGAGTATTTTTCTTTACCAATTCAGCAATTTTTTTGGTTTGGATAAAGATTGATCCAGCTAGGCTTCAGGTGTTTGCAGAAAGGCAAATATATTCAAACCAGAAGCTGCGGCCTATTTAAGATCTACAGATATAAAAGACAACATTTCGGTATGCTTAGTATCTTCCAAATCAAGGGCAACATCAACAAAAATATCCACTTTTTCAATACAAACTCCTTATGTCATGTTAGCTAAATTAATTCAATTAATTAAAAATAGCCACGCTTTCAAGATTAAGGGTTGTGTGCAGTTGGAAAGGTGAATAGACACACGAGTTGCAGTGAACCAAAAAGAGTGAAACTGATGCCTCAATGGAGCTAGACAACAAGTGAAGATCTACAGATATAAAAGGGTAAATCTCAATACGGTTGAGATATTCAAACCAAGGTTAGCACAATTTCAGGCTTTCAAGATTGCATTTGTGTGCAGCCGTATTGTTATTTGATTTAATGACAAAAGTTAGGGAGATTTTAGAGATGAAAGTTGATGATTCAGAAACTGTTTTGAATTATATAAAGATTGATATAGCTAGGCTAGGCCAGAGGCTGTGGTCAATTTAAAATCTACAGATATAAAAGAAAAAATCTCAACACGGTTGATAACTTCCAAATCAAGGGTAGCACTAATAATGATAGTCACGTTTCAAAGATTGTAGTTGTTTGCATCCGTATTATTAGTTAACGTAATGACAAAAGTTAGGGCGAGTTTAAAGATGGCAGTTGAAGGAGTATTTTACTATACAGAATTTGGTTGACGGCTACGGGTGCTTGTGTGTAATGTGAAGCAGAGGAAATACCAAAAATAAAGAAAGTAGCTAAAGTTAACGTTGTGATAACCAAATGATTAGAGCCACACTAGTCTCATTACAAAGAGCAACTAAAGGAAATCGAGAAAAGAAGTACACGAGACTGATGTTATTCTTATTCATTCCGTGATTCCAAGGGAACTTGTTTTATTAAATCTATTTTTCTTAAACCTATACCTTGCAATCAGAAAGAACAAATAAAACATCCATTGAGCTCTTTTAACGAAGATCTTTTCCTTTGCAGATTACTAATTCTGTCCGACTCCGAAATAAAAACAAACTGTATAGATCATCTCAGCTTTTTGATTTGGTATTCAACAAAATACAATCTCTATTAATGTTATATAGGAAATTATATTCAACAATAAAATTGCACTGATTTAATGTCAAAATTGAAAATGTTATTCCTAACATCAACACATCAATTAAAAATTCTCCACACTAAGGAATTGAGTCATGTTGCGCGTAATCAAAAAAACTGCACATCCCCCTCAGTTAGCTCGAGAAACTTATATTCAATTAAGCTATGTTTGCAATCATGACAACACGATTTGTGACAAATTAACGTTGTTTCTCCAAAATTGCTATATCTCTAACACGTTTAAATTAATCCATTTATTTATTTTTTGTTTTTAACGATTTCGATTGCCAAATTCTAAGAATTTTGCCAGACACACAACTTTTTGTGCATATCTTTCTTCCCACTAATTCTGTATGCATAAACGATAATTTATTTTGTTGTTATTTGAAATGTTTGCTAAATTTGTCGGGGGTTATGGCCTGGTGAGTATGGCTATTGAATAATAATTTAGGTTTTTTGGTGAGGGAAATAACTGAGTTTGCTCGGAAATACTATCGATATGAACATCTTATTTGGTTGTGATTTATTATTTCATGTGGTGATAAACCAACCACGAAAAAAAAATATTGCAAAAAGTGCAGCACGTACAACTTGTTGTGATGTTGTCGCTGACAATCACACAAAACCAAGCAACGCATCATATAGTTATGTGAAATAAAACCGAACATCTGATTGTTAAAAGCGTGATAAATTGTTTTTGACGTTTTCTTTACAATTCTGTCATTGCATTGTCGGGGTCATTTACACTGCCAGAGTTGTTAAACATGCAATTTTAAAGAGGAAGGTATGATAATCAAAGTGAAGAAAACGTTTGTCATGGAAATTGTGAAAGCAGTAGAATGCCTGAAACCGACAAGTCCCCATAATTGGATAATGTTCATCCTGAAGGTCTTAAAACGTCACCGGAAATTAGTGTCAAACTATTGCTTCCTGTCTTAACAGAAGTCTGGGAATCGATAGCAAACTAGGGACTAGGATGGCGAACTAGTCACATCAACCAACGAACAAGTGGAAGTATGGTTCAACCCCTACTTCTCACTTCTAACTGTAGAATCACATACAACATGTCATTCAGCATGTCTCTGCGAATTACATATTATTAGAGATGACATCTCAATCATTTGTGCCTATCTGTGATGGAAATTGTGAAAGCAATAGAATGTCTCATACGCCGCAAGTGTCCAGGTTTAGATATTATTAATCCTGAATTTCTTAAAGCGACACCGGAAAATTGTGGTATACTACTGCCTCCTGATGTAAATTAATTTTGATCATCCAATGAAATTTGCAGTGAGCTCAAAGAAGAAACTATCATAAATTTTTCGATCCTTTAGGATTTGTAGGTCCAGGCCTAGTGACTCCAAAGTTTTTGTTTCAGGCTTTATGGAAACAAAAGATAGACTGCAATGACAACGTTCCCAAGGATATTTGGTCCATATAAGCGAGGATACGAAAAGACCTAGAAGAGCTTAGAACCTTAAAAGTGAATCGCAACATGAGTTGCAGTTAACCAGAAAGAGTGAAACTAATAAGTGGAGAGCTGTGGTCAATATATACACCTCGGATATCATTTGTGCCATCAAGAAAAATAGTCACGCCTCCACAAGGGGAGTTGTGTGTGCAGCAGTATTGTTAGTCGTCTTAATGACAAAAGTTGGGGAGAGTTTATTCCGAAGAGCGAGGATACGGAAGGAGCTAGAAAAGCTCGAGTCTGTAAAAGTAAATAGTCACATGAGTTGCAGGGAAACAGAAACAGTGAAGCTGTTGGGATTCATTAAGCTTAAGCTGAGAGCATACAGATCTATGTGGTCTTTTTAAGATCTACAGACATAAAAGGAAAAATCTCAGTACGGATGGTATCCTCCAAATCAACAGTTGCACGAACAAAAAAGTTACGTGAAGAAGGTGAGTCTATAAAAGTGAATTATCACATGAGTTGCAGTGAACCAGAAACAGTGAAGCATATATGTGGTATATTTAAGATCTACAGATATAAAGGGAAAAATATGAGAAAAATATCAGGTTGGTATCTTCCAAAACAAAGTAGCTCTAACAAAAAGAGTCACACTTCCAACATTGGAGCCGTATTGTTAGTCAAACTAATGAGAAAATATTTTTAGAGCTTGTATCGAGGATACGTGAGTCGAGTCTTTAAAAGTGAATTGTCGCATGAGTTGCAGTGAATCAGAAAGAGTGGGTGAGGGGTTTTCTGATGTTTCAATAAGAGCATATTGATCTAAGTGGGCTTTTTAATATCTACAGAGGTAAAAGGAAAAATCACAGCACGGCTGGTATCTTCCAAATCAAGAATTGCACGAACAAAAAAGTTACGCTTATGGAGTATACGTGAAGAAGGTGAGTCTATGAAAGTGAATTTGCACATGAGTTGCAGTGAACCAGAAACAGTGAAGCATATTGGCGGTATATTTAAGATCTACAGATATAAGGGGAAAATATTAGAAGGGTTGGTATCTTCCAAAACAAAGTAGCACCAACAAAAAATAGTCTCATTTCCAAAATTGGAGCCGTATTGTTAGTCCAACTAATGAGACAATTTTTTTACAGCTTGTATCGAGGATACGTGAAGAAGTCGAGTCTTTAAAAGGGAATTGTCACATGAGTTGCAGTGAATCAGAAAGAGTGGGTGAAGGGTTTATGATGTTTCAAGATCTACAGACATAAAAGGAAAAATCTCAGTACGGATGGTATCTTCCAAATCAAGAGTAGCACGAACAAAAAAGATACGTTTATGGAGGATGCGTGAAGATCTTGAGTCTATGAAAGTGAATTTTCACAATGAACCAGAAACAGTGAAGCTGTTGGGTTTCCTGAAGCTTCAATGGGAGCATATGGATCTAGGTGGTCTATTTAAGATCTACAGAAATAAAAGGAAAAAATTGCAGTATGGCTGGTATCTTCCAAATCAAGAGTAGCACTAAGAAAAATAGTCACGCTTACAAGATTTGAGCCGTATTGTTAGTCAAAAATTGGGTAGAGTCTGTACAGAGGAGCAAGTAAACGTGAAAAGCTCAAGTCAATAAAAGTGAATTGTGACATGAGTTGCAGTGAACCAGAAAGAGTGAAACTGATATGGTTTTTTGATGTGTCAATGAGAGCATATGGATCTATGTGGAATATTTAAGATCTACGGATAAAAAGGAAAAATCTCAGTAAGGTTGGTATCTTCCAAATCAAGGGTAGCTTCAACAAAAATAGTCACGCTTCCAAGATTTTAGCCGTGTGTGCATCTTAATTGTTAGGCGATCTAAGACAAAAGTTGCGTAGAGTTTGTGCCGAGAATATGCAAAGAGCTCAAGTCTATAAAAGTGCGTCAACTAAGTAATGCCAAAATTTACAGAGAGTTCGAAAATAGAGCATGACGGAGTATTTTACCATAGCAATTCCGCAAATGTTTTGAGTTGGATAAAGATTGTTCCACTTAGACTGCAGATGTTTGTCTGTAATAAGGTAAACGATATACAAACCGGGAGTTGTGGTCTATTTAAAATCTACAGATATAAAAGTAAAAATCTAAGTATGGTTGGGATAATCCAAATCAAGAGAAACATAAACAGTGAAGCTGTTGGGTTTCGTGAAGCTTCAGTGAGAGCATATGGATCTATTTGGCGTTTTTAAGATCTACATACATAAAAGGAAAAATATCAGTACGGCTGGTATCTTCCAAAAAGGTTACGCTTATGGAGGATACGTGAAGAGCTCGAGCCTATGAAAGTGAATTGTCAACAGTGAAGCTGTTGGGTTTCGTGAAGCTTCAATGAGAGCATATGGATCTATGTTGTCTATTTAAGATCTACAGAAATAAAAGGAAAAATTTCAGTATGGCTGGTATCTTCCAAATCAAGAGTAGCACCAAGAAAAACAAGTCACACTTCCAAGATCGGAGCCGTATTTTTAGTCAGACTAAAAACAAAAATTGGGTAAAGTTTGTACAGAGGAGCAAGTATACGTGAAAAGCTCAAGTCAATAAAAGTGAATTGTGACATGAGTTGCAGTGAACCAGAAAGAGTGAAACTGATAGGGGTTTCTGATGCTTCAATGAGAGCATATGGATCTATGTGGTCCATTTAAGATCAGCGATATAAAGGAAAAAATCTCAGTAAGGTTGGTATCTTCCAAATCAAGGGTAGCTTCAACAAAAATAGTCACGCTTCCAAGATTTTAGCCGTGTGTGCATCTTAATTGTTAGGCGATCTAAGACAAAAGTTGCGTAGAGTTTGTGCCGAGAATATGCAAAGAGCTCAAGTCTATAAAAGTGCGTCAACTAAGTAATGCCAAAATTTAGAGAGAGTTCGAAAATAGAGCATGACGGAGTATTTTACCATAGCAATTCCGCAATTGTTTTGAGTTGGATAAAGATTGTTCCACTTAGACTGCAGATGTTTGTCTGTAATAAGGTAAACGATATACAAACCGGGAGTTGTGGTCTATTTAAAATCTACAGATATAAAAGTAAAAATCTAAGTATGGTTGGGATCATCCAAATCAAGAGAAACATAAACAGTGAAGCTGTTGGGTTTCGTGAAGCTTCAGTGAGAGCATATGGATCTATTTGGCGTTTTTAAGATCTACATACATAAAAGGAAAAATATCAGTACGGCTGGTATCTTCCAAAAAGGTTACGCTTATGGAGGATACGTGAAGAGCTCGAGCCTATGAAAGTGAATTGTCAACAGTGAAGCTGTTGGGTTTCGTGAAGCTTCAATGAGAGCATATGGATCTATGTGGCCTATTTAAGATCTACAGAAATAAAAGGAAAAATTTCAGTATGGCTGGTATCTTCCAAATCAAGAGTAGCACCCAGAAAAACAAGTCACACTTCCAAGATCGGAGCCGTATTTTTAGTCAGACTAAAAACAAAAATTGGGTAAAGTTTGTACAGAGGAGCAAGTATACGTGAAAAGCTCAAGTCAATAAAAGTGAATTGTGACATGAGTTGCAGTGAACCAGAAAGAGTGAAACTGATAGGGGTTTCTGATGCTTCAATGAGAGCATATGGATCTATGTGGTCCATTTAAGATCTGCGATATAAAGGAGAGTTTTAGCCGTGTGTGCATCCTCATTGTTAGTCAATCTAAGACAAAAGTTGGTTAGAGTTTGTGCCGAGAATATGTGAAGAGCTCAAGTCTATAAAAATGGGTCATCTAACTAACGCCAAAATTTAGAGAGAGTTCGAAGATAGAGCATGGCGGAGTATTTTATCATAACGATTCCGCAAATGTTTTGAGTTGGATAAAGATTGTTCAACTTAGACCGCAGATGTTTGTCTGTGATAAGGTAAACGATATTCAGGAGTTGTGGTCTATTTAAAATCTACAGATATAAAAGGAAAAATCTCAGTATGGATGGTATCTTCCAAATCAAGGGTAGCCTAAAAATAGTCACATTTCCAACATTGGAGCAGTGTGTGCAGCGGGATATGAAGAGGTTGGGACCGACCACCGAATCTTTTGAAAATGCTGTGGATTCCGAAAGAAAATCCATAAACTTCCAGAGAAGGTAGAGGACTGAGGAAACATTCACCTAAGCAATGGTAGTTAATAGGAAGTACATGGACGAACTTTGTTATGCTGTGATCGACACCAGTAAAGGGTCTGGCAGGCTACATAAGGATCACCAGAAATCCATTGTGAACTAATAGGCGTGAACCAATAGCAGTCAACAGCATTGAGCTTAAGGGGGGACTTACTAAGTGAACTTTTGGGGAGAGCGTTAGAACTTTTTCTTAAAAATAATGTTCAATATTGTAGAATTAAAAATTTCCCAGCTGAATTGAGGTTTTCATTTTCATTGTTAATGAAATTTTAAAACATTTGTGCCAGAATTTCTTATCCACCTCCTTAAAACTTACAAAAAAATCTCAGATGAAAAATAAAAAAATAATTCAAAACAATTTAAAATTCAACCTACTTTTTGGTGTGTGTGAGAGGAACTCGGGCTACTAGCCTAGCACATAAGCAACCTTCTTTCGTAATTGTTTTGAAAAAACAAAATAACATAAATGGAAAATTAAATTAACGGAAGTTATTTATTATGCTAAAAACATACAAACAAATTCCAATTTGGAACAGTAGAACAAGCAAGTGTAGACAACTGGAGCTGTGGTGCGTGACAAATAAAAATCACACAGTTTTTTTTTAATTCTTTTTTAAACAAATATTAATAACGAAAACATTGAACTTTAATTTGTTTATTAATATAGTATTTTTGGGGAATTATTTTTCCTTCAACAATATTGCTCTCACTGCTGCTACGGTGGCCAACAGATATTTGTTGTCAAATAAAACGCAAGTTCAATTCACTGGATGGCAATGTTTTGACGCTGTGTTGTCTATTAACCTTGTTTACGTTTAAAGCTTTTTGGAAAAACATGTGCGGAATATTAAATAGTTACAGATACTTCAAATGAATATTGAAATAACATTTCTGGGGGATTTTTCTTTGGGGGGAACTTTATTTATGATCTCGTTAAGAGATCAATTATGAAGCGGGTGTTTGATAAAAAGTGATTTTTTATTAAGTTAAGGGAATGTTGTTTACATTAAAACCAAAATTACGTATATTCAGCTATTTGAAATTCAATTCAGCTAAGGAAAGACTTTAAGAAAACCAAGAAAAATGATTTTTTATGAAATTAAGGCTGACTCAACGGGGAATTTAGCTTATATAGAAATTTTGGTTTTAATATTTTTTTAAGAAATGTTGAGTAATGGCATTTAGCCACACGATAATCCAATTCAGCAACAAAAATTCGTATTCAGCAAATTAAAAATTATTGAATTTAAGTGATATTTTGCTTCACAAATCATATTCAGCTCTAAAAAATCATATTCAGCTGGAAAAAATTTTATTCAGCTAAGATTTTTCAAAAACAAAAAAAAAAAATACAATTTTTATAAATAATCATATATTAACGAATTTAAGATCAATTCAGATTCAATAAAAAAGAAGGGATGAATTATTACCTCAGCTACTTTCAATCTTGTTCAGCTAAGTATATTTTTTATCAAAAATTTTCAGCCGCAATAAACCTTTTCAGCTAAGAATTTTTTTTCATAAATAGTAAAATTTCAGAATTATTTTTACTAAGGTTAGTTTTGAATAAAATACAACAATTTTATAACTATTTAAAAAATTATTGAATTTATTTGATATTTTACTTCAAAAATCATATTCAGCTAAGAAGAAATCATATTCAGCTACAAAAAATCTTATTCGGTTAAGAATATTTTTCAATAAAATACAAATTTTTAATAATCTTCATATATGAACGAATTTAAGATCAATTCAGCTACAATAAAATATGCATCGATGAATTATTACCTATTTAGCTACTTTTAATCTAATTCAGCCAAGTATATTTTACAACAAAATTTTATAATTATTTTCACATTTTATCGAGTTTAATATCAATTCAGCTACAGAACAATCATATTCAGCAACTAAAAATCGTACTCAACCCCAATAAATCCTATTCAGCCAAGTATTTTTTCAATAAATTCTACAATTTCATAATTTTTTTTCACATATTAACAAATTTAAAGTCAATTCAGCTACAGAAAAGCATATTCAGCTAAGGATTTTTTTTTAATTTTTTTGAAATGTATAATTATTTTTTACATTTTATAGAATTTAAGGATATTTTTCAATAAATTATTAAATGTATAATTATGTAATTTAAAGTAAATTCAGCAACAAAAATCATATTCAGCCAAGGATATTATTCAATAATTTATACATTCGGCAACAAAGACTGTTATTCAGCTACAAAAAGTCATATTCAGCTACAATAATTCTTATTCAGCTATGAATATTTTTCAATAAAATTAAAAATTTTGTAACTACTTTCACATATTATCGGTAATTTATAAATTCGCCAACATGGAATGTTATTCAGCTACAAAAAGTTATATTCAGCTACAATAAATCTTATTCAGCTATGAATATTTTTCAACAAAATAAAAAATTTTGTAACTATTTTCACATATTATCGACTTTAAGTTCAATTCAGCTAAAGAAAATAGTATTCAGCTAATGATATTATATATTTTTATATTAATTATCACGTTTTATAGAATATTTATTTATATTTTTACCAAAATTTAACATTTAAAAATTCTTTTCACATATTATCGAGTTTAAGATCAATTCAGCTACAAAAAATCTTATTCAGCTAAGGATATTTTGTAACGAAATTAAAAAAATTCATAATTATTTTTCTATTTTATTGATTTTAAGATCAATTTAGCAACATAAAATCATATTCAGACACCAAAAACCTTATTCAGCTAAGGATATATTTCAATAAATTATAAAATTTTCTAATTATTTTCACATATTATCTAATTTAAGTTCAATTCGGCTACAATAAAAAAATGAATTAATTATAACCTATTCAGCTACATTAAATCGTATTCAGCTAAGACAATTTTTAATGAATTATAAAATGTTATAATTATTTTAACATATTAACCAATTTTTGGTCAATTCAGCAACTTTAAATTTTATTCAGCTGAATAAAGCCATATTCAGCTAATGCAAATTTTATTCAGTTATGGATATTTTCTAATAAAATTTGAAATGTTATAATTATTTTCACATACTATCGAATTTAAAGTCAATGCAACTACAAATAATTATATTCAGCTACAAAAAATCATATTTAGCTACTTTAAATCTTATTCAGCAAAGGATATTTTGTAACAAAATTGAACATTTTATAGCTATTTGCACTTATTATAGAGTTTAAGGTCAATTTAGATACAAAAAGTCACATTCACCTACAACAAATCTTATTCAGCTAAGGATATTTTGTAATAAAATTGAGCATTTATAAGTATTTTTACATATTATCAAGTTTAAAGTCAATTCAGCTACAAAAAAATCGTATTCAGCTAGGGACATCTTTCTATAAAATTAATTTTTATAATTATTTTAACATATTAACAAATTTTTGGTCAGTTCAGCAACTTTAAATCGTATTCAGCTGAATAAAGTCATATTCAGCTAATGTAAATTTTATTCGACTTTGGATATTTCCAATTAAATTTAAAATGTTATAATTATTTTCACATACTATCGAATTTAAAGTCAATGGAACTACAAATAATTATATTCAGCTACAAAAACTCATATTCAGCTACTTTAAATCGTATTCAGCAAAGGATATTTTGTAATAAAATTGAAAATTTTATAACTATTTGCACTTATTATTGAGTTTAAGGTCAATTCAGATACAAAAAGTCACATTCAGCTACAATAAATCTTATTCAGCTAAGGATATTTTGTAATAAAATTGAGCATTTATAAGTATTTTTACATATCAAGTTTACAGTCAATTCAGCCACAAAAAATCTTTTTCAGCTAAGGATATCTTTCAAGAAAATTAAAATTAGTTAAACATTTTCACATATTAACGAAATTTAAGGTCAATTCAGCCACAAAAAATTTAAATGTACTAATTAAATTTTTTTCAGCAAATGCTGAAAATTAGCATATAAGAAATATGGCAAACAAAAGAAGACAAATAAATTCAACAATTGTGTGTTACATTACAAAACAATTTTAATTCTAGACTTAACAGCTCCTCTTTCACCACCACCTCCACCTGAGGTAATTGTATTCGTTGTTCTATTTATATTTGAAATTGAACAAAGAGCATCATTAATGTCTGAATTAAATAAAATAAATAACAACAACAATTATACTTGAATATTGTTGAGTGCATATAATTAAGCCATATTTTTAAATACCACAATTGTTGTTGCAGTTTGTGGAATTTAGCTACAATTCAGCTGGGTTTTAAAGTAATCATCTCAACAAAATATTTTAAGCTGGGGGTTCCCTTTTCGTGTTTTACAGCTACTAGTTGTAACTACTAAATTGGTGACATTGCCGGACACAAAGCATATTGTAATTCCGCATTCTTTGTAATGTAAGAATGACAATTTGTAAGAGCTACTAAATTTTTAGTGTCATTTAGCAAATAATGACCAATAAAAAACCGAAAAGAAAGAAAAAAAACCACCGTAAAAGTATAGCTTAAATACAATGTGAGCAAATGAACAAAGCTTGTTGGGTAACGCTGATTGCCGTATGTGATCTCTGTCCGCTATTATATTATCAGAAGTAGAAGTATGCCAAAGTGCAGCAATTCAGGAAATACAATCTTTTAAAGATGTTGCAATCGCAATAAATCAACGAAATTATGCAAACAAACGAAATTGAGCTGAATACACAATCAATTAAATGGAAAAAGTGGACAATCTTAATGGAAAATTACAGAATTCAGCAAACAAAAGAATACCAAAAAAGCATGTTGATGAAATGAAATGTTGAATTTTTTTCAAGTTATGATCAACTCAGCTGGGGAGATGTTATGCCATAGAATCAAATTTGTTGTGTTGTATGATTTTTATGACTTAAATTTGTTATTCAGCTACTTTAAATGCAATTCAGCTAAGGTTTTTTTGTATTTTAACTATTGTTTGTTAAATTGTAATGGCAAAACATATGTTAATAAAACTATTCAGCTACTGAAAATTGTATTCAGCAAGGAAGAACAGAAAAAAAGCAATAAGAATATTAAAATATTCAATTCAGCTAGTTTTTAATCAATTCAGCTAAAGAAATTTTATGTCATCCGATAAAATATGTTATAAACTTTTTATTTTAACATCTAAAATTGTAATTTAGTTATTCGAAACACAATTCAGCTAAGGTTTTTTAGGCATTTTTTTTTTGTTTAACGATTTTCGTAATATGTAAAGATAAAATCTTATAATATCACAATTCAGCTGCTGAGATTTATATTCGGCAAAGAAAAAATTAAATTAAAATTAAAATATTCAATTCAGCTAGTTTTTAATCAATTCAGCAAAAGAATTTTGCCGTACAAAAGAAAATAAACTGTGCAGTACTAAGGAAGAACAGAAAAAAAGCAATAAGAATATTAAAATATTCAATTCAGCTAGTTTTTAATCAATTCAGCTAAAGAAATTTTACGTCATTCGATAAAATATGCTATAAACTTTTTATTTTAACAGTTAAAATTGTAATTTAGCTATTCGAAACACAATTCAGCTAAGGTTTTTATAGGCATTTTTTTTTGTTTAACGATTTTTCGTAAAATGTAAAGATAAAATCTTATAATATCACAATTCAGCTGTTGAGATTTATATTCAGCAAAGAAAAAAATTAAAATGAACATAAAATATTCAATTCAGCTAGTTTTTATTCAATTCAGCAAAAGAAATTTTGCCGTACAAAAGGAAATAAACTGTGCAGTACTAATTTTATGGCTTAAAATTGCTATTCAGCTACTATAAATTCAATTCAGCTAAGTTCATTGTTTCATTTTGTATTTGGTCAACATAATTTAGCTACTGAAAATTTTATTCAGCATGGAAAAAAATATTCAAATATTCAATTCAGCTGGTTTTTAATCAATTTAGCTAAGTAAATGTTATGCCGTTTGATAAATCATTTTATAAACATTTACTTTTACGAGATAAAATTAGAATTCAGCTATGTCATTTAAGACATTTATTTTTGTTGAACTATTTTTGAACCATTTTCACATTTTATAAAATGTTAGGTCAATTCAGCTACAAAAAATCATACAAAGCAAAGATTATTTTTTTCAATATAATTTGAAATTGTGCCATTTACTTCATATTTTATCGAAAAATATCAATTCAGCTACAATAAATCTTATTCAGCAGAGGATATTTTATATATTTATAATTATATTCACATTTTATAGAATTTTAGCTTAATTCAGCTACAAAAAATCATATTCAGCTAAGAATATTTTTGAATATAATTTAAATTTAGATCATTATTTTCATATTTTATAGAATATAAGATCAATTCAGCTACAAAGAAGCATATTCAGCTGCAAAAAAATCTTATTCAGCCGAGGATAATTTATATATTTACACTTAATTACGCATCTAATAGAATTTTAATTCAATTCAGCTACAAAAAATCATATTCCGCTAAGAATATCTTTCAATATAGTTTAAAAATTTAGTAATTATTTTCATATTTAAGAATTTCAATATAATTTAAAATTGTGTAATTATTTTCATAATATAAGATATATTCAGATACAAAAATCATATTCAGCTACAATATATAAAATAAAATATAAAATTCAGCATATTTTAAACCAATTCAGCTACATTTTATTGAATTCAGCAAAAAAGATTTTTAAGTTTATCACTTAGAATTGACACTTTCTTAGTATTATTACCCAATAATCCTCAAAATATTAAATTCAGCACATATTAATCCAATTCAGCTACATTTTATTGTATTCAGTAAAGAAACTTTTAAATTTTACAGCATAAAAAATCACATTCTCAAAAGTTTTGACAAATCCCTCTGAATTAAATAAATTCAGATGCTCTTAACACAATTCAGCTACATATTGGTACATTCAGCAAAGACATCAAAAACAGATTTTTATAAAAAAATATCCTAATCTCAATACACATGTAAAATCAATTCCCATTTAATAGATTCGGCTGCCTTTAACATAATTCAGCTGCATTTCATTATATATTTTTTTAAATTTTTTAAAACAAAAAGTGTGTTCTTATATTCAGCAAAGACAAATATGTATTTTGTATAACACAAAAATGTCACATTGTTCTTATTTAGCCTATTCAGCTACATTTTCGTATATTCAGCAAATAAAATTTTTAATTTTATAATGTCAATTCTACATAATAATGCTTAATAATCCTCGAAATATTAAATTCAACATATTTCAATCCATTTCAGCTACATTTTATTGTATTCAGCAA